>NW_009646421.1:615462-619287 GCF_000708025.1 Charadrius vociferus
GCTGTGCTGTCTATAAATTTACATCCTACTCAGAACAAATGTGAACTGACTTTTGGACTGTTATATTCCTAGTCAGAAGACTTCATGCTGTTACCAGGCGATGGTGATTTAGAAAGTCTTGAGTTGGCAGTTTGAAAGTAATAATTTTACAATTAAAACAAAAATTTGAGAGTTGTTAAGTAGACTTTGATGCTACGATTCCTATTTCTGTGAACAGTTAATCCAAGTTTATTAAAAGTTATTACTTTAGTTGGTATAAAATATCAGTGGATTTCCTTACGTGTGGAAACTCATCTTTTATATTGATACATCTCTATTAGGAAGTCGGGGGACTAGAGGATCCCAGGTTGATGGTCACAGCAGTAGTGGAAACTACCATGACAGCTGGGAATCAAGGAGTAGCTACCCTGATCGGGATCGCTATGACAGTCGAGAACAAGCAAGGGATTCCTCCTTTGAAAGAAGACACAGTGAACGTGACAGGCGTGATAACAGAGAAAGAGGTATTTTAATGTATATTTTTACCAATACGTATGTAGTCAAGTGTGTATGTATGTTTCTCTCTCCCTCCTTTTTTTCCCCCCTTGTTCTGCCCCTGTAACACTAATTGGCAAATAACTCATTTGACATGGCACACTGATACTTGTGCTATCCTTGATGTAAGTTGACTTCTGTAGTAGGATCTCTTGTTAGCAGTGTATGTATGAATGCTATGCCCTTTCTCCCTTTCTACAGCTAGATTATGACACCTTCTGTTTTTATTCATCAAAGTAGTCTTTAAGCAGACTAAACTTTATTTCATTGTACAACTTCAATGTAAAACATTTTTTCCTTCTCTTCACCTCCTCCTCCTCCACTTCATGTACATACGCATGTAAGCTCACAGTCATGACTGCATTTCATTACTGGTTCTGTTTGTCTGTGTAGAAACGTAGTACTTTTGCGCTGTTATTTGAGTGTGTTTTGGGAAAGGCCCCTACTAGACTGGCTGACTTACTGACTAAGTAGTACTAAAACAAACAACAGTTTAAATTTATGATTAAGTCAAAAATGTATTGACTGGGGAATTTAATATTGATGAAGGCTTTGTCGTGGTCAGTAATAATTGGCTAGTAAGTGTTGGTGCAGATACCAGTGATCACAGAAAGAGTCTGCAAGACTATTCTTTCAGACATAGTGTGCACGATGTCACACTTCTGCACCTGAGAGTGCTGTATTATCTCTAAGGAACTTAGTACCAGCTTTCACTCTGGAAAATATTTGTATTGCTCACCAATTAAGAGAACAGGAGGCAAATGAAAGTAACGTGGAAATGAAATGAGGAGCTGTGAAGAATAAATATAAAATTACAGTGGTGGTTTTTTTCTATCTTGAGTTTTGATTTGGAAGTGACATATGTGTTCTAACTGTTGTTTAGCTTCAGTTTTTCAAAGATGTGTGTTGTATGTTACTTTGCAAGGGACTTTTTGGTCCACTGAAAAGTATCTATTATTGCTTGTTCTTGTGACGGCTTCTGCTGTAGATTCTGTCTCGTCTTCAAAGCAGGATTTCAACAAACCCAATCTCCAGGCTTTCTTTTTCTTGTCAGCTGAAAAATCCTTCAGTCTGAACATGTCCTGGGGGTTGGCTTTTGCAGCCTAGCTTTCATCTCTTCCACCTCCCCACCCCAATAAGTCCTATATATATTATAATGTAATTTGTGCTTTTCATATCATACGGAGTTCTTAATTTAGTAAGAAAAACATAAAAAAAAAAAAGGGGAGGAGGGAACCTTGGAAGTAAAAATATGTCATCGCAACAAAATAAATTTGTAGAAGGGAAGTTGCTTTGAATAGGTTGTGTTTCCCTTTGGTGGAGAAAAATGTAAAGAGCTTGAATGGAGATAAGATTTGCTGTTTTCTTCCTCAAAAATTTAGATCTCTTTGTAGTAGTAAATCCTCCTTAGAGTTACAGTTCAAGATGTAGTTTCCATAATTAGATCACAGTTTTGAAATTTGTTGTTCAGAGAAAATGGAGATAGATTTTGGTTGGTACTTAGTTCTATGATATGCAAGGAATATTTTTAGTCTGATTTTAAAATGTAAGCTCACAAATTTGGGCTGTCTTTGCTCAACTAAGGCAAATATGTAGGTGTTCCAACCAACCACTGGAACAGCGCTTCAAATAATGAAATCACGTAAGAAGAGCTGCCTATCCACATGTAATTGTCCAAAACACTTCCAGTATCTTGATTCATGTGAGAGTTTATTGTAGATGTTTTGTCACCAAAACTGACATAACAAACAGGAGTTACAGAGCTTCTGTATAAAATCTAATACTTAGTACGCACTGTAAATTGTATTGTAATGTTACAGGCACCATTAAAAGAATGTGAAACCTGTTCGTAAAACCTGTTCATGGACCCAATTGCATGGACTGATGATTTGCCTTTTTTAAAAAAAAGTGTTACATCCATGGCAGAAATGTCACTCAAGTTTGCTTTTAATTTTACCTGGTAACGGGGGAGCATTAAGTCATTGTTAATTCACTCAGAGATTAAAATTGATTAAACTGATGGAAATGCATGTTTTATTGATTTAGTCCTGTTCAAGCTCTGCCTGCTCGCCCCTGGTGGACATCGTCTCAATTTACAGTGAAATGCACTCTCAGCCCTGGAGTAATGGACTGAAAAATACCAACCTCTGTTTGTGCCATTTCTTGCTTTTTTGTGTAGCACTTTTAATATATATTGTGGAAAAATAGTTTTAATGATTTTTTTTTTGTGTGTATGATTCAAATAGTACTAACATCAGCATAGAAGTTGTTATAAAATGGACAAAATTTATAGAAATATTTTTAAAAATATCCAAAATATAACTAGGTAGCTAAGTCTATGGAGAATAAATACTGTTGGATAAATCTGGTTTCACTGTCCTTCTGGATCAGTCATTTTCTACTTAAATTTAGTTTTCTCTATGACTAATACGCTGTCTGAACACTGAAAACCTGGGCTTCTAAAACTGTAAGGCTCTGCAGTGAATATGTCTGGCAACCTCCAGTGTTCTGCTTCCTGTATTGCGTCCTTGCCTCTCCCTTTCTCATGTATTTGGCTGTGTATTTCTGTGCAGGGATCTCTTCTTCTGTGACAAGACAGGCTAATATTTCTTATTTTGCAGTAACTTTTACTATGTATTCTAAATAGAGGGAGTTCTTGTAAAGCCTGTGATTCTTAACAGTTTTAGGAAGTAATATTTTCATATGGAACGCTTAACATTTCATTTTCATATGTATGTCATTCAGAGCTTTTCAAGACCTTATACCAGATTTTGAATAATAGAATAATGCAATAATAATGGCTAGGCTGTGAGGTGTATAATTCTCTTTTGAAGCCATTCAGAAAAATCTGGTAGAAAAATAACATTTTCATAGTAACTTTTGGCTAAAATAAGAAAAGCCCTCTCCCTAGGTATTGAAAAAAATCTTTCAAAATTACTACTGCTTTTTGTCTTTTCCCCTCCCTAAAGAGAATTTCCAAGTTATTGTAGGGAGTCACTTTTCATTTAATGCAAACCAATATGTAGATGGTCAAAACAAAAGCTCTTGGGTTTTTATTAGTGTAGTGGATGCAATGTATGTCCCTTTAGCCACTTGGTAATCAAACCTGCCTCTCTTCACAGATCAGAGAGCAAGCTCACCGGTACGACATCAAGGACGGAGCGATGACCTCGAGCGGGATGAAAGAAGAGAAGAGCGGAGGGTAGATCGGTCTGATGACAGGAGAGATGAAAGGGCCCGGGAGAGAGAGCGAGAAAGGGAGAGAGACCGAGAGAGGGAAAGGGAACGAGA
>NW_009646421.1:619319-635376 GCF_000708025.1 Charadrius vociferus
GAGAAAGAGATCGGGAAAGAGAAAGGGAGAAGGAAAGAGAGTTGGAACGAGATCGTGCTCGGGAACGGGAGAGGGAGAGAGAGCGGGACAAAGACAGGGACCGTGAGCGTGACCGAGACAGGGACCATGACCGGGAAAGGGAACGAGAAAGGGAGAGGGAAAAGGAAAGGGAGCGAGAGCGGGAGGAACGAGAAAGGGAGCGAGAGCGCGAAAGAGATAGAGAGCGAGAACGAGAAAGGGAGAGAGGTCGGGACAGGGATAAAGAAAGAGATCGCCAGAGAGACTGGGATGACAAAGAAAAAGGAAGGGAAGACCGCAGGGATAAAAGAGAAGATATCCGAGAAGAAAGAAGTTCAAGAGATGTTCATGAGGAAAGAAAATCCAAGTGAGTGGATCTGAATGTTACTTCAGTCAAAAAAACCACAACCAACCACAAAGGCGTTCTTTTACTGATGATTTCAGTAAGTTAGTAAGCTGGGAAATATAAGGAAGAAGATACCCCATTTATGCAGAGACCTGGTCTTGAGACATGTCTCCCCTGCATCTGTGTGGCACATATGTGTGGCCCCAAAATCAGTATTATGCTGGTGAAGTTAATCTGATGCTTTGGTAGTGCAGAACTGTGGAACTACTCAAGAGCTAACAATTGAGTCAGACCATGTAATTTTCCATTTTAAGTATACTTCCGTGGCCTTGTCTTTAGTAATGCGAGCATTCTTGGAATCTTAATAGCGGACCGTGGTACCTTTTGAAGCCTGGCAAGTCAGATAGCAGCTAACTAGTTTGGAGTTCATGTCTTTGTTCATTAAATTTCTGTGGAACAAAAATTACCATTTGCACTACTAAATTTTCAATACCAGAAGACTGCCAGTGAAAGTGTGAACAATATCCCGAGTAAGCGTGTGGTGCTTGCTTTAAGTATGTAGCACTGATTTTTTTTCTTTTTTCATTTAGTACAATAAAATTCTCATTGTTCCATCAATAATAAGCAAACCAGTGTCGCCATGAATGGCTGCTTTGCTTGGAAGTAATTAGTAGCTTTTGTATGAGAGAATTGTGGATTTTTGTAAATTATTTAGTACGGGCTCCCCCATCCCACTGGGTGAGAAGTGAGCAAGCGTCTAGGTGGGGGCTTAGCTGCCAGCTGGGGTCAACCCGCTGCAAGGATCATTGCCACAGGAAAAAATGGATCTTAATAGTCTTTCATAACTTTTTTTGCTAAAAAGGTAGTTGTCTTAAATGTTAGAGTTTTAGCTTATGGTGTCTTACAGTACGATCAGAAAACCGATCGTACATAGAGTTTTGGAATAACAACTTCGAAAACTACAAAATTTCCTGGCATCCTTAGATGTGTTGTCTTCTCTATGAAGTGCTTAGACTTTAGGGATTGTGTTACTGACAAAGTCAATTATTGAATGTTTTCTTTAAAGAATCCTGAAGAAATTTGACTCTACCTGTTTACGCTGCAGGAAGCGTCACAGAAATGAAAGCAGTCCAAGTCCTCGTCAGTCACCCAAACGTCGCCGTGAGCACTCTCCTGATAGCGATGCTTACAACAGCGGAGATGATAAAAGTGAGTAAGAGTTGGCTATCTCTGCAGCAGGATCCAGCTTACCCTCTACTTATGGAAAATAGCTTGCAATCTTAATACAAAAAACCCAGGGCAAGCTCTTCACCTTAGTTTTAGGAGCAACACCATTTTTCTTCATTTATACGTTTGTCCTTTTGTCTTCATTTTATCACTATATGTTACCTCTGCCAGGTGACAGTGGCTGCCACATCTGTTGTTTAAGGTTCATGTTTACCAAAATGGAAGTAGTCTGCTGCTGCTGCAGCAGTAGAAAAACTTAAGAAATGTAATTGAAATAATGGATTATTTGTTTTGATTGACATGTTTTGGCATGCACAAGATACCAAATGTTCACCTGTTCTCCTTCCTAAACAATCCAAGTACATTCTTCTTCCCATTTTGTAGACGAAAAGCACAGACTTCTGAGCCAGGTTGTGCGGCCACAGGAGTCCCGGTCACTGAGCCCCTCTCATGTTACAGAAGAGCGGCAGAGTCGCTGGAAAGAAGAGGAGCGAAAATTGGACAGAAAGGAAAGTTCTCGGCGTTATGAAGAACCAGAGTTTAAAGAGAGGGTTTCTTCAGCAGACAAGCAAAGAGAGCAACCAGATGTTTCAGAAGGCTCCCGGTCCAGGATTCAGGAAAGTCTTGGGCACCGTCCCTCTGAAGAGAGAGATGCTTCTGATAGAATGCATGATGACAGCAAGAGGAAGTCTAAGGTACAGAAAAAAGCCACAAAGAAGAAGAAAGATGATGACAGTGGGGTGGAAAGGTACGCTAATGAATCGACGACTGAGGAAAGCCAGGTCTTTTCACCCAAGAAAGGTCAAAAAAAGAAAAATGTAGAGAAGAAGAGGAAGAGGTCCAAGGGTGATTCTGAAGTTTCTGATGAAGAAATTGTTCCACATCATAAAAAGAAGAAAGGCCCTAGAACCCCCCCTGTAACAAAAGAAGAATTGGTTGAAGCACCACCTGAGAAAGCTGTGGCAGAAGTCCCCCAAAAAAGAGAAGATACAACTTTTAGTGACTGGTCAGATGAAGATGTTCCTGAACGTGGTGACATTGTTGTTCCAGAAAGAAGCACTGAGGACTCCCATAGAAAAAGTCACAGGACAAGGGGTGAAAAGGTGGAAGCCCCTCATGTTACTATAGATGATGGACCACACCGTAAACCTGTGGATCAGAAGCGCAGCAGCAGCCTTGGTAGCAATCGGAGCCATGCCTCAAGCAGGCTTAGATCCCCTTCCAATGAATCAGCTCATCGCAGTGGAGATGACCAGACTGGACGGAAGAGGATCCTGCACAGTAGCTCTAGAGACAGGGATAGGGACAGGGACAGAGAGAAGAAAAGCCTAGAAATCACTGGGGAACGGAAGTCCAGAATTGATCAGTTGAAACGAGGGGAACCCAGTCGCAGCACATCTTCAGGTAATAAGACACATTTTAGTGAGACTGACCTATCATTCTATATAAAAGTGCAGAGGTATGAATCCCATATTCAAATCATTCTTGCGTGGCTGTATACTCTTTTCATTTGTAATTAACGTGAAGGGAGAGGGAGGTACTCTCTAACATTCACAAAACTAAAGTGAATTAAGATTCCTGCAAATATTACCATATTTGAAAAGCTGATCCTCAGCGGGCAGGATTACCACTTTGTTTACACCAGAACATTTGATCAGATTCAGTTCATGCTTTCTGGGGAATACAGTAATTTGTAGGACAAAAAAAAAAAACTAGAAAGAGAAAATGCTTGTGCTAACAGAACACTGAGGTAGTTTTATCATCTAAATAATGTTCTTAAATGCATTATTAACATTTTTTGATATTTTCCATATTTTGATATGGAAATTCTGAAATCTACGCAAAATGAAAATGTCTCTTCTCTCTGGGAGAGAGATCCATTATCATCTCCGGAGCTATTTTCACTGACATAAATCTGTCATGGTTCCTGTTAGGCATACTTTTAATGCATATGGAAATCATCTTTGTTGCAAATCAAAATAACCACAAATTACTGGTTTTGTTTGTGTAATTCCTGTAAAAAAAAAAAAAAAAAAGGGGGGGGGGGGGGGAGTTAAAATGTTTTAAGATTCAGACAGCATCAATAGGAAAATATCTTCGTCCTAAAGCACTTTGGCACTGTATTCTCCGCACGGTTACGTGCCTGAAATTGTTTTTCTGAATTTATCATTTTGCTAGCCAGGGCATTCCTAGCTTTTTTTAAGACACGTTTTGAAAACTTTGAATTTTGAGATGATTCCCTAAATTTCTGAGTTAAAATGATAAACCTTCAGTTTGGCTTCTGTCATAGTAGGAAGTAGCCACTAAAAATCTTTTTGGGGAGCGAGAGAAATGTCTTATGTTTTTAAGTAAGGTTAAATCTATAGGCAATCTGAAGGCATTGTTAATTTGAAGATGATGCTTTTGAGAAGTACATTTTCATACCTGAATCTTTTAAATGCTTTGGTCTAGTAAAATGGTATTACATTTATGTGCTGTAGTCACGGTTATGTTTGAAATATTTTATTCAGATCGTCAAGATTCAAGAAGCCACAGTTCAAGAAGAAGTTCTCCTGAATCAGATCGTCAGGTCCATTCCAGATCTGGGTCCTTTGATAGCAGGGAAAGGCTTCAGGAGCGAGATCGACATGAACATGACCGAGAACGAGAGAGAGAGAGGAGAGAGGGAAGACAGAGAGACTGGGACCGAGATGTTGACAAAGACTGGCCGAGGAGCAGAGAAAGAGAGAGACTCAGAGAACGAGAGAGGGAGAGGGAGAAAAGACGGGAGCTGGACAGAGAGAGAGACAGACAACTACCCGATGCTGCTGAAAGAGAGAGAGACAGAACTCTTGACATCTCCTCTCAAAAAGAATCAACAAAACACAGTGAAACAAAACTGGACAGAGATCACGAAAAGGAATTTGATGGTGTTTGTCGGGATTCAGCAGCTTCAGAGAAGGAAAGAACAGACAAAGATTTAGGACCTTCACAAGGTTTTGAAGATGGAAATGAGGCCGAAAAAGTAGAGAGTTTAGAAGGTGAGATACTCTGGGAAAGAACCTGGACTGACAAATATTTTATTCTTTCCCTTTTAGCATAGTGCTGAACGGAGCTATATTAGAATGGTTTTCTACTGAAAGGCTTATTGGCTCCAGCTTCTCTACTGTGGAAGCAGACACAATAAGAGAGAAATCTGCTGAGCGTCTTCTTTAGTGTTAATTATGCTAGTGTTATTTGTTCATTTCTAAAGAAGTACTGAGGCAATGAAGTATAAATGATTTGAGGTATAATTTCACCAAGGTGTAACATTTCTGAATAGGCAGTTTGCTAAAGAACAACACCAACATTTGATTGCTTTGTTATATAAGTTCTATTTCTTAGTTTGGAAGTGACAGGTAAAGGGCGGAGGGGGGAAGTGTTGACTTGGAACTGTTCTTTGGGGTTTTTTTTCTGCAGAGCTCAATTATCATGGAAATTATTGTCTGATTAGTAGGTGAAACATATGTATGGCTTGGCACAACAGTCCAACAATGGCTTTCCTGAGTTAATCTTATTAAATGCAGCTTCAATCTGCTGGCCTTTATGGTGCTGGGGAAAATGTACTTAGTATTAATAAATAAAGAAAGGAAGGGGCAAACGCTAACAAGAACTTAAGAGTTTGTCACATGGATTAGACAGCTTGAGCTTTGCATGCATAGGGAGTTTGGGAAGTACTTTTAAACCTGTATCAACACGGTAAAAGAAGCAAGAGTAAGTCCAGAGTGACTTGTGTACGTTATGGTTATGTTCAGTAAGTTGGCTTTTTTTGCTGATTGCAGGAGTTGTCTTCTCTAAAATCTGTTGAGAGGGGAAAAAAGGTATTGTAGGATTTGGAATTTTTGGATGTTTGGAATCATAAGGCTTGAAGTCCGTAGTCCTCAGAAAGAGACACAAATTAAGCTTTTGTAGTTTTACACAAGATAACAGGACATTGTCTCATCATATTTGCACACTTAATAAGAATTATCAGTAGATGTTCATTGTTAATTTGGGCAGTTAAATCAAATGTTCTCTGGAGAGGATGATGAGGAATATTTATTGCTTACTATATCTCCTACCTGATTGCTTACAAAGGGGTCATTCAGGTTGACTGGTGCAATTGAGAAAATTCCTTTTATGGAGGTTATCTGTAGAGTGGAAACTCTTGACAAAGATAGTGTTTGGAGGAGCATGGGGAAGTCTGCTCTGTCTTTCTGGGATGGACAGAATTCAGTGATTTTTAAGCTAGAGGAAGGAAAGGTGCAAGAAACCTGAGAGTACAGTGTGGTAACTTCAGGAATAGTCTTTCACTAACTCTCTTCTAAGTACATTATCTGTTTCCAAGAGGACACCTATAACTAAACAGGCTGTGGATGTTAAATGTGTTCTTAGGGTCTAGCCTTACAGGAGACTTCTTGTAAGTGTTTTAATGTGTATTCTTTTGTGTATTTGTCAATGTTGTGTTCTAAATTCTCTGAAAATTAGAATCTGTAGGAAGTTATGGTATATTTAGGATTATTTTTTTAGAAAACGAAATGTTTTGTAATACATTCCATTTTATTAAAACATACTATGTATGGTACGTTTGTGATTTTTCTAAGGTTTAGTGTACTTTACAGTCTTTCATTACTTTGTTACTCCTATTCACATTGCTCCTTTTTAGCTGACTAGTATGTTGTGTTTTTAATGCAAAATTAATATAAAAGTACATTTCTGCAAAAAAGCAGTAAAGGCTGAAAAGTAATAGGATTGTAATCTAGAAATTATCAAGCTTTGATTTGAAATTCAAAATTGAGAAAGTAATCTTTTTTAATCATGTATTGAGAACTATGGATTATTATTTTTAACTGCTTCGTACAGTAATTTTTTTTTTAATGGTTCATTTGTGCTGTCCAAGCACATAGTTATAATGAGCTAGTGTATCTGGTAGATCAGTGTGGAGGCAGAAGATAGATCATACAGGCAGCGAATATTTAAAATTATAAGAAAAAATGAAATCTAGTATAGATCGTCTTATTTTCCTTTTAAAAAGGAAAAAAATTGTTGAGAACTAAATACAGTTTCCAAATCTGATGATGTTAAGGAGCTATCTGATATTTACTTGGACAAATTACTGTAGTATATTGCCTAACAAAATGTGTGAGGGTATAATTACTACATTATTGTTATGTCTTGAACCTTAATGTGTTTGCTCTAGGAGTGGGCTTAAATAATGCTGAAGTTGCTATATGCTTCTTCCAAAGCACTGCCAGGCGGTCCGAGTAGTTAATTTATGCTCTGCTAGCATGTCTTTTACTTGCTTTTTCCATACTGATTTTTAGGTTAGTTGAGGTGATTTTTTTTTTTTTTCTTCCCCCTCTATAGCTTTTACACAGGCAAGCAAAAAAAAAAAAAAATTGGGAACACCTTTAAAACAGAGGCAGTTTCCCTTCTGGATAAGGGAGCTGGAAGATATTCGAACAGTCATCCACAGGGGAAGACCCCTGTAAATTCTGTCTAGTTTGTATGGCACAACTCATTGCAAATACTGTGTCGGAGAACCCTAAGAAAGCCTGAGTTTTGAGCAGTAGGGTTTCCGAATACTTGAGTTGGATCTTTCAGTCTTGGAGGTGAGAGAATACCTTCAGATGTTCCTTTCGTGAACTGCAAAATGTAATGTTTGAGTGTCTTGTGTTTACAGGATTTAAGGAACATATTTACCCATACAGCACAGGTATTTCTATATGTATATAGTAACTGGATGGATAGGAGTATAACAACAACTAAAGAAGTTTAGCATGGCTTTCTAAAAGCTCCTCTTGTGGCTTCCGCGAAGTGTCTAAAACTCTGTGAATAATTGCTTCATTTAGAATATCTTGCACCTTCTTATTTTGGCGATTTTGTTCCTTCTTTCTCTTTTAGAGCCTTTGGAAATGAATCTGAACTCAGGATTCAGTGCAAAAGCATCTGAAAGAGTTTGTGGTGCCAACTTAGATTTGTATTATTAAGTACATACCAGATATCAGATAATCAGCATATGTTTCTTCCGAATATGGCCTTTCATGTGCAGTCTGACTAATATTGCACCAAGTAAAATGAGTGAGACACATAAAATTCAAACTGCCGCGTTGTGTATGGGAGAAAAAAGGTCTCTGTTTCCATGAGTTAATAACTGTTTTCATGTTGAATATACTTGTCCCCCAAAACTAACAGTTTAGTTTCTGAAGCTTTTCAGGCTGCTTAAAGCACGTTTAGAAAACAAGAATGATTGCTTTAAAGCTACAGTATATATCTGTCTCTGTAGGAGGAGAAGATGAAGCAAAGATTGATGATGTACAGTCATTGGGGTCTGGTGCTGGAGAATACGAGCCAATCAGTGATGATGAACTAGATGAAATTCTGGCAGGTGATGCTGAAAAGCGGGAGGATCAACAGGAGGATGAGAAGATGCCTGGTAAAAGTATAGCAAAACCCCTTTATGATTATTTGAATATAAAGGTTAGATCAGTTTGCATATAATGCTGTCAACAATATTTCTGAATTAGGAATGCAGTTGGTATGCTCTTAAGTATTTCTCATTTGCTCTGTAATAGGTAAGCCTGAGACGTCTAGAGGTAAGTAAAGAGTACTGGGAGCTGTATTGTGAAGTAGTATTTATCTTGTTTTATATAGCTAGAAAGGTAAGCTTTTTGTTTTTATAAACACGTTTTCATTTATCCCATTTGGTTTTGATCATTACTTGGAACTGATATTTTTATGAACAGATTTTATCCGTGCTTGAATGTTTCCCAAATGCACTGGGAAGCTTCAAATCTTCTACTTGTCTTAAGTTCAGTTGGGTCATCAGGGCATCAGTGTTCATATTTTCTGTGCTAAACATACTAGACAAACACAGTTGTACGGTTATTCAATAAATAGCACATACCTCCTTTGAGGGGCAGGGGGGGGGGGGGGGGGGGGACCAACCAAAAACATTCAGCATCCAGAGTTGAAATACTAGCTTTTTAAGCATTTAATTTGGATCTGTCGTAGCATGTTTAGTTGCACTGTGACTCTTGTGAATGCATAACTGATGTGTCCAAATCTGCTGGCTAAGCAGAGTCCAAGCAGCCTTTCACAAAGGAGTTGCAATAAAAATGAAGCAGAATATTAGGGGTGGGGTGGGTTTTTTTTAATCCAAGAAGCTTTATATTTGTACACTCCTTTTTTCCACCAATCGAAGTGAGTTTTGACGTTTTTACCTGAAGTGTTCATCAAGTATCTGGCTTTGAGAACTGCAGAACAATGTTTATCTAATATATATTGCGTTTAGGAGACAAGGATGTACGCAGCATGTGAAATTAATCAACTGTGGTAAGGGATGATGATGTGATAACTCATTCTCTGTCAATGTTTTTGCAGATCCTGTAGATGTTATAGATGTAGATTGGTCCAGTCTTATGCCAAAGCAGCCGAAAGAACCACGGGAGCCTGGGGCTGCGCTGTTAAAATTCACACCAGGTGCTGTTATGTTGAGAGTTGGCATTTCCAAGCGATTGGCAGGACCAGAACTCTTCACCAAAATTAAAGAGACTTGCCAGAGAGCGTTAGAAAAACCTAAAGGTAATTGTTTCTGCAGGAATTAAACTCTCTTTTGTACTTAATGAAAATCCTTATGAAATGTGCCTTAGTTCATTATTTTAGGTTTCAAGACCATAGAAAGTGTATAATGAGTATTGTGTGAAAATTACAGGAATGAAATACAGTTGCACGTCAGTCAAATTAGTGTTTTAATTCCAGCAGTGGTGAGGAGGTCTTGAATAATAGCCTAAACAATTTTGCATCCTATTGGAATATTCTGTTTGTGACACCATGCACGCTTTCATGGCCTAAAGTGTGTCAGCAGTTTTTTGGAGAGCTAAATATCTTCTGCTGTGAATCAGCAGTAATATTGCGAGAAAGAAATAAGTTTTCTTATTTTCTTTGAAGATCCTCTGCATGTCCTCTTATTTTCGTTCTGAAGATCCTCTCCAGAATGCATAGATAGGAGGTTTTGGGTCAGAACGAAGCAGCTACGTGAAATTTGTATGCCTGTGCTAGAAGTGGGTAATTAAATAATACACAGGTCTGGGATTTGGATAAAGTGTGTGGCATAAGACACGCATAATAGATGGGATGGGCATGAACTATACCAGTGCTGTTTACTACAATTTTGTACTGTAAGCAGGGCTTTCGTATGAGAGGGAATACTGATTTTTCTCTTTGGCATCTCAGGAACCAGTTGAGCTGCTTGCAACAACTTGCATGGTAGAATTGGGGTTTTTTTTAGAGCTATGAAACATTTGCTTTCTGTAAGATCTCTATGGAAATTATTCCAGGATCTAAATGTGAGAAGATTATGACTTAGAAATAATAGTATCTGCAGAGCTCCTGTTTTTAGAGAATAGCAGATTTTTCCGATTTTTTTTTTTCTCTGTAAATTCTAGTTCTTAATTTAAAACAATACTTTCACATTCTTTGCAACATTATTCTTTATGCAGTTGTGTTGTTAATCTCCACGAATGTAACTGCTTGCTTGAGCCGTTTAAATTGTATAACTATTAATCATGGGCTGTTGCTATTGCTTCTACTTCTCTTTTTTTTAAAGTCAAATTAAATGCAAATATTTTTAATGCATCATAGACAGTATAATTTGAGGTGTGTATTTGGTATTAGTAGATACTGTAAATGTTCCACTGCAATATTTGCAGCTATGCAGTATTAGCTTTCTTCTAGTTTAAAAAAAAAAAAAGAATCTCAGCTCTTATGCTTAAGAATTCATATAATCGATGTAACTGGTACAATATTGAGTCTTCCTGAGTTTGCAAACTGACTGATATAGTAAAGGTATGAACTATGTCTCTCTCCCCGTAAGCTTAATTTTGCTGTACACTTAAATACTTCTTACCAGGGATTCCCAGCAACAGGAACTGCAGTGCAGAATCACTCCACCTGGCTATTTAAAATGATACCTGAAATAACCTCAGCAGCCCTTGCATGCTTCTCTAGAAGTAAACAGAAGGTCCATAGTGATAAAAGGAGGCTCTCTGGCACTGCCTCTGGGCTGTCTTAAGTGTACATGGATTCAGCAGAACTTTGTTCTGGAGAGGAAGGGGGATTGAAGTGCCTCCGTTGAAATTTTTCCCTTTGGTGTGTGCAGTCTGTCACGCATCAAAGTTGCTGCATGTGGAACCACCAGTAGGCTTTCAAGCGTATGCGTTTCCCCTGTAATCTGCTAGGTGAAGGTTCCTCGTATAGTGATTACACAGCCACAGCACATATATTCTAAACTAAGGCACAGATAAGGTGCTCTGAAAAGTGAATGAATTGGAGCTCGATATTCAGTATGTGTTACAGTGAAAATGGACTTCTTCATGGTGGTATAATTTGTTTCCCTGTTTTATTCCTGAGTTTGGTGTTCCCTTCTTTGTTCTCATTATGGATGAAGAGTTTCTGGTAATACACTGAAATGCAGAAAAAAAGGAAATGATAGCATTTGGGGGGGATTTTTTTTTTTAATTAATTTTCTTTGGAAACAAAAGTCTGTAGTATGTGATGGAATTGAGATTTGTAGCTGACTTACCCTCTATTATATGCAATATTCTGCTCTAAGGATATGGACATGCTTAGTCGCCAGATGTGCTCAGCATCTGGCACCTAGGCAGACTCTGCAAGCTGTCAGTGTTGCCTTTGAAGTGGCCTTTTTGTGTCTTCTCACATATTTGTGGTGTTGATTGTCCATTGAGGCTGTTTTGATGACTTCAGTGCAGTTCTCTTTAACCTGCCCTTGATTTCATGTAACTGCTTTTTTCACCTTGTTTAAAAACTAATCTTATTCAGCTTCATTTGAATTCTGAGTGGTTTAAAAATGCATCTTGTTCTCTTCTGTGTGCATTCTGCCAAACTGCTGTAGCAGTCTTTGCTTTTAGCTGCTGAATTTTCCCCATGTTTGCTGGTGTCTCTAGTTAGGTGTTAGATTCCCTGCTAAGCACCAAATGTTTTGCTACATAGAGCTGGCTGGATTGGACTTGCGCCCCCCCCCCCAGTTATATCATAATCTTCCTATTTATCATAAAGGGTTATAAATCAATGAGCTGCAGTCCAGCAGCGTGCACTCTTTGTCTTTGCATTCTGTAGAAACAGACGTGTCGCAGAACAAGACTCGCCTCAGGATCCATCTCTTTTTGAAGTGGTTAAAAGTGTCCTAACTGCACGCTGTTTCTTCCAATAAATGTATTAAAGGACTAATCTTGCCACTTCAAGTACTATTATCAAATGCTTTAGCTGAGCTGGTAGGAGGGGGTGGTTCATTAGCATCTGTTGACTTGTTCTCCAGGTTCATCCACCATGGATAAAAGAATTATTCTACATAGTCGTATTTCACTTCTGCATAGCCATACAAACCCGGTATCGACACTGGTACAGTTATGTGATGTCTTGCAGAGAAGTGAAACTTAGACTACTTTCTGATTAACGCTAGTAGTAAACACTTTTCATCACACATGTCTGACCATAAATGATACCCTGTCTGTCCCAGAGCTGTCACTTGATTTTTCAGGCCCCTCGGTGATTGCTGTCTCAACATTTCTTTCCAGTGCTGAAGCAACATGCAAGGGTACTCATCCTTCCCTTTAAATGGTGAAGGATTTATTTGGCTTTTATATAAACTGCAACATCCTTTTTTTCCAAACGGTGATACTGCTTAGAAGGCAGAAATACAAATAGTAAAACTTTAAGGAATTTCACATTACTGTATATTGTTGTTTCTGGTAATACAAAAATACCACGTATATGTTGATCTCTGCAAACATGAATTCCTTCTAGATGCAGAAAATCTTTTTGAACATGAACTGGGGGCACTGAACATGGCTGCACTTCTAAGAAAAGAAGAGAGAGCGGGTCTTCTCAGTAATCTGGGTCCTTGCTGTAAAGCGCTGTGCTTTCGAAGGGATTCTGCAATTCGTAAGCAGCTAATGAAGAATGAAAAGGCAAGTGGTTCGTTTACAGTGCTTGGTCAAAATGTGGAAACACAGATTCCACTATGCAAAGCATTTCTCCATTTTTGTGGTTTTTTTTTTTGTTCTGGAGTAGACCTAGTCCTTAAAGAGGGTGTAGGTTGTTTATTTGTTACTTAGGATGAGAGATTAATTTGATTGATACTAGAGGTAGGTGCTGTTTCTTGTTTTGGGGTTTAAATTCTGGAGGTGCACTTTCTACATTTAGAGAATACATGATAAAAGGAATTGTTTAAAATACAGTTTCAAAGACAAATGTTGAATGATTCTCCTGCTTAAGATTCCATATACTTTTATAAGAATTATAAGATTCTGTTCTTCCAATTTAAAAGTACCTAGATAATTTTCTTTTCAAAATTAAAAGAAAAAATATTTTTGCCATTTCTTGCACTACAGTAGGTTTTATGATCTTGCATGCTAATCGAAAAATCATTAATTCTCAATCTTTTCTAGTGAATATGTGTGATTAAACCCCTAATTATTGAAAGTACTTGAGCTTAATTTCTCAGCTTGCATGTTAAAAGCCACTGTTTTCACTTTTTTTAAAATTTTTAATTTCAACAGGGTGCAACAAAACAAACTTACACAAATTCTGCAGCGATGGACAGCGACTTGTTACGGTTGAGTCTACGGTTATTCAAACGAAAGACTGTGTGCCAAGTTCCTGGGCAGGAAAAGACAGAGGATAGTAAAATTCCCCAACCAGCTATCCAGCAAGAAGTGTGCGTGTCTTGAGTGAATGACCATGGTGGCACTTTCTAGTTGATTTCCCACTACCAATGTTGGTACTGATGTTTAGAACTGGTTGGTTGGAAAGCAGCTGTAGAAGATGGAAGAAAATACTCCGTTTGTACACAGATAAGAATTATTGGGTTTGGATGTGAATAAAAGGGGTAAAAAATAAAGTCTTTTGTGTGAAGTTCTCTGCAAGTTTTGTAATATTGAATCTTACACTGTAACATAAACCTGTTTTATGGTGCATCAAGTGTAATAATGTGAAAATGTCTGGTTTTAGCATTTATAATACCATCTGATATTAAACTTTAGAAAAAAGTCTGTGTATCTTTTTCCTCATTGTGAATAGTCTTTTTTCCACCACCACCCTGGTCCCTCAATACGTCTGGAATTTCTTCAGTAGCTTGGTGTGTCTGGGTGTCTGTTTACCTCCACTTCCCAAATCCCTTTCTTACCACAGCAGCCTCTGGTGTGGATCTGGATTTGGACAAAACTTTAGCTCTTTTCCATCTTTAGCAAAGGTTTTCTCCTGATAATTTCTGGACACAAAAGTCTAGTCTAGTCACTTAAGACTCCTATTCTTGTTGATGGAAAGAAAGTTAAAAGAAGTTAAAAGATGGAAAGAAGTTTAAAAAAAAAAAAAAACCACCCACAAAAAAAACAAAATACCAACCTCCCAGGAAGTGATTTATGACCAATTTTCAATGCCTATATTTGAGACTAACTGCATTTTGGAAATGCGTACTGCTTACAAAGGAGGACTAGTGGATGTATTTTATGTTGCGTTATGTATCAGGGCAGACCAGTCCCATGCAGAAACCTGAGGGTATTTCACACGTGATGAATTTTGGGTCTTTTCGGATGTTAGCAGTAAAGGCAGTGAGCAGTGATGTTTTGCTGGGTGTTACGGATTTCAGGGACCTGATTAGAAACTTGTCAAGCCTGGGCTCAATTTTGTCAGAACTGTTTTCAGTTTGAGAAGTTAATATCTTGTGTGGGATCTTTGGATTGTACCAGTCAGGTATGTTTAGGTAGTCTGTGGAAGCCTCCACATGGAACAGAGACTTCTAAAACTTCAGACTTAAGTCTTAGTGCACACCTCTCTGCTTTCCCGGGCTTTAAACCTGAACTTTGCATTCCGCTCGTAGGCAGCGGGGAAGAAATCCATAGTTTAACCTTGATGCTGGGTTTGCTGCAAAGCAACTTGTTTTCATTATTCTCATTCAGGTTGAAAATGAGTTACGAACCACTAAATTGGTTTATATTAGTTTCTTAGCCTTTTTCTCCGCTTGGAACCAGCGCTCTGACTGCGCAGTGTGACAAGCAGCCTGTCTCACACCTCTTGTGATTACTGACAGTTGTATTGGCTTCAAGCAAAGGCCTAAATATGAATAGCAATTCAATTTGAATACGAACCTTTCTTACTATAATGCTTTCCTATAATGCCTAGTATGTAAGCGTTCAGTAAAATGTTCTTATATTTCAGTTAAAGAATTGTTAAAAAAAAATGAGGGGGGGGTTATTTATATTTTTGCAAGTTCCCACATGCTAGTGTATATGTACTTGTATCAAATATATATAACATGAGAAATTTCTACCATTTGTTGGATTCTTATTAAACTTACAGGATACAGGCAGAACTATCTTCCTAAGTTTTTCACTTGTTAAACATTTTTAAGAGACTTGGTGACTTATTTATAATGTCACTGGTGATTTTATATACACTTACCAAAAAAAATAGTGTATTTTAAAGACACTAGTACTTTAACCTGAGCAAGACTTAACAAACCTGTTCTATTCAGCATTTAAATGCCTTCTCACCTATTTTATAGCTACAATAATGCTGCCTTTAAACTGAAAGTATTAGATCATTGCTTCCAATTATGTTAAAGCCTATTTTAATCTCCGTCTCTAAGAGACATAAAAATGTTTGATAGCTGGAAACAGCCTTGTCTAAGACTGCAGTACACAAAATAGATTCACTGTGTGGTATTTAATTACACTGTGCTTACTTTAAACACTCTTCCTGTAAAACAGTCAAGGTGTATATATGCACTTAGTTTGCAGAATAGTATTTCACATTATCCTAGAAAATGCAAAATAAAATAGGCTTGATGGGTTACTATGAGTACCTCATGAAGTGCTAGTGTTCCATTGAAGGTCAAAGCCAGTGCTGACCTGTACCGTCATTTGTTGGAATTACGCAAAAAAAAAAAAAGGTGCTGAAATTGTCTCTGACGCATCTTTGGTTTGATTTGATTTCCAGTGCTTATGAGTGCAGAAGTACATTGTTGTACCGGCAGAAACCACGGCTGTTTCTGAGGGAAGCACTGAGATTTTTTTTCAAGCGATTCCTCTCTTGCCTGGCAGCAGTTACTGCACGGTTAGAGCCCTGCAAAAGTGTGAAAGTTTTGTGTATGAATATTTTTGGTCTCCATCATTTTAACATAAAATAATGTTTAGTTTGCAGGTGTTCTCTCTGACAGGGAATGTAAGTTACAAAGCTGCCTTCAGGTAATTTTACAATTGTTACATTTGCCCACATAGTAATTTCCAAAAAAAAAAAAAAGGCATGAAACTTCTCTGAATTGAAGAACTTGCTTTAGGACCTTCCATCCCCTTCCTTGTGTTGGTCATCACTTTTCTGATGTGGTCTGCCAGCCCTTTTAACATGTCTCTTCCTTTCCCCGCATTTCTCTCCTACCTTGATTTTGAGTAG
>NW_009646421.1:635389-645190 GCF_000708025.1 Charadrius vociferus
GGGAAAGGAGTAGATGGAAGAATTTTAGTCCAGTTCTTATCTTGCAAGGGTCCGGCAGCGGTACGCGAGAGCCTGTAATGTTTCAGGCAGTGGTGTGAGGACAGGGCTGAGCATGTGCCTCAGGTGCCTTGGTGTGCTCCAGCTGCAAGTCTGAAAGTGTGGAGAAGCCTCTCTCGCTGCTCGGTTTGTCCTTTTAAGCTGTGGCAGTGACTTTAAAGCGGTCCCTGTACCAAAGCAGAGTTGTCAGCCCCTTCTGCTGCTGAGCCCATGCTGTGCCTAGTTGGATGATAAATTAGTTTTCAGCATCCTTGAGGTGCAGTCTGGAACATGGAGCTGCAGGAGAAGAAGCTGCCATGTGTGGTGGTAAGATGAGGCAAGCTTTCACCCAGGCAAAACGCTACCCCCAGTTCCTGCAGCCATAACGGATTCACAGGCAGAGCAGATTTTGAGAGCCACAAGTCACAAATGGTGCTATGACCTGGATCTTGGGATATTGTCATGTTCATTATCTCAAATAGTACTCTCTTCAAAGGGTCTTTGTTCGAAACGGTTGTTTCTTTTGTAGAGGTCTCTGCCTTAACGCTAAGGGCAAGCCCAAGGAGATGGTAACAAAGGCTCAGTCTTGGGACACACGTTGTATAGTAGATAAGGTTTTGTGGGCAGTGGGGACATCCAAGGTTTTTTGGATGCAATTTCAGGAGACAGCCTGAGAATGGTAAGTGTACTGTTAAAATAATAAAAAGCTCTAAACAAAGTCCTGAACTCAGAAGTAAAGCAATATGGCCAAGCATCAAGATGCATGGGGTTTCTTAAACCAACCTGACCTCCTAAGAATTTGTCACGTCATAATCAATAAAGGAGTTCAAGTGTGCAGGGAGAGAAGTGATAAAATAGCATCCAAACCCCAAATAGTTTAAGCCTTTTGGAAGAAGACAGTGGTTTTATAATGAACAGCTGGTTTCGTTGCCTCTGCCCTGTCAGTAGGGATCAATATATGAAAGAGGGAAGATATGTGCATTCTGGGGAACTTTGATTTCTTGATAATCAGCTTTCACCGTCAGGGATGGACCTACCACAGGCTTGCTTTGTCCTTAGCAATGAAACCAGGGTATTATCTTTAGAGACTAAAATGTTAGAAGACGTGCTAGAACAAACTGCTGAGTTACAAAGCAATGGGCTGCTGGATTCTAAGCTTGTATGCATGTGTGAAAGGGTTATTGGTTGCAAACATGCAGTTCCTAAACAAGAGGGATGATTGAAGTAACAGGCAATGGATGGGGATTTTCAGCTTTGGGCGCAATGGGAAGTGCTCTTTCCCATCTACTTCATGATTAAATTTGCTGTTTGAATATATGTCGTGGTTTAGGCCAAATCAGCTACTGGGGACCTGGAGGACCCCAGATGGGACCGACAGATGCTCTCCTCTACCCTCTTCAAAGAGAGGGGCAGAGGAGGAAAAAGAGACTTACGAGTTTAGAAGGAACTAAACTACTTTAATGAAATATTAATAATAAAATAAATAAAATAATGAAATATATACAAAACCATATCAAGCTCCTGAGATGACAATCACGACACCGGCTGGCACTGGGGCAGTCCCAGGCTGGACTCAGTGACGGACGGGAACTGGATTCCGGATCTGCATTCAGGATCGGGATCGCAGGCAGACGAACAGAGTCCCTCCTCAGACATCGGCCATTGCAGGAAGAGAGCTGGCCTTTCGATTCCTCAGCCTTTATACTGAGCATGAGGCAGATGGGATGGAATACCCTCGTTGGTCAGTTTTGGGTCACCTGTCCTGTTCGCTCCTCCCTGCAGGTGGGACCCCACTGCGCTTTTCCGCTTCCGACCCTCCAGCGGGGCAAATAACAAAGTTGGTTGGCCTTGGGTGTTATAGCAATAAGTATAAGCAAGGTCCTCTCTGCATACCATGCCTGGGCATCAGCTATAAACACTAGTCTTATCACCCTGAGAGAGTGAACGTTGTCTGCACAATATGCTGTTAATTTCAGTTGTTAGAGAGGCCCAGCTAAGAAGCGAAGTTACTGACCAAAATTGGTTCCGTTTTACCTCAAACCAGGACAATATATTACACGTGTGAGGGGTGCTTGGGGGCACAGCGTGGAAAGTACTTGAGGAAGGGAGTAGTAGAAATGGGACAGAATTGAGCAGTGTAAGTTGTAGTTGTCAGCCTGGGAGTGAGAATACACACGTCTACAAGCCAGGAGCTCGCTCATCAGAATGATGGAGACAGAAAGATCTAGGTGTGCTGAGCGAGCACATGATGCACTGGTAAAAGAGCTCTGGAAACAGGCAGTGTAGCCCTAACGTGGCTCCAGGCAGGTGATTGCATCAGGGAAAGGAGGGGTTTTACTACTCTCTGTAGTACCTGTGAATTCTCACCTGGTCTGTCCTGGGCTGCCCCCCTATGCTTGCAGAAGTTGGAGTCACCCTACAGACACAGGGAGCCCTGAAAGTGGAGAGAAACATGGATTACGAGTGCCATCTCCTGAAAAACTGGGCCAGTGAGAAATAGGGAGAAAATTATGAAGAAGGTCAGCAAAAGAACAGGCGAGTATAAGCTGCCCATATCCATCTTAAAGATGAATACTGGAAACCACCTCAGGACCTGAATAGGTGTGTGCCAAAATTTACTTTCTCTCTGAGTTGCAAAGGTGCTTTGTGTCAGCATGAAACCTGCAGTTGCCTCTATCTCAAACATTATTCCCATGTCTGTGTCTTGCATGCTCACAGAAAATGAGTTAGCAAGAGGACTCACAGGACTTTAAAATGTCTCGCACAAGGTTACTAGAAAAAAATTAAGCTGTAGCAAGTGAAGGATAAAGAAATGGTGTGAATTAAAAATTAGCTGGGAAACAGAAGGTAACAGAGAGGATGAAATGATCACGTCTCATCACAAGCAGCTCACACTGGGTGACCTCCCTGTACATTTGTGATTTGGAAAAGAGTTAACTGAGAAGGAAGATGGGAAAATTTGCAAATCATGGTTAAAACTGAAGAAGAACCCACAGAGATGCGTTTGCTGCCATGTGGCCCATTCCTTTAGCTCATTTCAAGTCCTCCTGTGAGTTAGCATCAGGATGTGCAAATTGATACATCACTGAAAAAGAAAATTTAATCACCATCTATACCTTATAGGTTAGCAATATCAGTGCCAGAAGTTCACAGAAAACTTCCACCTGATGTAAAGAGATGTGCATAAAGCCAAAAATAGAAGAATACACGCATAAAAGATGATATATGCAAAGGTAGAAAATGTGGTATGAGTAGGCTCCTAACACAAGAAAGCTTATTGCCAAACAGGTGAGAACTTGGGGACGGCATGGAAGATCTCATATCAAAGTTATTAAAAA
Source organism: Charadrius vociferus (assembly GCF_000708025.1). Lineage (NCBI taxonomy): Eukaryota > Metazoa > Chordata > Aves > Charadriiformes > Charadriidae > Charadrius > Charadrius vociferus. The sequence goes on from NW_009646421.1 coordinate 638,764, forward strand.
TTTTGGGATCATGTCCTTAGAAAGGAAAGGAGTAATAGTAGTTATGATTACAATAAATGAAAGAGCGGTCCAGAAAAAGGAGGACGGAAGACACTTTTTTTCCTGCTCCTTATGACAGAGCTCGGTTGTAATTCAGTAAAATTAGAGTGGCAGAACTGAATAATAAAATGGAAATTCTTGTTTTCCTCACAGTGCCTAATCAAGCTTAGAGTTCAAGCTGCAGGATGTTGCAGAAGCTAAAACTTAGCAAGATTTCCAAAAGGATTGAGTATGCTGTGAGTATATACAGGTGATCCTGGGAGGTAAACTAAGACTGCGGCTATAACGGCTTATATTATATGAATTTATACCTGACTGGGAAGTCTCTCAGGCATTGCGAGCGCCTGGTACCCAGCAGTTTGTTTCTGTGTGAGCAAGCTGTCCTTGCTCCTGAAATGGGACAGCTGCCTGCTGGGGAAAGGCCCCGTCCCAGGTGCCAAACCACACGGGGGAGTCGCGTGGGGAGAATTCGGGTTGGGACGGGCCACATTCAGTCACGCAATTGTTCAGACTCGGACAGTGATGCTCCTGTGCTCGGGAACTGTCCTGGGCATGTCTGAATCTTTCAGGGTGTCGTATTTGTGGGCTTAAACTGCTCACCTCTTGGAGACAGTAAGACCTACTGAGAAGGCTATGTCAGCCTGTGTCTAACTCTGGTAGAAATTAGGAGACCCTGTTTGATGGCTCTTGAATTTTCCTTTGAGATGTCTGGTCAGGACCACTGTAAGAGAGATAAATTGATGGATAACACGCCTGACTCTGGCATTTTTCCCACAGGATCTGAATTTTTAATTTTTTTTTTTCTTTATGCAAAAGACTTTCTTGCCAACGCATCCAAAAGCAAGCTGCCCAAATAATAAATGCACTGTTAAATTCACACTTAGCAGCAACTACTCTGTTCTGCACTTTCCCTAACCAGTGGTACCCCTCTTTGCAAATCTCATCTGATGCATGAACTGTCAAAACATAAATGGGCAACTGTGACTTCTCCGCTGTCTGCTCTGGAATGATAGCATAATCTATTTGCTGTATTCATCCCTTTAATTTCCATTTTTATTGCTATAATCTAACCCACTTTTTCTTTTTTTTTCCTTTCTTGGTGCACAAATTATAAAGATGGCCTCGCCTATTCATCAGTAGACTCTAAAGCGCGTGCGGTGTGTGATGCACAATCCTATCTTGTTGTTTGATCTAGTTAACGCTGCATTCATAACTATACATAAAAAATGGGGAGTGCTGTCTGATGACAGCTTAGTGTAAATCACAGCATCCTCTGACCCAGGTGGAAGCAAGGAATCTTAGGAGATCTGAAGCTCAAAAAAAAAAAAAAAGACTGATAAGTACTGCTTTTAAAGCATTTCTAAACCTGTGAAAAAGAGCTGTTCTGTTCATTGTACGTGTTCGAATGGGCACACGAGCCTTTTCCTGGAACGCAGGACCGATGGCATCACCATCTACATGGAAATGTCATCACAGGAGTGCTGCATAACCACAAGGTTTGTTCATAAGGAAATGTTCAAATTAGGGCCCCACTTCAGCACCATTTTAGGAAAAGCAATTTAATACTGCTCAAATACCACAGGAGCATAAAATGGTCTGATTTTGCATTAAATTGCTGGAGCCCATAATAAAATGTACTGGGTAGTTAATAAATAAGGCAACTAGATAGAGAATTTTAGAGTCAGACTTTTTTTTTTTTTTCTGGCAACAGGCATCTATCAGTTCCAGCCTCAGCTCAGCTGTGCCCATCTGGATAGAAAGGAAAGATTGCGTTTATGTATGGGAGATTCAACTCTAATTTTCACCTATATAAACCAATGTGAACTGTGAAGAGAATGACATGATTAAATTGATATACTACCAAAGTGATAAATCCAATATCTGGAAAGATGTTTTCCTTCCCTGCTTGCTTCTGAACCGTAGAAATTGGTTTTCAGCTCTTCACCCGGGAACAGCAGAGGAGGATTTATCAGGTGGCTGTTTTTTTTTTTTCCTTTAGAAATATTTTGTGTTGGTCTAAATGTACCTAATCGCTGTTGTATTGATTTGTGTATCAAAAATGGAATATTAGGTAAAGAGCAGGAGTTTTCTTGGCTTTTGGCCCTGATTGTTACTGAAATACATACATATGTTTCTGCTACAGTTTCCAGGGGGTAATTTATCTGGTCTGGCCACGGGACAGAGCAGAGTGTGGGCAGCCATCTGCCTTCGGCTCACATTAACGCAGGCTGCAGAGTTTCTGCCATCATGCAGAAGTGTGTCGGGTGCCTCTGCGGTGGTCTCGGTGCCATGGAGGGTCCCGTGGGCTCGGCGTGCTGCTCCCAGCCGTGCGCTGGAGAGGGGGCAGCTCTGATGAGGAGCATCAACGTGTTGGCCACTGCCCCACGAAGCTGATCACACCTCGGGTTGCACATGGGCAGAGGTGTCCTAAATGTTTGTAATCTGCGTCTTTAGGAGGCTTTCTCCCTAGTGACAAGTGATAGGATGAGAGGAAATGGGTTCAAGTTATGCCAGGTGAAGTTTAGATTGGATATTAGGAAAAAACTTTTCACTGAAACGGTTATCAAACATTGGAATAGGCTGCCCAGGGAGGTGGTGGATTAGCCATCCCTGGAGGTGTCTAAAAAAAGGGTAGACGTGGTACTTGGGGACATGGTTTAGAAGTGGTTTTGTCAGGTTAGGTTAATGGTTGGACTTGATCTTAAAGGTCCCTTTCAACCTCAACAATTCTATGATTCTATGATTCTACATGATGTCACTGTTTTTAAGCAGGGCGTAAAAGCACAAGGTCCACAGCTGCAAATGAAATATTTTATCTGCAGACATTGTAACCTATTTAATCTGATAAATGCTGACACTATCCCATAACGGGATGGAGGAGCAATCAATGTAACCCTAAACTAAATTGAATTGTTGGGAATTTTCCTCTCCCTTCTGCAAGATTCGGGTAGCTTTGCGATTCATGACACGCTATTGATCAAGAGCTGGGAAAGTTTCTTTCTGGCCTTACAAAAATTACATTTTACGCAGCTTTTGGCCTGGATTAGTGGTGGGCAGGGCAATATATAGCCAGGTCCCAATTATTTCTTAGCTGTCGCCCACAGCCCGCTCCATCCCTCCACTGCTGGCATGTGCTGCTGCTTGCGGGCTTGCTGGAAAAGGAATCGTGGAAGGGTTATTAGATGGCAATACAAAACTGTTGTAAATAAAAACATTCAAAAAGCCAACAGAAGTCTTAGGTTTATTTAAAAATACTTTGTAAAGAATATTGTAAAAACCATTCTAGAGATATCGTTATCTTCAGCATGGCCTTCTTTCTAATTGAGTCTTAGATCCCCACTGGTTAAATGACTGGCTTTCTATCTACATGGCTAAATCTGCTTTTTTTGCGGATAACTCTTTATGAACACTGCTCCTGTTACAAATCGTGAAGTACAATTTATATCGGCAATAAAACCTTTAACAATTGCTAAAACAGTTAACCAGCTCACTAGAACATTTGCCATCACATATCTAGCCTTAGGAAGTTAACTAACAAACATGTTATTAACCACTGATGAGGAGCTGTTTGGAAGAGATTATTGCTTAATTAATCTTTGTACTGAGCTAATAAGAGTGCTAAAAGGGCCTCTCTGTTGAATTGGGTTGTTAATACAGATTGCAAGTTCCCTCAGGGAGAAATCTGAGACCAATATGACATTAAAGTTAGCCATCCACCAAAGAAGATATTTTAGGCGTTAAAAATAACAAAGCCAAACATCATCATTAATAATGTCATAGGATTCAGTGGCTGTGTGTGTATGAGTGAGTGTATGAATTACCGTGCCCTTTTCTTTTCTGGTAAGAAAGCTATATCAAAAATCTTATTTAGATTCAGCAGTTTTCATCACTGTTCTGTTGTGGCATAAATTAAACTTGTCACACTTATCTGTAGTAAGCAGGTTACGCTGATCGGGGAGGCAGAATCTGAAGCAAACTCTAATGTCATCTGCTTATCCTAAAAAGACAAACAAGATCAAAAACCTCTTCATATTAATGAGTTGAATAAACCTTCTGCTTGATAGAATTTGATGCAACAGTAAAAGGCAGTGACCAGATTGCCCTTGTGCTTCATGGCATTTTTAGTAGAGAGCGCTCGGGTCTCAGCCATGAAGCAAGGTGCCCGTACTTAATATTAAACCTTCGTTTTGAAAGTCATTATAATTCCCTGCACGAGAAGTTGCCTACTGTCTCCAACTCCCTTTTAACATACATGTTACATCTTTTGGGAGAAGAGAAAAATTCCATAAAAAGAAAGGTTGGAAAGGAGTAATTTGCCCTTGAATGTCTGGTGTTAGTAATACAGAAGGGATATCGGTCTGTCGCTACAGTCGCTTCCACACCAGTCCTTGTCCCTCATGAGGCCAACTTCCATCCTTACACCTGACTCGGAGGTGTTGGCACTGTGTGTGCCTGCATCCCATGATCTGAATATTATACTCAATGTGGATTACATTTATTTTGTATGAAACGATCTCAAAAAGACCAGGCAAAGCATTTATGACATGAAAGTAGCAATATGACAAAAATGCATTCATGCATACCCATATTTTTGATGTCAGGGTTTTATCTTGTCTGAATTCTTGCTGGCTTCAGGGCTAATATACTGTACACACACCCCCCTCACCAAAAGCCGGGGCGTGCCTAGACGCAGTGAAGTCCTTGTTTGCCTGACTCCTCTGTGACTAGCCTTTGACATCTTACAGGTTTGTTTTATGGTATTTTGCTATGGACACTTGAATATTGATGAGAGTCTTGCACTTAGGGGATGTGGTCATAGTACAGATCATCGCTTCGTGGTCTGTCGATTGGTTTCTTGATGTTGTCCATGTTGTCTCTAATGCATCCCATTGAAGCACCAAGGCAAAACCTTCTTGCTTAGCATACCCTTGGAGACCTCTAAATATTGCCTCACTTCATTACTACTGCAAAATGATCAATATGCCTCACCAAAATTAACGGTACTTTGGACATCTCCCTTGCCTTATTACTGTGCAATTTTTATTCTTCAAGGATAACGGAGGTTTGCTCCCAGCCAAGATGCTTTGGTGGTTGTAGGCACAGCTGCGGAGTCCCTCTGTGCCTGTGGCCTTTTCCAGGAATGGGTCTTAGCTGTTAATCAAAAATAATCTTTGTACGTGTGCACGCGATATGTGTTTGGCGAGTATGAGTTGGAATTTATAAATGGGAAGTGATTGATTAGGATAACATACCCCTGTGCTTTTATAAACATCGGGGTGAGGGTTGGAATACCTCTCTCCTGACTGTCTGCGGCGTATGTCCACAAATCAGAGATCTTGTTTTCCCACCCCTCGTTGCATGCTGACCTTTTAATGTACTAGCCGAAGCTAATCTTACGTGTACAAGAGCATATTGGCTCAATGTATTTGTTACAGATAATTAATACTGCTCTAGTCAGCCATCATCTCAATTATTATTTCCAGTTACTTCATAGTTATTAAACTGTCACATTTCAAGTGCAAACAAGTGTCCATGATGATATACAGAGGTCTGTTAAGTGGAAAACTTCTTAGGTGCCTTTTTATTACTCAGATCCCCAAGGAATACTGCTGTGGTCATGCTGTCTTCAAATATATATTTGACCTATACTTCATATGCACAGTTAAAGGTTAGAATAAATATGCATGTTTTCTTTGCTTATTAAGCGAAACTCGAGACATTAAGAGAACATGAGAGGAGTTTCCACTGATCTCCCAACTAACGCAGTAAATTGCTCCAGCTGGATGCACCTGCCCGCCTCAGCTCCGCTCCACTCATCCATGCTGCTGTTTTTTCATACATGCATTCACAATAATCCATTTACATGGAGATACAGCTCACTAGTTAAGCCTTTGCATTGTAAATCCAGCTTTAGTATGATCAGCAGTGCTCCCTGCTGTGCATCAAGGTCCAGTAAACCACTCCTCCATGCGGTGAGTTAGAGGACCCGTTGCATGTCCTGTGTCTCCTGGGCTCTTCCTTGCCATTACACCTTCTTCTACGAGCAATTCCAGGTCCCTCTCGCCGTGGCTGCGGCCAGCTGAGCTGCTGCAGTAAGTGCAGGAACCTCCTAGATGCAACACCACTAACTTGTTCATGTGTTATTTTCGGCAAAATCTCCTTACGGATGCTCATTTTGTTGGATCCTTTCTGTACGGAAGGAGTTAGATCCCGAGGGAGTGTGAGCTCCAGTGCGGAGGTATAAGTGACAAGGTCAGCGACTGCAAAACGCCGTCCCCCCCAGCTCACCACCCCGTCAGCGGTCCTGAGCACTGTCAGCTGGTGCTGAACAGTGACAGTGCTCAGGAAGAGAAGGAAGGAAAGCTGAAATGGAAAAGCAGGGGGAAAG
>NW_009646421.1:645301-649747 GCF_000708025.1 Charadrius vociferus
AGAGTTAGAATAAATGCCTGAAAAAAGAAGCGAGCGAGTGAGAAAATGACAGAACAGATATTGTTAAATCTCTGTTCATCAGGTAGTAAAACTCCCCTCTACACAGAGAAAAATCCTTTGCTTTCCAGGACAGACACAGCTCCCAACAAAGTCATGCTGGATTCAGGGAATTGTCTTTTATAAGCTTCATCCCGAGTAAAAAAAATATCCTGGCTTTTTACTGAGAAAAATCTGGACACCAAAAATGGTCATGAATCCAGCTAACAATAATCTTCAACTCCAGTGATCCCGTTTGTCCAGGACAGGGCTGCCCCTTCCCCTCTCTGCTGTCAAACCCTGATACTTCATTTTCCTTCACAATTGCTCAGGAGACCCTGTTGTTCCCAACCACAGCCCACTGGCTGCGACAGCGGTCTCCCGTCCCCTTTCACCTCTCCTGTTTAGGTACGTTGCCACCACTATTGTGACCTTCAGAGCTGATGTATGGAGCATCCCTACAGGATTGTTCTCTCTGACATTGAGCGGGAGGCTGGGCAATAAAATGAGGAATTAGCAGGCATTTACATTCTAAAGTTAACGATGAGGAGTGTGAGCCTTCTGAACATCTGTTTCCCCTGTTTTCAGGGGGGCCTTCAATTTACTTCTGGTTCTCATCCACGCGGCTATTACCATTAACCATCAGCCAGAATTGCCCTGGGTCTGGGGAACAGAGGCTGGTTGTGGAATAAAAAACCTCTAAATCATCGTACGTCTCAGTTTTGGGGGGACAATTGTAACAGCCATGGGGTTAGGAAACAGTTGGGAACCATCTTTGCGGGTGATGAGAGAAACATGGGGAAAGCTGTGCTGTCCTCAGGCCTGGAGCTGGACTCAGGGCTATATAAATGAGGAAATTGTTCTGCAAGCAGCTGTGGTGTCCCCCAGAGCAGCACTGGTTTGTCTCTTCTGCCAGCCTAAGTCCTAGGCTGGTGACTGTCGCCCAGGGAAAGAAAAAAAGGAAAGAGCAAAGCCCTGACCCTAAGGTGAGAGAAGGGCCAGAAAACCCAGAAATTGGCAGCTTGCAGGGGAAAAGGAATGGGAGGGAAAAAAATAGCAAGAAAAAAAAAAAACCACCACAGGATTGAGTGTGTGAGGAAAAAGAAGTGAGGAAGGGAAACTGGCTGATGACCACTGTTTCAAGATAGACTTGGTGGACATAGAGGCAGAACACTGTTCCCCAGTAAAAAACCCAGGTGGGTTGACACTACCAAAGAGCAGTCCTCTCCTGATCCAGGGTATGAAGGGGGTAAACTGGGCAAACTGGGCACCCCTGCGCCTGGTCAGGGTGTCAGAGCAAAACATAGAAGGGACCCCTTATGGAAGAAAATGCCTGAGTGGATTATAAAAGCTAATATAACACGAAATCTTCCTGGTACCTCTACATTTGACTTTCAAAGCCTTGTAAGAGGGCATGTTGTTGAGCTGTTACACCCCTCCCTGATTTAGTGACACTGGACGTAGCCTTCACCTCCCAGAGTCCCCCGCTTCATTGCCTTTAATAACCTCATGAAGGATAATGAAGCATTTTAGGTTTTGTGTCAAGCTGGCTGGTGTGGTGGGGGTGGGACATGAGGGCTTTGAGACATCTGGCCAAGGTTTCAAGACACCTTTGAGAAGGGGTCTAGGGTGGGGATAAGGCATCCCAAGGCTCAACCCTTGGGGACAGGGACTGCTGTGCTAGTTTCACCTGAGATCCTGGGGAGCTGCCCCCACGTTTGGTGCCTGCTCCGCATCTTCTCCCAAATTCTCCCTAGTCCCTCTGTGACTTTCGTGTGGAAATTTGGGGCTGAGGCAGTACAAGGATGCAGGATGGAGAGGGGTCGTCTGAGCCTCATGTCTGCTGCCCACCCACAGGCAGAGCTGGAGGTGGGTTTTAGCGTTCCCCCTTGTGAAAAGATTTCCTCCTTGTCAAAATCTAAGCACAATAATAGCCTGGGGGAAGCTTTAAAAGCCTGACACCAAAAGCGACTTTCTTTAGGCATCGCACCACTCGCCGTCATCCGAACGCTGCGATGCTGGTGCACTCCTTAAATTACGGATCTGTGACAGCTGGAGGTGTGGGAAGCCTCTGCGGTTTACCAAATAACAGGGAGAGACAGGAAAATCAACATGTCACACCAGTGTCTGCTGGCAGTCTGACTGATTTAACTGACTCCACGCTTTTTAGCATTTGTGTTGGATTTGCTTGGCTTTTAAAAACAGATGGGCTCTCAGGCTTGCAGCCATTTTCAGATCAAACACCCCACACCGCTCCTGTCCCCATCTTCTTCTGAGATACTTTTTGGCTGGCACAGGTTGTCTGACGAGGATTTGGTTCCAAAACAGGGCATGCAAGGTTGTAACAAAGCCGTTTCTTTTTGGCCGTTTCCCTTTTAAACAAGATAACCAAGAAACCCCAATTTGCACCCAGGAATGCTGATTGGACTAGGCAGTTAAGTCCATCAGGTTCCCAGTGACGCTTTCTGTCTGTGAGTTTCAGATAAAGACAGGGAGCTAAAGTAGCTTAATGGATTAAAGCAATTGCCTTCCCCACCTAGACACCTCAGCTGGAATCCGATTTCGGCACTCAAGTGAAATTGCTCTTTTGCTTTGGGGGAGGGAGGTGGAGACAGATCACCCAAACTACCCTGGTGGCCAACAGCCCCCATCTGGCAGGCAAAGGGTGGCCATCACCAGGATGCTGGCCATTGGCGCCAGTAGATGGGCTGGCCCACCAATGCACATGTCCATGCACATTGTTCCCCTGCCAGATGCTCTACCCATATGGGATTTCCCCACTGCCAAAAATTTAGCCCCCTTTGGCATGGAGTAACCATGCCTCACAGCAGATGTGGAGTTTTTCCCACTATTGAGTACATCATGACAAATTCTGTCAGATTCTCATTCAGTTGGAAAACGGTGTTCAGGCTGAGGAGGTGCTAAATGGTTAACCTTTCCATCAGACCAGGGAGAGGCTCTGGCTGTGAAAGCACCGGTAATTTACCTTCCATTAAGATGCTGCAGCTTCTCATCTGTTTGAAGGCTGATAGAAATTGTTTTCTAAATAATAAGTCTTTCCCTGTAAAAAATACCATAGGTAATGGAAAGATTAAAACAGAAGTTGAGACATCACCAATCTATATATTCAATCAATGCCACATGCTGAATGCAGGCATTCTGCTTCTCTTACTAGGACCATACCAGAAAGCTCAGGAGAATTTCCAGGAATTGCTGCTATTTTAACTTCCTTTTTTTTTTTTTAGTTCATCTTTGTGGTCCAGAAAAGAATAATTGAAAGTTGTCCAAATGACCTGAGAGATCGGTGGAAAATCTTGCAGAGTACCCATGACTTTTCATTTACAGTCTTAGAGCCACTTCCACAGGAGCAACACAGCTCTTGGGGCTGTTCCTTTCACTCTTCAGGGTGGCCATAATAAAAGTGGAATTTTTTAAAGGATCTGTTTGTTTCTGTGTGAAGCTGAGACCCATCGCTCCTTATTTCCCAAGACCTGAGATTCCCCAGAGCACCTGAGAAAAATGTGTCCTGGAAGGTCACTTCTTCATTACTGTCTTCTCCAAGGTTGACCAACACAATTTTGCCTGATGATGGTACGCTGCAATTTTCACCAGAAGAACATTTCTCCAAAATAGCCAGATTTTTATCAGTCAATCTGAATCTGAACAGTCAATGCCCCAGTTTTGCAAATTTCTTTTTCCCATGTAATATCTAGGAACACAGTCTGTGAGAGCAGTAGGGTAGAGAAATCCATTTCTAACCTCTGCAAACAGAGGCTGATCCCACACTGCTGGCTGAAGATCATGTGAAACATATCACAGCCAGCGCTTCACAGGAATGATGCATCTGTGTGACAGAGGAGAGAGACAGAAATACCACTTAAAGCCAGATTAATCCAACACGATTTAATAATAAGGAGCAAAGGAACATAGTTGTCATTTACCATTGGCTTTAAGATGCTTTGTGTTAATCGCATTTACTCCTCCATCCGATGTAAGCTGTCCATTTAAACCCTCTTGACATGCTCTCTCAGTTATCATTTCCTACAGATCCCCGTTTTACTGCCCCTCTCTTCTGCCCCAACTTTCATCAAAGTGTGATTGGAGCAGAAAAATGGCCCAAAAAAGCTGGTACAGCAGCGGTCCATTTCTCTCCTCTCACATTATTTTCCATTAAGAGTCTAGGAGAAAGCTGACCTTGACATAGGACACAGTGTCATCGCCTCAGCCCTGTGCTACATGGTATAACCATTACTCCATCTCGTGAGGATGTCGGAGGAAGCCTTCTCTGCAGACCTAACAGAAGGGAAAGTTTTCCTTGCCCATGAAGTGAGAAAATAGGACAGGAAACTGTTCCTGGGTTGTTTCTAGACTGCAGCCAGAGCTGATGGGGAGTTTTTGCCTGCCCCCCCC
>NW_009646421.1:649799-656099 GCF_000708025.1 Charadrius vociferus
CGTTTTTTCCCCCCCCCCCCCCCCCCCCGCAGTGGAATTAGAGACTTTTGTTGTCCCTGCTGATGTTTTTTCAACTTTCTCCATCAGAGACCCAGAGCTTGAGAAACAGAAATATTTAGGAGTTTCTCAGCAATTAAAACTTTTCAAATCATGAAAAATCATTGAAAGTAGCATGTTCTTAAAAATGTTTATCGAGTGAAAAAGCTGTTTTCCACTGGAAAACATCAGGGAGAATTTTCTCCGCTCTAGCAGATCGAGTCACACATGGGCCTGAGCTCCTTTTTTGCACTGCTTTATTTCTATTTATTTTGCCTCCTTCCCCCCAAACGCCCCTCTCCCTCTCTGCCACTGATGGGGACGGTGCTGTGATGGATGGGTCAGCTCTCCCTGTCTCAGCCCCCGCAGAGGGCTCACAGCATCCTTTAAGCATCCATGAGACCAGCAGGATTTCATGGTGTTCTTGTGCTGGGATGAAACCATCCAAATGATTCCCCATTGACTTCTGACTCCAGGAAGCAGGAGGAGACCGGGGCGGAGAGGGGAGCAGAGCTCTGAAATTTGGGTCGTGTGTGCTTTCTTCTAGGTGCTCTTCCAGGCACTTCCCAGACCTTCTGTGCAGACAGTGATGGGTCACTCAAGCCCTGAGTCCATCTGCAGAGGGTGGTTCATGTGCTCACTAGCCACCCACTCCTGTGCCCTTTTTGTCCCCTGCATGGTCGCGTAAAGATCCCAGGGATCCCCAGCTGAAATACCACTGTGCAATGACAGTATTACTAGTATATGGGTGGATGCTTTACTCCTGTCTCGTTAGTTAGGATCCACTAGCTAAAGAAATTGCCCCCGTTAGCCAGGGACTACTGTTTATTTAACTTACAAAATGCAAATATGCTGGCAGTCAGAGGGTTAAGAGAAAGCAGCGACTAAGTACTTGTAAATTGATGTAGTGCCCTGAGGGTACCTCTGCTGGTAATAAAGTGCATCTCATAAACAGATCTGCCTCCGTGCTACAGTCCAGCAAAGCAAAGTGGAGTGGATCCATCCCAAATTAACCGTAAATGAGACTGACACTCAAACACAAATCGAACGCCCCTCAGGGCTCCACTTACATTAGCTACAAAGCCTTGGAAAAGGATCTAGAAGGGCTTTCTCTTCTCCAGGATAAGTTAATTGAAGGGATCTGCAAATGGTGGAAGTGGAAGATGTACAAGAAGCAAAAGCCATTTAAATCCTCTTCTTTGCTCACATTTTTTCATGATGAAAACCTGTAATATTAGCAATAACTGCTAAGTGCGAATTCATCTGGGTGCTGTTTTCCTCCTCCACCGCTCTCCTTGCCTTGACCTTTGAGGTGGAGAAGTCCATCTCATCTATAGATGTGGCCACTTCCAGACACACCATGGGAGGCAAGAGACCATCACTCTGAAGTTGGTGGTGGGAGGTGAAGGGGGCTGCAAGAGCAAAAACCAAGTCAGGTAAACACATGGGCTGGGAAAGACTGGGCTTTCCACGGGGCTTGAGGACATTCATGTGGGCTGTGAGTGCCCCTACAGCTGACCTTTGGGTGTCATGGGGCGCCCTCCACCCTGAAATGCACAGACCGTCTCTGTGCCTGGTCCCACTGTGTCCTAGTTGCTGCTGTCCCCAAGTCCGCACCTCTGCCCTCCTGCTGAGGGGCTCCAGATCAGCCAGGGAGCAACAAACGGGTCAAGAGACACAGGGTGGCCAAGCCTCTTCCAGTGATGTTTCGGAGGAAAAAAAAAATGCCTTTTTTTTTTGTTAGAGGGAAATTAATTTGGCACCCAAGACCACCAGAGGGGTCAGGTCCTCCATCATGACTATATCCCGCTTGTGCTTGTGCTTTGGAGCATTTCACCCTCAGCAGGTATGGCACAAACACAGATGAGGTGGCAACCCCTGGGCTGCATACCGGGTCAGGGTCTAAACAATGGTTGGGATCCAAAAAAATGCAAGAAAATTCCTGATCTGGACTTTGGGACTGCAGTTTGTCACAGCGCCTCCTTTCTTGTGACGGGCTGTGGGGCTGGGGTGGGTGGTAGGTGCTCTCTGAGGCCGGACGGCTCCTTTGATTCACGGAGCCACTGCGCCGGCAGGCAGAGGGGCGAAGGTGCTGCTTCGTGCCTTAAGCTCCAGCTCTGCTGCTTTGCATTTCAGATGCAGGGGGCATGGTTTATAATCTAATTCCAAAACAAAGGCTGGCATCTATTTTTTATGCTTTGTTAAGTAGCGTCTTCAGATTTTTATGATTCAACTAATATTTGTGGGTTTTTTATTGCGAGCAGCCATCCAATAGCAACATTAAATAAAAAGTGTAGTCTCTTTATTGATTTGCTTTTAGTTATAAACAATCATGTCATATATAATCGAGATGTACACTGCTTGTAGATCGTAGAGACCACATTTATAAAACCATTGAAAGAAATAATTAAATGGAATATATCACAGCCACCTTTCCAAATCATTCGAACAGGCATGTTACACACATAAAATGCTGATAGTCCTTCTGGCAAACTTTTAATACAATCATTTGGTTTGCACTTTAAATGCCTGCCATATTTTAATCCTGGAGATAAATGAATCTCAGTGGGATTGCTGAGTAATTAAGAAAAGTGTCTCTGATGGGCTTGCTTCATACAGAGAGGTGAAATAACACCGGGAAAATCAGCTGATCATCTGATATCTTTACATTAAAAAAAAAAAGGCAAACCCTGAGGCATGCCATTGTCACACTGCGTGACAGGGATTGCTTTCATACAAGTTGGGTTTTCAGTGTTAGTTGCATTGTGGTTTTATAAATTGCCATTTAAAATGTAAACCAGCGTGCATTCTAGAAGGAAGCCCCTCGAGACCCTCCCCGAGCCAGAGCACGATGGCCTGGAGGCCGCGGGTCAGGGCTCATCTGCTCCGTGGGGCTTTCCTTGATTGAGGGCGATAGCTCGGTGGGTCGGTGGCAGCGGTGGAAGGGCTTGGGGAGGAGCTATTTGCTGTCCGCTACCTAATTGCCAGCAAAAGATCCACAGGAGTTGTTTATTTTCTAGTCATGGGTCAAGATATAGTCAGGACGGTCTTGATAACTTTTAGGCTTTGTGTTGAGCTTCTGGACGTTCAGTTTTACTGAAGGCTCAGATTTTTCTGGTAAGAAATGCAAAATAGAAACAGAAACACTAAGCCCCCCCTGGCAAAAGAAATCAAGCCTTAAATTACTGCCCGACTGTTTGATGTGCCGTGATTAGCAACGCATGCAGTTTTAGTCCCAGTGCTATTACACACAAATCACACTGGGAACTCTCCCTCAGCCACTGCTGCCAGCAGAGGGATGTTTTCACACGGAGACGTTTAACTCAAAATAGTCACTTTGCCAGAAAAAATCTTCTTGGATGGCAGGTTCTGGGAGTTTTCCCTTCAGCGTAAAGTACCAGAGCTAAATCCCAGGCGGGGAGCTTGCAGCCTTGATCTCTGCTGGCCATGCGGAGGTCAGGCTCTACTCACCTCTTGGGAGTTTGTTGTATCACAGCCAGAAACACGTAGTGTCAGCTGGGATTTTCGCCGACCATATCGCTCTCGGTTTCCACGGGCATCCTCCGGCATGAAAAGCATTCCAGGAAGAAGGCGGTTGTATCCCCAGAGATGATAACTGATCTCATTATGAAAAACATTAGTTGTTTGCTGGAAAACAGACCCGAAATTAAGACATTAGGCAATTAGGGCAGTTGCTCCTTTAAATAATTATTTTCAACTAAAAGACATTGTTATTATTGGTGGAGAGGTGGCTGCAGGAACAGTCCATTTGACAATTGTGTCTCAGAGCAGGGTACAGAAGCGCCTGTTTATTGGCTATATAAATCAAATTAATTTAGCTAAATTTACAAAGGCAGGAAGAAAAGCAATAAGGTCTGTCCTGTGGCTGTGCCCCAAAACAGAGGCAACACTGTCAGTATTAAAACTGCTCTCCCCAGGGAAACCAAAAGCATGATGTGGCTGCAGATATTTATTTGGTTGCTGTCATTTCTAATGCTACATATTTTAAATTTATTTCAAACACTATTGAAAACCTATACTGGTGAGAAACCGCTTGCCCAGAGGGACCCGGTGGGGTGACATGCACACCATCATGAAGGGGAGTTGTGCCATCTTGCTCCAAGGAAATAGCAATTTAAGAGTTTATAACCAGGGTTAATAACTCCAGCTGTATCTCCTCCTACCACACAAGGAAGGCGGATTATTTATAGGCACATGTTCTGGCCCCCTAACTGTCACCTCCTGCCCCTCTCCACTGCTCTACCAACATCCTCTGCGCTGTCTGTGTCTCCAACCACGTCTGAAGCATGACACAGCATCACTTTTCCACCTGTGATGCAAAGAGGAGGTAAAAAGAGGTCATTACTTTGCCAACTCTCCCCAGCATTTCTCGCCTTGATATTTGCCATGTTAGTCAAGGCAAGACAGATGTGATGTGGGTCCTGCACATCACAGCCTGGCTCTAGCTCACAAGATGCTAGTCCAGACGCAGAGAAAGAAAGAGCTGCTGCAGGACATAGGCCAGAGGGATCTGGGTGGCTTTCACTGTGCTGGCCAGCTGGTGATGGCAGGCATCAGTCTGCTTTGTGTCTGCTAACATCAGCATAATTGCAAGGGTATATTAAGTTGAAGGACAGCTTAATTTGTTTCAGGGAAGACTAGCCAGCTCTGTTTCTTCCTCCTGAGAAGATTCTGAAGGTGAAATAAAGGGTCTAAGAGTGAAATTCTGCCATCGGACACCTGTCTACAAATGCCATCAGTGTCATGGGAGCACCACATGTGAACATGGGAAGAGGATTTGGTGCTCCAGGTGAGGCCCGTCTTGTTGAGCATCCATTTTTGTGCACACTTTCTGGGCAGATGAGTTCCTGCACTGTCTTTGACCTAGGTGAACTCAACCGTAGCTATCTTTGGGCTGAAAAAATGCCACCAGCTGCCAGGATGCCTTTGGTGCATGTACAGATGGGAAAGGACATGGTTCAGGGAAGCTGTTACAGGGTGCAGCTCAAGAGGGATGCATGCCTCTGGTGACACACTGGGACATGGTAATCATCTTAACAGCACTTGGCACTGAGTACTGCCTCCCGTCCACGTTGCTTTCCAAAGCTCTGTGCCATTAGCTAATTGAGTTTTGCAGCTATACCTCAGCAACATTGGCATTGGCAGGCACGTTTTTCAAATGAGTAAATACAGATTTGGAGAGACTACATGTCCTACCTGGACGGTGGTCATCAGTGGGATCTACAGGCCTTTAGATGGCAGGAGCTGGTGATAGCTTCTGATAGTGGTGGTAGTCCCTGGGCTCACCAGGACCACATGGGAGGCTACTGCTGGGCTCTGTCCCAGACACTCTCACTAAAAGGGTTTAGAAATTTAGAAAAGGGGTCTGAAATTTAGATCTAGTTGGTGCTTGTCCAACCATCCCCAGCCCATGTCTGTGTTGGGTATGGCTGGCAATGGGGAGCTCCACTGCCCAAAGCAGGATGGCAACTGGAGGGGACACAGAGGCTCTTTCACTCGTGTATACCCGGACTAATTTGGGATCACCTGGGCTTTGGGGTCTTCACTAGGGCCAGGACAGGGGGATGCCACAGCCAGAGAGAGCAGCGTGGGCTATGCATGTACCCCTGCAGCAGGTAGGACCCCTTGCAGAGACTACTTGCCCCCAGTCATGGCCAGGGTTGGCCTTCCTGCAGTGCTGGCCAAGCAGGGCCGGTGACAAGCAGGTCCTCACTGAAGCAGTCCCTGCCATGGCACCCACTGTCTAAGTGGGGTGTCTCTCCCAGCTTGCTGGGCTTGGGATTCATCTCACCTAGTTATGGAGGAGCGTGGTGCTACGTCTGTGAAAGCTGTAGGTATACAATCAGTGGAGGCGATTTGATACTTTCAGGTGGTAAGTCATCTAACCCATTTTACACATCTCTTTTAACCTGAGATGCCCCAGACCTGCTTCTCCCCACTGTCTCAGGAGGCATGGCTGGCTAACGCAGGCATAAGGATCTGCTAAAGGAAGATGTGTGCCACCTCGATCTTTGATTAACGTCTCCTAAATCTGCCCCAACCAGATTTTGAAGACAGAAAACTCCAAGACCAGGAAAACGTGGATGTAGGATCCAAAGCTCTGAAGCAAGCCTGAATTATTTATCATCTTCGTGACCCAGAAAAGCAGGGACTTCAGTCTGTCTTGCTGGGTCATTTGGATACAGCCCTCCACTTCTTCATTGCCCAGGCCCTCCTCCTCCTTGGGGAAGGCAGGAGCATCAT
>NW_009646421.1:656141-670494 GCF_000708025.1 Charadrius vociferus
TTCCTGCTACCTGTCTGTCCTTCTCACGCCTCCATGCATGTGTCTCTGGGTCTGCCTTAGAGCAGCTGGACCGAAAAAAGGCCTGTTGTGACTCTGGCAGGCTTCCAGGGAGGCCCCCAGCATCCTGATTACAAAACGGTGCTAGAGCTGAGAGCACGCTAAGGAGATTAAAGGGTGACACCGGCACTGTCACCAGTCTGCGTTGCTGACTGCCGCTTCCCCCTACTGAGTGCAGCCCTGGGAGCGAAACGCCAGCCCGCAGAGTGTGACCAGAGACGGCCTCTTCGGCGGGGTCCCCAGCAAGTGAGAAACTCTCCAGCCCTTAAAATCTGTTCAGAATTAGAGGCTGCCTCTGAACAAGCTGCTGCCCGGGCTGTCAGCAGGGAAAGGAGCCTCCTTCATCCATCACTACTGGCTCCTGGTGCTTTTTCTCTCTGACACAAGGCAACTGATGCAACTATGGTCCCTCCATCCCCCATGCCGGTATGGCCCCAGGGCAGCAGGACTCTCCTCTGGGCATTGCGTTAGGCTGACGATTGAAAGGAATACATCCTTACGGTAATGTGGGCACCAGGCAGCCACTATGAATAGGAAATGATGGCAGTTACTTTATCTAATAACAGCATGAAAATGTAAAGTGTCCTTATTGAGCTGCTGGCTTGCTGGTGAGAGTTAAAGGAGATTCTCTCTCGGGTATAACATTTGCAGAGAGAAGTGGCATGAGATATTGCCATAAACTCTCCCATTAATAAGCGAGCAGAGGAAGGGAGAGCATACCAAATGCAGCGGCGTGAAGGGACGAAATTAAGAAGGTGGAGACAGCAACCTTTTTCCCTAGGCAGCAAATGTTCCCCAAGGAGAAATGAAGAATTCCCCTCTTGACCCAGCGACTAGAAAACTCATGTACTGCTAATAATAATGTAGGAAGGATGGCTTTGAAAGGAATAAAAGAAAAACACCTCTTGCCGTATTAGTGTCCTTCAATACCAGAGGGAAATATAAGTTTCTGCCGAAGAGAGATTAGCAGGAAAAGCCCAGCTCAGCAGCTGTGCATTGATGATGCTCTGCAGGCGGCCACGGGGTGCAGGAATGACTTTTGCCCTGTGACAGATGGGGTAGACGTGGCCTGAGCGTGCAAACGATGGCCACGCACACCCCCAGTTATTCTGGCAGCGGTGTTGGATGTGCATCGTTGCAAAGTAGCTCTGAGAGCGATGACCATGAGGGTGAGCTGCCCCGAGGGAGGAGGAAGGCAGGACTGAGGAAATGTCGGGAAGAACCTCAGAATTGTGAATTGGTTCCAGTTCAGCAAATTCCATTTTCTTCCTAGTTTTGTAAGATTATCTGTGGCATTTATCACTGATATCTTAATTGGCATGTTATTTAACAGCTTTAAAGACTGCTTTTGATAGTTCTTGCCCACTAAAAGCTGTCCTTTTGAGAAAATGAAAACTGTTGAGACATTTAAGATCAGTTTCTGCTTAAGGCATCTGTACAATTCCAGTGTAGCTACTGCTTATATCTTTGCATAGAGTCAAAACAGGTTTTTGAAAACATTTGGCAAAATAATTCACCACAAACAAAATACCTTGGTAAAGCCAACAACTTTTGACGGCACTTTGCTTTTGAAAAAAAACAGAACAATTTTAAAAGAGTGAAAAAGATTTGCTGCTGCTTTTGCCTCTCACCACTGTAGACACCAGAGAAGAGGAGAGGAGGAAGTACCTCCGTGCGTGCGTTCTCCAGGGAGGTTTGCGGTTCTCCTCCCTGCCCGCGGGCAGCTCTGGCTCCCACGTGGCTGTGCTGAAGCGGTGTGAAATCTGCCCTGCAAGCGAAGAGGAGGTGTGGGAACAAGGACCCAAAAGAGTGGATGTGTCACTCCTGTAACCAGTGAAACGTGAAGCTGTGAGCCAAACGGGTCCTTTTGCTTCTGTACTCACCAGCGGTGAGGAGCAGATCAGGCTCAAGAGGAGATTATGAGGGGGTAGAGAAAATGCATAGAGAAGCTGCAAGAGAGACCTGATCTCGGGGAAGAAAGGTGCTTTGCAAGGGAAACACTGTCTGTCTATTGGGTTCTCTGAAGGAGAGTTTAGGCAAAAACTGTGTCTTCACATGGAGAATGTCTGTGGATGGCAGAGGCTTCCCCAGCAAGGGAAAGCACAATGACTTTCTGCAGACAGAAGCTTATGCAGGAAAATAGTTCAGACTGGAGATATGATAAAAAAATGCTAGCAGTGAAGATAAATAACCTTTGGAAGACCTTACCAGGAGGTGCCACTGATCTCCTTCGCAGGAAACTTCAAACCCCAGGCTTTTTGGAAAGGATGGCCTCCAATCAAAGCACAAAGCTGCTGGTATGAAGTGACACGTGTTTTACAGGGGGCAGGTTGGAGGGCTACAACTCTCCTCCCAATTTTAAAAATTGCTGTCTCTGCTTCCCTAGGGATGTGCTCTCCAATGCCCCAATACAGCAGTTGTAGGTGCTGAGGGAATACCAGGAGAAACGGACAGCAGGTGGTGGCCCCTCACTAGGAGCTGACTCAAAATGCCATCTCTGGCAGTCACTGCTGGGACAAGGTGCTGGGCTGGAGGGACAATTGCCCTGAGCTAGTGGGACATTTCTTATGCTCTTGCTTAAAAGGTCTGCTGGAAAACAGAGGAAAACGTTAACTTACACTACAAACACCTTTCCTCAAAACATGCCGCAAGACCCAGGAAAGCAGATGAAGCTCCATACACTAAGTTTTCATCCAAAGGGTGCAGAAAACTCCCTGACATCCTACTCCCCCCATGACTGTAAAGGGAGGAGGGCTGATGCACTCAGATGCAGGCAGTCACAGGAGAGGTGCCTAGTTGGCATGGACCCTGCTCCTCCAGCCCCTGGCCAGACAGAAAATGGACTTAAACCTTAGCTAGATGGGGGCAGTGACCTGTTTAAATAGGCAGCTAGCACCCCTAAAAGGCAGGGCTGAGGGCATAAAAGGCATCCTTCCCTGCCCCAAGGCGCCCATGTGGGCTGTCCCTGCTAGAGGGCAGCTGCAGGTTAGCTTGGCCTGGCTACTTCCTCAAGGAAATATAAATAGTGGGACCAGAGTACGTCCCGTATCAGCCAGATCTGCCAGAAATCCTACCAGCAGTCAGAAACATGGCCGTGCAAGCAGGCTGGTAAGCTGCCTGAATGGATACTCACGATGTGCCGAACAGCATCTGCCTCTCCTGTCCTTGGGATAAAGACTAGTGCTGGTGTTGTCTGGGGCACGTTAGGTCTCCCCTATGGCTGTTGGTAATGGAGGGCAGCCTGGTGCCGTCAGCATGGGAATCATCCTGTGGACATCAGCAAGATATACAGGTGGAGGTGAGAAGGAACTTGGGTTTACTATGCCTGTGGTGTCTGACAGGGCAGGAAGGGAGAGACAGCAGCACGTAGGAAGGTGACCCCCAAAAGTGCCCAGTCAGAAAGATAAAGAAATCCATCAGAAACCCAAGCCCTGCAATTTAATGTTGGGTTTGGACTAAGCGATGCACCTCCCAGGTTGTTGTCCTGCCAAGTCGCACGGTGCCCGGACACCAGTAGGTTTCCCACAAGTGTTTCCCTTTCACCTCAGCATCTCCAACTGAAAGAAAAGCCGGCAAACCAGAAAGCTAGCACTGCTGCAGCCAGTTTTTAAGTCTAGCCGATCCTATTATGTCGCTAAACTAATGCAGCTGCATCAGCAGCTGAGCTGCCAGAGCATTGTAACCCCATGGGTACTACGGTGATGCCGCTAGAGCTGCTAATTTGGCAGAATCTGGATCCTAAAGACAATTTAGCCTATGGCCTTTTGCCACATCCTACTTGCATGTTACAGAATTAACTATCTTGGAAATAATGGCTACAGTTGTCAGAAATTTGCAACCAGCAGTTGAATGGGATTTGCCCAGTGCCCCTTGCACGTGGACTTGTTCCTCCTCTCTCTGGCTGCATCCACAGAGCTAAATAAAGCCATTGAGGACCCGGTCCATGGTTTGAGGCCCGGCAGGGCAGCAGACCTTACATTCCCAAGCCTTGATAAGAGCACCGCAAACTCGAATTAATGGGGTTACGCTGGTTAAGAGCCCCCATGTGCAAAAGCAGAAGAAAGACCCGGATTCACGCCCCAGCACCAGACCATGCTGCTGAGCTTGTGCTTGCAAGTGAAGCTGTGTGCACGGCTGGCTGCTGTGGCTCGGCAGATTTAGGGTCCCCCGGCAAGCCGGTGCGAAGTCGTGTTGAAACGCAGTGAAGCAGGTGCTGCATGCGGGTCCCAGGACACAAAAAATATGGGCCAAAGTATCGCCACAAACGTGAACTCACGCTCTGGGAAGGAGTTACCTTCAGATGCACTGAGCGCTTGTTTTCATCCTTTTTCACAAATATTGCTGGCGGGGAGCTGCTCCTCAGAAAGTCACGTGTAGAAAGCAAGACAGGCGCAGCTGCATACAGGGATTTGGGCACCAGAGAGGTCCCTTGCCGACTCTTTGAAGGTGGTCTTATTCTTTGCAAGAACGACAACCCTTTTTGTATACCAGCTCAGCGGCCAGGTTGAATATTTAGGTGATGTCCCCCTGCAGCTGTGGGATCAGGGACAACTCTCTTGCCCCCCCAGGGAAGGAAGCTGGGTCTCAGAGGGGGTTGGACCGTGGCACTGCCAGAGCCCCGAGGCTGGCTGGATGGCAGGGGTGAGGGGTGCCATCTCTGCTGCCCACCGGTCCTGCCCCCTAAGCTACACGTTCAGTTGAGTCAATCAGTCAAGCACAAAAAAACCCCAGTGACTTTAGTTGGTGATAATCAATGTAAATAACAAGCATCTTTTGCTCATTTAAGGCTTTGATGGCAGAATACTTGCGCTGGTAACTTGCAGACTGTAATTTGCTGGCATAAAGTGTTTGTGCAGCTACCAACTACAAATCGGTGAGAAATAAATAATAAATAGCTGGATGCTCGCAGTTACTTTGGGAACAGAGAAAAGGATACATTTAAGCAAATCAATTCACTCACTTGTCTTCAAGTCTGTCTGAAAATATTCTCCAAGTGTCTCTCAGCACTGCAAAAATTATCTCCCGCTCTCATTTACAAGCAAATGTTAAGAACTGAGAGATACATACTCCTCCTGTCTTTAATGTTTTTTTGGAGGGGGATTGTGTCGTCAGCTGTTCTAGCATTCACAATATCCCACTTATTTATCTACTCAGGTTTTTTTTATGTTGTTTTTTTGTTGTTTGTTTGTTGTTTTTCTTTTTTCCGCACAGCTCTCTGCAGTCTGGCAGAGCCAGTATTGCAGTATTGATTTAGGAAGAGGCAGTTGTGACAATCCAGTCCCAGGCTGAAGCCCATGCTCTACTGGGGCACGAGCCTCACCCCCAGCGCTGGGCTCACGTTTAAAAAGAAGCAATAAAAAAAAAAAAAAAAAAAAAAAAAAGCTACTTTTATCTGCTCTGCTTTGAAGGGAAAAAGGATTACCAAGGCTAAATAAGCCATCTGAGTACTTAGCTAGCAAGCCTAAATAGCACCCTGATAGGAAGTCCTGGCAGAGAGCTAATTAAATTAACCCTCTTTGATTTATTAACAAGCAGAGCAACATATCACACAGGATTGTCCCGTGAAATGAATGTGCTTTCTGATTCCCTTGGCTGCTTTGGCGCAGTCACCTCCCGGAAAACCTGGTTATGGGGACTCAAGTTTAATGAGACTCAATGGCTCGAGAAGGATCCCTGCCCACCAACAGAGATACGCACTGGTAATAACACGCAAAAGCATGTTATTTTCCTTGCACTTCCCTAATTCCTTTTTAATGCCTAGGACGATCTAATGGCTAATTACTAATTTCCTGCCCACCGATATGCAGATGAATGACAAGCAAGAGCCTTCTGCATGTTTAATTATTCTGTTGATTTAGAAGCCACTTTTCCCTCAGTGCAAGTTGCTCTGTGTGTGTGCTCTCATGCATCATGTATTTCATTATTTTTAGAAGCATGCTCTGTGCCTTTTTATGCTCTCATAGTTCCAGCAGCCAGTAATTACTGTGTCCAGCGGACCTGATCCACCGGCGAGGGTAAATCAGGAAAACATCTCTGACTTTAAATGGAGTTATTCCAAGTTACACCACAGACCTGACCTCTCCTATTTTTAGCGGTGGGGGGAAATGTTACTTGCATGCTGGGACCCTTGTGAAGTAGCAGAATAAATATAACATTTAGAAAACTTCAGAGCGGTGAAAATCCAAATCGAAGCCTGCAAATGCACAGACGTGAATCTATTTATATAGCGAGCTTTACTTCTGCTTAACCCCTGAGAGGAACTGTAACTCTCTGCATATTTGATTTTTCTCTCTCAGTAAAACATAGTCTACTTAATCTATTTTTGCTACTTTCTGACAGTTTCACTGGTGGGTTTCTTCCCCACGCCTTACATTTAGCTTTGATATCTGAGCGCTCTTTTGTTAAATTAAGGCAATTAATAAATGGAGATGTTAAGTAATCAATTTTGCCTGCATATCTCCACAGCCTTACATATGACTGGCTGTAATCACAAGATAAATGCAACGTGCTGATGTATGGTAATGTTCAATAATACATTCTCCACCAGGCTCAATTCATCAGGGAGTTTCTGGAGGGGAGGCATCCGTTATTGGCTGCCTCCGGACCTCAAGGATAACATTTCTGTCCTTTCCATTGGCCGCCCCGCTGCTGCAAGCCTCTTCCCGTCTTATTTTGATGATGAATATGAAGGCATACTAAGCTGTGCCGGAGCGTAGCTCTCGCCGACTGCTCTCCGCTCCCTCCCCGGGCTCAAGGACTCAGGGGCTCCTTCGCTGCTTCCCCTGCCCACCGCCAGCAGCAGCAGGAGCCGCAGCAGCCGGAGCAGCGCAGCGGCCGCGGCAGCGGCGGCAGCAAACGCCAAAAGTTGTGATGCTTTTCTTCACCCAGTGCTTTGGGGCTGTGTTAGATCTTATTCACCTGCGGTTTCAGCACTACAAGGCAAAGAGGGTTTTCTCAGCTGCCGGGCAACTTGTCTGCGTCGTCAACCCAACGCACAGCCTAAAGGTGAGTTAAAAATATTTTTTCTCTTCTGACATCTTCTCGACTTTCCCTCGCCGCCGCCACCACCACCACCACCACCACCGGTGTTTCTCCGCAGGGAATGAAATGATGCTCTGGCAGCGAGGGGAGAGTGCTGTTAACACATTGCAGCCCTGGCAGAGAGGATGTTTGCATTGTCTTCCTGCACGGTTCCCTTCGGAGCGAAGGAGAAGCAATCTGCTGCTCCAAGCAATCGTGGGAAGTCGCTGCTCCCCCTTCCCCAAAGTTTCCTTGTCCCTTTCACCCGTGTAATGAGCACGCGTGTTGCAAAGCACCTGGGAAAAAAAAAAAGATTGGAAAAGTTAGTTGGACGAGTTATTGACCCTTTTTGGTGGAAGGACTCTGGGTGGTCTCCCAGGCACAGCCGGCTGCTGCCCAGCTGTGGGGAGCAGGAAGAGGGGGGACAGCAGCACAGGGGTCTCCGGCTGCTGGTCTTGTTTGCTTTTTTGGGGAAAAAAAGGCTGTTTCTGTCTCCTGAGGGGAGTCTGAAAGCATTGCTCTGGCGCTGGAAGTGTCCTTAAGCTGTTTGCAAGGTGAATCTATTTTAGGTGGGAGAATACATTTGCCTTAATGCAAAACTATTTATAGTCCCCATAAAGCATTTTTCTTACTTGCACAGTTCTGGATTTTCACTGACAAAGTGTCAACAGCTCCGTCTATGCCAGAGCCCTGATGTTTGCACAAAGAGAAGGAGCAGCAGGGGGAGAAAGCCACTGGGAGGCTTTAATTACTTTGTCACGGTAGTGAATGACCAACTTTAACAAAGTGACTCCTGCTTTGTGGGAAGTCCTTGTGGACCTGACTTACGATGCTGCTCCACTAGCCCGACACAAGCTCAGAAATGAAATGAATTCAGGACAACTTATCTCTGTCTCTGCTGGGGTCCCTGTGAGGTACTCGGAGGAGCTGCAGGGAGCATCTTTCCCCAGCTGCGGGGTCCCGGGAGGTCTGCTGAAGGGGTAAATCCCTCTTCAGAGCAGCATGCCCCCCTCAAAGAAAGGCAGATTTCCTGCAGTTATATTTCCAGTCTCAGGCAGGGAGAGGTTGTTTCTAGCAGGGCACCAGCTCCGGGAGGATTTCCTCGCAAAGCCGTGCTCAACCTCGAGAGCGTTGCTGGCCGGGGCAGGCACTCCCAGGGGATGGACTGCGTGGGTGCCGGGTCAGCTCTCCCAACATCGCGCTCCTCCGCCGATACGAGCTATTTAAAAAACCCACAGCTGTGTCATTCTGTGAAAGGGTCTGGCTGTCCAAATGGATAAAAGAAATAGCTGCGTTCCTAAGTGCATGGGGAGATTTTGTAAATGAATGCTTCTGTGCTCGACCCCTTTTATGCGACTGTCTCCTGCTACTTTCATCTATAATTTTAATTATTAAAAAAAAAAAACTGAGCAGAAAAAAGGGTATTGAAGGTCACAATACAATTTCAGTGCTAGTGGCACAGTCTGATGAGGTCCCATAAGTGCACAGAGGGGTGTCCACTGACTGCTCCACTAGTATCTAGGACTAGACCTGAATTTATCATTTCAGATGCTCTTGAGTTGCAGATTTGCTGTTGTACGAGCTGCAGCATTTTAACTTGAATGTACCAAAACCAGTTGATGCTTCTGTTCCTTTCTGTTAAACATATAGAGCATTTTTGTGTATTAAAATCTCACATGGCCAAGCTCTTCACTGCTCAGACAATAAGCCCTGTAGAGAGATGAGTAATCTCGGTACTGTCTTGGCAGCTCTTTAAAGTAGGCACTGGCTGCAAAACAGTCTTGGAAACAAATGGGAACCTCTAGGAAAAGGTCCGACGTGTCAGTGAAGCCCCACTGAGAATCATCTTGACCTCAGTGGGAATTGCTCCCATGGTAGGGTTGCAGTGAGAAGTGTTATCCCACATGGACCTGTTGTGACATCAGGCAGATGGGACAAGCTGACAAGAAACCTTTCTGCTCTGAAAAAACCCTTCTGACTGTAAAGTGAAATACACTTTGAAGATGCTCCTGAGTTACTGAGCTCACATCCAGCCGTGTAAATATGGTGGGCTTTAGCACTGATCCACTCTCAAGGTGTTTAGTTTGGTTTCCCACCAGCACTGTAAGGAATGCACCACTGCTTTGTGCCAGCACCCAGAAGAGATGGGTGGGTCGAACCCCTTTGTGCCCAGCACGACTCTACTGGTGCCTGCCCTCCAGCACCAGTGAGTGGTAGGAGCCTGTGGGCCAACGCCAACTGTCTCCACGTGAGACACATCGCCCTACTGGCTCTTGCCTGGTGGTGGACAGGTGGTCAACTGCATCTGGCAAGGCACATTGTCCAAAAGCTAGTGTCAAAGACAAGTCAGATAAACCTGCTTCTCAGGGTGCATGTTTCCCCTCCAGGGATGCACAAGGAGGTTGTGGCTGCTGCCTCCAGCAACCTGGCACAGACACTTCTCAAGCTGGGACCGAGAAATCCCCCCCAGTCTGCCCCATATGCCAAACAACATCTTAGGGACCATTAAAAATGAAAGGGCCGAATGTAGTCCTCCATGGTGGTTTACAGTATTATGACTACTTTGATATTTCATAGTCTATTATTTCTGTCTGGGTCATTTCAACTGTAACATTTTGTTGACAGCCCCCAAATCTATCTTTAACAATTGACAAGTGGAGTGAAAACTGTATTAAGGTTCGCAGTCGATGAATACAAGCCTGTTGGAAATAAGGGCTAGGACCAATATAATTTCTCTCCCTTTCCTTCAAGGCTTAAATGTTACTCCAAAATCATAAGCTCTTTGCAAAGGGATTCTTTTATTCCGTATCTCCACAGCACCTGAGTGAGGGGGCTCCTGGCTGATTGGTGCAAATGATAAATGACAGGCATCACATTCTGGTGTGATTATGCACGTTGACATCCCTCACATAGGTCAGGTCCTCAATCAGTGCCAACGCGCATAACTCCATTAAAGTGAAATTGCAGCAGGACCTCTATTCTTGCTCCTTCCACCCAGGGGAGTGCTCAGGGATGGTGGTGGGACCCAGCCCACCCCAAGGACCCATGACTGGTGATCAGGTATGTGTGTCAGAGATTTGGTATCACGTAAAGCACTTAGGGAGCAGCAGAGGGCAAGGGAGCCCAGGTCCCCTCCAGGGAAAAGTTGCACCAGCTTCTGCTGTCATAAGACCCATAGCTAGACCAAGGTGGGCCTCCAGCAAAGGTATGTCAGCACACTGTCACCGCAATCACAGTCCGGACCTCTGACCATGACCAGAGTTCATCACTTACCTCTTCCTTTAGGGGAGGCCTGGAGATTGGCAGAGAAACACACATTTAGAAAGAAACCTGGGTCTTTCTTACCACTGAAAGGCTCATTAACTGGGAAAGCTGATGAGTGATTCCGTTTATCTTAAAGGAGAAGATGGTAAGGGTGTCAGCACAGACACCTCTGTTGATCTGCTGCTATTTTCCCTGTGCACAACAGGCTGACACAGGCAGCTCTAAACAAGGAAAAGACAATTTTGCAACTGTCCTCCTCCATGTCGCCGGTTTGGCAGGGGTATGAATAGGGTGGGGGGGTTGTTTTGGAGCCTCTTTGTCCTTCTTGCCGCTTTCTGCCCTTTGTACACCCACAAGCTTTCCCCGGCACGGCAGCAGCACCTTATGATGCAGCGCTACGCTGGGATCAAAATTCACTTGCCAAGCAGAGAAAACCACATATTTACCGCACTTCTATAGGTCACCTTCACTCTCAATCATATTATATGCATTACTTTGTAACCTGTCTTCCTTCAAGCGTACAGTCGCCCTGACGTCTCCCTTTGGAAAGGCACATCCAGGCAACGGAGCTCCTCAGAAAAGTGGCTGCCCCCTCCAAGGCCATATTAATTAGAGGAGCACCGCTTATTCTGCTGGCTGCAGGCCCCAGCGGGTAGGGGGCTGCAGGCCCCAGCGGGCAGGGAAAGTTTTAAGGCGCTCCGTGTGCATGGAAGGAACGAGCAGGGCTTGCTGGTCCCGGTGGAGATAAAGCTCAGTGAATTCCTCTGCATTTTCCCCCTCTTAATAGCAATTCTCCCCAGCACCACTAATTGCACTCTGGAGAGAAGGTGAAGATGGGCAGCTGTGTCCTCGCTCCTTAGCTGGCATCGGTCCCTGCCCCAAAAAACAGGCGTACGCAGCAGGGGACTGCAGGGCAATCACAGCTCAGCCAGGTGCCGATGCTTCGCAAAGCACTGCATACAGCCAGGTAAAGCAGATCCTCTTCCTTCAAGGAGTTACTGGCTTTTTAAAATGCCACTTTAACTCTTTGAAGAGTGTGAAAAATGTTCTTGTAAAGAGTAAAAAAAGTGTTTTTACAATGTTCTTGTAAAAACCACTTTTCCCCAGCTCTGTAGGACTTAGAGGTACTCGCTGAATTATGAAAAGAAGCGTATTTAAAGGAGGGTGTAAATAGTTCAACCTTTATTGAAAAAGGGTCGTAGCGTGGTTTATGGGGCCAAGCTGTCTTTTAGCTATTTTTTAAAGCAAGGAGCAAATCTGCTCTGAGTTAGGGAAGGGATTTGAGTCCTGTTATAACAGTTTGGCTCTGCGCACAGTGGCCAGCCAAATAGCATTGTAATCCACTTTATCCCCAGCAGGATTAAAGTGCTAGGGGGCATTCTATCCCCATGAGATTTCTTTCTTTATTTGGTGCAAGGGAGGAGAGAGACTCTGAAACCTGCTGCTAACAACCCCCCATCCTCCACCACCATCTCAGCCCAGACACCCTCAAATCTCCCATGCAGGGCTGTGCTTTGGGGAGCCCAAGTGGTGTTTGGCCCCAATATCCAGCAGGATCGTGAGAGAGGGGCTGCGAAACCCCCTGCTGCCTGCAAACCCAGGCTCCTGCCAAGGTGCCTGTGTCCCATCCCAGCTGCGGGACAGGGCTGTGTGAGCACTGGGCACTGCAGCCTTTCAAATCCTTTTGTAGGGATGCGGGCGGCAGCAAGCAGCGCTGCTTTGCTGCCCCCTCCTTCAGCCCTGCTTCTGTTTGAAGGGCTTTCAGTGGGCAAAACTGGAAACCAATCTGACCGCGAGCACCCTGGGAGCCTCCATCTGTGTGTCCACAGCCACCAGTAGACACGACCATAGTGATGCTCAGTGGAGGGGAGGCAGAGCACGCTCCGGCAGCTCTCCCCGAGGAGGGTCTCCACCCGCCGCTGCCACTGTTTGGTCCCGGGAGCTCTCTTCTCCCATAACCCATTAACCTTGAGCCCACAGACCCACACACCGGCACAACCCACGGCACCATGGTGCAGGCGAGCAGGGCAGCATGGGCTTCCCTCCAAGTGTGCTGCAAAGCAGGGCAGCTCCGAGCTTCAGCGCGGTCTCCCAGAATAACAATTACAACGTCTCCTCGGCAGAGGGAGAGGGAGGAGAAGAACCGCTGTCTCATAAGTTTCTGCAATAATGCTCTCTGCCTTCCTTCTCCCCATCTCCTGCCCCAAAACCGCTGTGGAAAATTAATTACCGCTGTTAACTGGCACTGCCTGTAATGCTACAACTCCAGAGATGGGATAGTGTGGGTAAGCATCAAGTCCTTTCCTTTTTTGATTGACATTTGATTTTGAGGGTGAATTTCAATAATAAACCCAACCTGGTCACAGGACATTTCAACTCGGATGTTACCAATGGGGGACAGTGCCATTATTATAATATTAGAGAAATGCCACTCCCCTTGACAGGGTGTTTGACAGCAGGGTGAGGAGTAGCCTTCAGACACCGCCACATATCACTTTGTAATCCTCCCATTCTGATACAGCTCAGGATATCACAAATTTCTCAGTGCAGCCCTCTGGGTTAGCCAAAACCGGCCCAGATACCTCCCTCGGGAGAAATGCTTTTCCAAAGCAGTTGCTGTGGCTAACACATGGGGTGTGGAGGAAAAAGGGATGTTTTAGTATCAGCCTTGATGACACGAAATGAGTGGTGAGGTCTCAGTCTGCTTCTCAGCAGACGTAACTCACCCCCAGACATTCCCACAACTGGCGTTAATTAGCACACTTTGCTGGGTGTCCAAGTAGAGAAGACAAGCACTGAATAGGGTCCTGCAAGGCTCAGATGTTAAAAAGTCCCAGGCCAGGTTCCCAAGCATCGTGAATTTTGCCTTCGAGTCAGAATTCACAGAGTATACAGAGAGTATAAATTCTTGTTTAATCATTAAGATGCTGTCCCGGTATCAAAGAACGCCCAGCACACTTAGCTGGGGGGCACTGAGAAACTTCCTTTTTCCTCAGAGACAATCGGAGGTTCTTAAGTAATCCAAAAAATCAAGCTTAAAGGAAGAACAGCAGATCCCGAGAGCTCCAATAAAGCAAAGGAAGGGAGCTGCTGTGGCTGTGCTCTGTCTCCCTGGGGCTTCAGTGCTTCCTACACCATAGAAAGACCATAATCCTTGTTCTCCTTGGCTCAGACATGAGACTTTGGGTCCCCCCAGCACCCTCAAAACCTTCCCATCACAACAGGCAATCAACATCTCTCAGCCTGGTACAGAAGAGGGAAAAACTGCGAATCTTGCAATAATTTCACAGGGTGGTGGGAGGGAGGACAATCTTTACCCAGATGTACTGGGAACTGAGTGAGGCAGTGAGGAGTGTGGGAGGACACAGCAATGCTCTTCTGGCTGCACGAGGCTGGGGTGGTGGGGGCTGCTGCCCCCCTGGTGTGGTGGGAGCGATGACCATGGGAGCGATCACCGTGATGGGCTGCCCTCAACACCTCTCAGTGGTATTGGCACTGGCACACATGGCATGGCGTGGCACAGCGCGGTGCAGAGCCATGAATCCTCCTTGGAGGTGATGGAGGTGGATGCCGGGAAGCATATGAGCCACCAAAAAAGGAGAGAATTCCTTTGGAGAGCTGAAAGAGTTTAGGTTAATATGCTGGTCCTGCTTATGGTGTGATTTTTACAACAGGGGTGAGTTGATCTGGGTCTAACTTCTGATGGAGCCTGGAGAGTGTGGGCCTGAACTCTCCACTCTGGCTGAACGTGGCAGCAACTTCCCAGGCCACCTCTGTATGCACGTGCTGTATTTAGAAATGAAAAGCACGGATGTTGAGACGTTAAACGCTTTATCAGACTGCGATATTTTTCTTTCTTTCCATAGCTTGTCTCTTTTCATTAAGTACCTTTTCTTCTGTGCTATTGTTCCTCCTCATCATGCCCATTCCACACTATACCAAAGTCTTAAAGCAGAAGATTCCCCTCATCTGCCATTGAATAACCTAATTTTGGCCTTTTTTCCCTCCTGCT
>NW_009646421.1:670538-671212 GCF_000708025.1 Charadrius vociferus
TCTTATTTTCCTCTAAGCTCCTTTTGAAGAAATCACAATCATTCAATCCTCAGCTTGTTCGGTGCCACCAATTTACCTATTGACAGATGAAGTCCCACTTTAAAATGATTGTCAGCAAGATGAGGAGAGCTAAGAAAAGCATCAAAATGTTGCTGTCACCATTTGATGGTACAGCTGGTGAGGAAGCCAAGTGCCTTACATGCCTGCAAAACCTTATTGCCATAGGGCACCAGATCAGGGCTTGAGCAGGTCCTGCTAGAGATGCCACATCTGCCTGCTGTCCACCCAGCACAGTGAGCCGTGATCACGATCCATTCACTAGGGCTGGCAAAAGAGAATATCTTCCCACTGCTTCAGTGTGGCAGTGCAAATCCACTTTCGGCAGGGATTTAAACCAGTGGTCTGGTGTGTGCACTGCTGGAGTAGGCACACATTCCCTCTGCTTCCATGCTGCAGGAGCAAGCAGCTGGGCAGAGTAGCGGCCTCAGCTGGTTTTCACAATCTCCCACGAAGTTCTTACCCCCAGGGATTATTGAGGGCTATGCTGAATGGCAAAATTTCAGCCATGCATGGACATCTCCTCAAAATTACTCTGGGTGACCTGATGCTAACAGCCACTTGCAATACCCCTGCTTGGCTCTCCCGCAGCGTTCTCCTCCAAAGTGGGAAGAGCG
>NW_009646421.1:671240-799373 GCF_000708025.1 Charadrius vociferus
AAGAGCGTCCTGGCACTGCCAATGAATCGCCTGACACATACGCAGTGTGCAATTTGAAGCACTTTTATTTATTTAGAGGCATTTCTGAGCATCTTATATAACATTAATGGATTTATCTTTAGCTCTCCCCTTTAGTCTCAGCAACAACATGAAAGCATCACTGGAGGAAAATCGCAGAGACCTTCGAGTACTTTGTGTGTTTATTTTGTTGTACTTTTTTTAAAAGGTAGAAATGTTTGAAACAACTTCGGAAAGGAATTAATCAGTTATTTCCATACCAGATGTAGTGCTTTTGGTTCTAGTCTTTTCTTTTAGAGCAATTTTGTTCTGAGCTGATCCAAACTGAAATCCCTTTTCCTTCCAGAATGGCCTCCCCAGTAAAAAATAAATCATCTGCACAGCTTTAGTGATGTTACTGGTATTTTACGCATGGAAATATTAAGCTGCAGAGTGGTTGGCGTATTGCCCATCAACCCCTGGGATATGTGTGGTGGGGAAGAGACACGGGTCGTTGTGAGTGTCTTAAGCACATGATCACATGCTCTCTCACATCAAGTGCCAGCTGAAATGGAAAGAGAAACAGAGAAATGGAGCATAAATGAGACAGAAAAAAGATGAAATCAGTAACGTTCCCTTGTGCAGAAAACAAACACTATAGATGAGCAAGGAGGCGGCTGCTATGGAGCAGAAAACCACATCAGCAGAGGATAAAAATGTTCTTCCACTCTTAGGGACTGCCATGTGGAAAATAAGCAAAGTAATAAGTGTGAAAATGGAGTAAATAAGCACCACACAAGGATTACGTTGGGCAGCTGGGGTAAGGGGACGGTTAAGGTCACCTTCAGGCTTTGCTGAAACAAGAGGTTGGAATAGAAACAGCAGGATGGCAGCACGTGCGGTGTCAGAGGGTGTAGCTTTGCAAGCCCTCTCCCAACAACACGTGTGCGCTCAACTGCGTATCACGGTAGTGCCTTGAACTCGGCAAGGCCACTCTGGTGTTCAGTGTAAAGCATGTGCACAGATTCAAAAATATGTCTGCTTTGCAGGATCAGACCCTTTGTATTTATTCTAAATATTATCAAACTTGATTCAGCAAAAGATGGTATGAAAAACCTGCTGGAGTCCAGCAAACTTATCCATCTCTTTGGAAGAGCTCAGGGTGGATTGAAGACATCTTCTTCTTTAATAGGGAAGTGAGCCTGGCTGTCTCGCTGCTGCGTTGCAATGTCTGCTCAGATGAGGATACTTAGTTGCCCACAGGGATGCGTCATCTCTGCTGGTTGGACCCCCATGGTATGAAAAGGCACCTTACAGACCAGTGGGGCTGGGCTTTTCCTGTGGGGCAGCACTTTTCCTGTGGGACAGCACTGTGAGCTCCCTACTTGTACTACCTGAGAGCTGAGGACATCTCTGAGATACAACAGCTTTTGCAGTCTAGGATCGGTGAGACAAACTGTCCTCAAAGGAACACTGTCTTTCTTGCCACTGACGATCAAGGAAGCCAGAAAACTAGCTTGGGATGGATACGGCATTTTTATCTAGCTGAAGTTAGATGAAACAAACCCCACCTGTATAGAACCATCCTTTGACTTATGCAAAAGAAAACCCAATCAGGATAATTGTTTCCTGAAGATAAATCCAGAAAGTTTGGGCACAATAACACCAAGTATTATATTCACTACTGTTTTACACAGGTTGAGGTAAAACAATCTTCTTTTCACTCCCCAAAAGCAAATTTTGAGGGACATTTCAGATACAGCAAAAAAGGTCTGGCAACATAACTGCAGGGTGAAAGCTTTCAATTTATTTCTACTAGAAGGAATTTCCCATCAAGAAAAAAGTAGGGAATAACTTTTTGGACTAATTGACAACAGAGAACTCCAGGCAATGCAACTGAGTAGTCCATGGATGCTGTCACCATAGGTAGGCAAGACAGAGGGACAAAGATAAATGTAGGGTCATTTATCAGGGACAGAATAACCCCATGCAGTGGGGTGCAGTCTGGAGGCTGAGTGGATAGTGAGAAGCTTTGCAGAAAAGGCCTTGGGGGCTCTGGTGGACAAGCTGAAAGCAAGCCAGTGATATGCCCTTGTGGCAAGGGGCTACCTCATCCTGGGCTTTGTGAGCAGGAGTGTAGCTGGCTGGTCCAGGTGAATGATTATGACCCTCTGCTTGGCACTTGCAAGACCACATGCAGAGGATTGAGTCCTGTTTGGGGCTCCCCACCCCAAGAAAAGCATTGACATAGAGGAGCAAGCCCAGTGAGGGGCACCAAGCTGGTCAGGAGATAGAAGCAGTGGATGGGAGAGGAGAGGCAGAAGGCTGTGATTGCTCAGCCTACAGAAGTGAAGGGAATTGCTTCCTACAATTAACAAATGGGGCTATATAGAGAAAACAGAGCCAGACTCTTCCCAGAGTTGCACATTGGAAAAATAGGAAGGACCAGCCATAAGCTGAAACAAGGGATATTTTGACTAGCTATAAGGAAAAAGGTCCTTCTCATGGGAGTGGTGAGGCACTAGCACAGGCTGCCCAGAGAGGCTCTGCCACCTGCATCCTTGGAGATTTTAAAAACTTGATGGGACCCTGAGCAACCTGACCTATCTTTGCAGTTGACTGTCCTTTGAGCAGGGGCTGGACAACACAATGCTCAGAGATCCTTTCTCCCCTGAATTGTTTTGACCCTACAATCCTACATAAAAACAGAGGTTGGTGTGCAAGGAGGGGTTCAGCAGTATAAGAGTCTCAAGAGCAATCATTGAGCATTTGCATCAACAACGACCAAGCCAAAGTCAATATCTGAAAGACAGATCTGAAAAGAGTGAAGAAGGCAGACAGACAGACATGTGGGACACAGTCAGGTATCCAAGGATCAGCACAGGAGACTGACACCAGTGAAAAAACATGGAGCTATACCAGTTACACAAATATCTGGCAATTTAAACTCATCAGAAATGCAAATTCTAATGGTAGTCCAAAGCCCATGGATATTACCAGCTAATGAAATCAGTCTGGATTGGAAAGGAAGTCACTGTGGCAGATGAGGAACAGCCAAAGAGAGCAAGACATACTTCAAAATATGCTTTGGGATAAGCACCCTCATTGGTAATTACAAGCAACACGAAATAAACTCTGAAGGGCAGAGGACAGATTGTTCGGAAAAGCATCTATCGGAAAAGACTTTGCACTGTGGCGCACGGGTAAACATACTCCTAAAGAGCGCCGAGTGGAGCAAATAATGTGGATCAAGTCACATGGAGCAAATAATCCACTCGGACAAATCTGCCTTTCGTTCTCCTTATGGGATGGCTGCCAGCAGAACAAACTTTCCCTGGGTTTATTCAATTAACAGCTTCATGATTGCTTTCCCCCTAAGGCAGGATCCCTAATGCTTTGGACCCGTTTTTTGGCGTGTGAGCTGTGTTAATTAGCTGTACAAAGAGGTAAAAGCAGAGAGGCTACTTAGGTAGTGTCATTTCTGTTCCCTGCCTGGGCTCTGGGTCTGATCCCAGGCTTGATGAAGTTTGTTTCTGTTTATCTTTGAGCAGTGAAAGTCAGAGGTGCTACACAGATTTGGGTGACTTAGGATGAGATAGCATCACTAGAGGTGAGGAAATGCCTATTTACCCGGCCTTTTTAGGCCAAGTCATGGTTTGCAGTATGGAAGTCTGCAGGTGACCTGTATTTTTGGGAAGCATCTTAAAATATTGCTTCCCACATGACTTTGTTGGTCCCCTAAAAGCTGTCATTGCCCTGGTGCAGGGGCAGCAGAGGGGGAGATAAAGCTTGGTCCTCATGCCACATCCCATTTCACTGGCCTTGGTGGGTTTATTAAAAGAGTTTGCATTAGTATGTCAGACTGAAGAGGCGGCTGAAACACAGGCACATGTTCCCCTTTGCTGCCTCGGCTGTGGGAATGTGACTCCCAGCAGTGGCCACACAGGCACGGGGATCAGGAATGTCCTAGGCCACCACAGCAAGCTTCACCAGAAGATATCTGACAGGAGCCTGAGGCATTGGTCCTTGAAAAATGTTATGCTGGCGTTTAAGCTTTGTTGGCTTGGGGGTAATGTTAGTGTTCCACTTTCTCTCCTCATATCCGTACAAAATAGATGTAATGTGGTCAGAGGCATGTCTGGCTCATTTAGTTTCCTCTCTGCCATTGCTCTGGCAAATGTGTTTTGGGGACCTCTTTACCACTGTTGAGTCAAGCAGTATCCCACATAAATATTTGCCTCAAGACGTGTACGCAGGTTTAGACATCTCATTACCTGTGCTTTTGGGAGTGGGTGCAACGACATGTTTTCCACAGCCACATGCCAACCTCTGTGGAATACAAACTCAAAGAAGGCAGCAATGCAGCAGGAGCATGTTCCTGACAAATAACAGTGTGTTTACTGGCTATGCCCAGCTCAAGATTTTAAAGTGTGGAGAAAAAAAGACACAAATGCTTGCAGTAATTCATCACCGCTTCATCTCGTTTCCCCCTTACAGCCAAACTGTTGGCTGTACAATTACAATTCCTGCCTGGAATCTCAAGGGTCTAAATCATATGGGAAATAATACAGCTTTAAAAATAAAGCCAAACTTTTACTGGGTTTCTTCTGCCACAGAAAATATTTCACAAAAGAGACTCAAAAATGTTAAGGTCATGCAAGGTTGCACAAATATAACCACTGGTTTGTAAATAACTGATTATAGAGACTGAATTTTCTTTCAGGCTGTTGGTAAAAGATGAAGGCACTATCAGAAAACAGATCTGAAGCCAGCTTAATCTCCAGGAGCTTCACAAGGCAACTGGAGATAATTTAGTGCTGCAGCTAAACATGAGCTTACTGGTGAGGTATCTCTTAATAATTTTTAAGCTTTTAATGATTTTTTAATAATAAGCCAGTGATTAGAAAACAACATCCCAGTTCACAGATAAATCCAGGCTGCGTCTGGGTATTTTGCCTATTCGCTGCTTTAACTAAAGCAACTTTAATTTGCCAGAGGCCAATCAACATCCTATAGCAAGAGAACTCAGTCTGATGAAGCAGATGTTAAGGAAGGAAAGACCTTTTCTTTACTCACTCATAGGGAAAATTAATTGATGCTGAAAGCAGCCTTTTAGCATTTTCTGTAATAGTAACTTTTGCCTCTTGACTTTTACAACACAGAAGAAACTTGCAGATTGAGTAGCTTCTGAGTTGTTTTTCATGAAAAGGGACCTTGATGCTCTCTACAGGCAATCACGTGGTAGGTTGCAGCCAGATGCAGTCCTGGCTGACCCATAATTACAGCTCAGTAAGACCTGTGCCACCTGGTGTTTGCAAATAGTTGAGCGTTGAAAGACGAGCGAGAATCTAGTCTAGCCCTCTGCAGTCAAGAAGTCCAGCAGCCTATGTCCAGTTTTGGGGATGATTTGTTTCCACGGTGGTGAAAAACCTTACCTCTTGATGGGTATCACCCAGGGTATCTGTCCCTGGGTTCACAGGGAAAATTAGGCTGAGCTCCTTGGAGAACACTCAGTGATGACTGACCCAATGGTCTGAGCACAGGCTACAGCTAATGGTGACTGAGAGTTTGCCGTGCTTACCTCTGTACCCAAAACGGCTTTTCCCCTCCAGGTACAAACACAGCCTTTGAGCTCATGGGCAGGCTGCCTGTCTCCTGCCCTGCTGGCCCCAGAAGGTGCAAGAAAGGATGGAGCAGGGACGCGGCAGAGGCTGGATACGAGCCAGTCTGAGTGGAGCAGCTAAATAGCTGCATTAGGCGGGTGCTGTGCCTGAACTAATAAGCCCTGCAGGAGACAGGATCTGTTCACTGCAGCATCCTGCCGAGGCGTTGGGGCTTATCTGCCTCCAAACCTGACGGGCGCATCCCCGGGCTGCAGCAGTCCATCAGCTAGCTGGGATGGTCTGCAGGCATCTACGCCTCTGGTTTCTCTCTCTTCAAATGAGGTGGGGGACAACGTTCTCTGACACCAGTTCGGTGGTTTGGGATGGAGGCCAAAATAGTAAAGTCTCCTGCTGTAGGTTAAGCTGCTGTATGTGTGTGAGGGACCCTGCAAAACCCACCCTGTTGCCATCAGTACTGTGAAGCCGCCGATCCTTTCGGGGTCAATGGCGCTGGGGGGATATGCTCTTCCAATCTCACAATCAGGCTGTAA
Source organism: Charadrius vociferus (assembly GCF_000708025.1). NCBI lineage: Eukaryota > Metazoa > Chordata > Aves > Charadriiformes > Charadriidae > Charadrius > Charadrius vociferus. Next base: position 677,392 of record NW_009646421.1, read on the forward strand.
ATATCTAAGACGCAAAATGAGGATGCTGAAGCTTAATTGTAGCCACCTAAGTTTATAATTTTTTTACCGTAATCCCTTAATGATGATTACACTGTAAGTAGAAAATATAAAGCATTCCAGGAGCATTAAGTAATACTTAGAGGGCTCATTAATCCACAGTTAATATGCAGCCACCACTGAGAAGGAATGAAGCAATCATGCTGCTGCAGCATTACGCAGCACGCCGTCCCCGCCTGCCTTCAGGAGGGGAGCGGAGGATGTCCCCTCCATGTGGGACTGTGGGAGGAGGCAGAGGTGGTCAGAAAACAACGGTCTGAGGTAGACACCACAAGGCACATACAACCTCCCTCATCACTGGGGTTCTGAGGCAGATCTGCCCCAGCCTCTTGACTTTTTCCCTAAAAAAGACAGCAAAGTTGGCGCCTTTTACTTTCAGCTTCCCACCAAAGTAAAATTCAACCACCTACATCAAGGTTGAAGGTAGCGTTTTGTAAGGTGTGTGTCAGTGCAGCAACCTCTGTGCTTTTCCCTAGTAAAGGCAAAGCCCTCGGGAGGTCAATTGCAATTTATGTAGGCTTCGCCACACCAGTAACCCAATTAAAAAAAAAAAAGAAAAGGGGGGGTGAGATGGGGAGGAGAGAATTCAACTGCCTTATCTTCACTGATAAACAAGAATGCTCTCCGCCACTTTGAGCTTTATTGGTGGTTCCCCATGCATAACAGTGATCAGACTGTGCCTCTTTCAATCCTGAGCGTGATGTGTTCCCGGCGCTGCAGTAGAGGCAGAAATCGCAGTGTCTGCAGTACAGCCAGACGATCTTTGGGCTTTAATGGGCGTGGAAGTTAATTCTCGTAGAAAATGTCCTAATGCCACATGGCAAATAAAAGCACTTGTCCACTGAGTGACCTTCAGGAGGTTCTTAGCTGGCAGAAAATTCAAGGGGTACTTTGTGGCACCTTCAGACAGGGTAAAACAAGAACGGAGGAACATGCCAGGCAATAGTAGATGTACATGTACTATGTGGTCAAAGGCAAGGTCTTCCTTTGTCCTGTCAGGGAACTTCATTTTCCAGATACCTGTCACCATAGGAAACGAGTACTGAGGCTGTCACAGTCCCAAATGATTTTTTTCATGTATTATCTTCACTTCCAGTGTGTGAGATAAGGCTGAGGCTGCTCATGTACTGACTAGTCTATGGGACTCACTGAACTGCATCTCGGATGCTATAGTGTCACAGACAAATCCCCAAAAAGGTGCAAATCCCATCAACCCTGGGTGGCTGCTTTAGTTTCAAAGAAAAGAGAGGAGCAAAAGCAGGAAGCTTGTCTTTCTGGTGGGCTTACCGCTCAAACCCAGTCCCAAAGATGAAGAAGGGGAGAAATGCATGTGTTCAAGGAGGTAAATCCTTCTCCAGACAAGAGTGGCAGGGGTGCAGTGACCCCTGAAGTCCCAAGCCTGCAGCTGTGCCCTGCAGCTCATGCATAGGTGCTACCCTGGTGGGAAGGAACCTGTGGTGTACACACAGTGTTGGCAGCTGTCGCAAACATCACAGAATCACAGAATGGTCAGGGTTGGAAGGGACCTCTGGAGATCATCTAGTCCAACCCCCCTGCTAGAGCAGGGTCACCTACAGCAGGTTGCACAGGATGGCGTCCAGGCGGGTTTTGAATGTCTCCAGTGTGGGCCACCTTCCTTCACGGCCAGGAAACAGGGGGTGTGGACAGGTCATCCTATAAATATAACAGCTTGCTGCAAATCAGCCCCCTCCTTCCTGCTCTGTGCTGCCCTAATGTGGACATATCCTCTGCTCTTCCTCCAACCCAGAAGCTATGCCTGGGGAAGCAACAAATGCCATACCATAATGCGATGCTCCTGATTTTCCAGATTTTTTATCTAAGCATAATCCACTGATGTTATTTAATTACCATAAAGCAGCTGCCTTATAGCATCCAAAACACATCTATTTGCCTTAATTTTACAGTATGGTAATTAACTACCAACGACTTATTTAAAACATATTTACAGAGGGAAATGTCAGAGATACATCACTTTTTCATGCCCAGTAAATGCACACGCAATAACCAATTTGGTATTTAATTAGCTTGCTTACGAGCTCACCTCTGAGAAAAATTATTTCAGAGAATGTGTTAACTACGATGCTTAAGCAGGTTCTCAGAGAGAGCACGCACCAGCTGCAGGTCAGCAACAATTTTTTGCTTTATTATGTTGGGGAGTTTCATACAGGCTTAATGTAGTTATGGCCTTCACATCATTTTAAAGTTCAACTATTAACCACACAGAAAATCAATATGCAATAGAACTACGTTAATTAAGCGAACCATAGATCAACCCTTCTGTAGACACAGCAGGTAACAAAGACTTTCATAAAACTCCTGGCCTGTCATGATCAAAGGAGAGGAGACTGTTGCCATGATCTACACATTGCTGTGTATCAGATCTGGGTTAAGCGATATATACACACGAACAAATATTAATTGGGAAGGGAATTTACCTCTGTCAGGACCTAGTAACAGTGTAGTCCTTCAAGGGTTCCTTCTGCTGTAGCTCCCTGGACAAGATGGGAATCGCACAAGTTAAACGGCCCCTCTGCTTCTGCATCGTGCTCAGGGGTATAGTCTTCCTGGGAAGTGCAGCGCTGGTCCCTCAAATAAGGGTCATACCACCATCACCTGGGACTGCTGATCTGCCTCTTAGCCACCAACCCCAGGAACAACAGTGCATCATGTTTGTGTCTTCTTTGGCCTAAACGAAGTGCAAGTTGCAAGGCTGAGGATCTTCCACTTCTCATCATTGACTTTGTGTACTCTCAGCATGTTCATCCATCACTGAGGACGAGCATCCGGACAGAGCCTGTAAAGCTGGCGGCAGGGGCAGGCAAAAGGAGGGGTCCTATTTTGAAACTTCACTGACATAATACAGGGTGAAGCTTTGATGAGGGTAAAGTGAAATTTTCTTGCCTCCCAGGAATAAATTCACATCCTTTAAAGCCTGAAGAGACTCTTATGGTAACCTAACCAGGCCAGCTGCACAAATCTAAAGCCAAGATCCTTTCTCAGGAGCTTAAGTCCATAACTTCAGCTCCCTGATGTCTTTTAGAAAGACCTCTAGTTCGGACACAATGACTTTCATTGATAGAGATCACATGTCTATGGGCAAAATATGATATTTTTAGAAACAGTACTGTCAGCAGAAAAAACAGCTACATTTGATTAGTGATTTGCCCTGAAAGAAGGCCTTTGGGGAAACTGGAAAGGGCTGTTCAGTGTTTTCATTTTCCTGAATGTTCACAAAATAGCAACAACTTGAGATCCCACACAAAAGCCTGGAAATTAAGTATCCCCTCCCTCCTGCTTGGGAGAACTTTGATATCCCCACAGAAATACTGCATCCGTTGTAAAAAGCAAAGAAATTTTGCTAAGGGGCAGGGGGGAACGCAATGAAATAACCCCAGAAAAATCAATTACAGCTGACTGACAATAGAGGTTTGCATCATTTTGGTGAGACTCTCCTTCCTTGGGATACTTTTGCAATAGCTTTACATTCCCTCGGCGCTCACCACATCAGCCTGTTCCCTCCACAGTGGCTTTCCCCTGTGCTCCTCTCTCTCCCAGCTCCCACAGGTGCGATTACAGCTCATCTTGACTGCTAGATCAGCACTTCTTGCCCTCTGAGGCTTCGTGAAAGTCACCCCAGCTTGTAAAACCACTGACTGGTGGTTCACCAGCCTGTAAAAGCCAGTGATGTCTGCACACACCGCTTACCCCCCTCAGCAGAGCCCCAGCACTCTCCACTGCTTTCCCCCAGTAGCTGCAGCGTCCTCCCCTTGCCCCATTTTGCCAGGTTGCTCCTTTACTTTTCCCCCAGTCACATCCTGACCTATCCAGCTGGTTTCCCCATCTGGGAGTAGGCAGAGAGCACTCTCCCCACAGAGCATCTGCTCCTGCGGGCTCCTGAAGCAGCCCTGGTCATCCAGGGAGATCAGACCTTCTGCTCCCTCAGCCTTGGGGGTACCACCCTGGTAGTGTTAAAATGCCTCAATGCCCCACTTCTGTTCTAATTAAATATTGAAACTCCTGTTTCAGGGGACTGGGTCTTCTGGTACATTTTTTTTCCCCCTCTGTGGTAGAGAGGCCATGGCTCATTGGCCTGGAAAATATCATGCTTGTCTTTGGCACATAGCCAGGTTTTCATAAAATGTTCCTTAAGTAGAAACTCCCAGTGTGCTTATAAATACTGTACTTGTGTTATAGAGGTGGAAAACACAAGGTCTTTCTGAGGTTAAAGCAAGGTCTGCGACACAGAAAGGAGAAAGCCCCAGTCTCCTTTCTTTTCATTAAGGAGGCGTTCATTCTCAGTAATTCTGCGGAACAAGAGATGAAACTTCTTCTGAAGTCAGGGAGAGTCTCAGGGGCTCAGCACTTACAGGTTTACACCTCCTATCAGCGGAAAGAGGGGGCTTTTTTTGAAGTTGATCAAAATGCATTTGATTTTGAAGTCCAGAAAGCCATTAATTATGCTGTTTTCAGAGATAATCAGTTTAGGCACCTGCCACGTACAAAAGAAATACAGTGCTAAAAAAAAAAAAAAGAGAAAAGTAAATGTAAGCTGATAGCATTTACAGTCCAGAAAAGGTGCCCGTTGAAGGACAGTTGCTATTCCCTATCACACCTCAAAGTACATGAACCAGGAGCTTTGTGAGGACATTTCAGCTCCTGATAGGGCTGTTGTGCCAGCCTCAACAGTCTAGAAAGTAAATTAAGAAAGTTACGTTCAATCTGTGCTGCATTGTCTCAAGATTACATTAAACTTGTTATCCAAATCATAGAAAAAAGACAAAGACGCTGTTGGGTCTCCAGGGGCAAAAGTGCAAATTTCATGCAAGATGCCTTCTGTTTTGTCCCTGAGGGCAGTGCCTGGGCATCACCCACGGGATGCTGCCTTCTAGATACACCTCTGCTGGTGATGGTCATGGAGGGGAGACCTACAACAAATGCCTTTGCTGATTATTTAAGAGGAAGAGGGAAGTTTTGATTGAATTAAATCTGTGGTAGAATTTGCTTGGAATGAAATTACATCGAAGTTTTATGTCCCTGTTTCACAATGGTGAGTGTATTGTGCTTGTTTCCTTGAGACTGGAGACATCCACCTTTGAACTGGAACTGGAGAATGGAGAGTGGAATGGGGGGTGGTTTCAATGCCAAAAAGGGGGACCGGGTTTTGGTCCCTTCCCTTTGGATGGGTATGGTCATCTCCCCGCGGGGCAGGTGACAACCCTGGGGCAGGAGAGGTGCGTGACAGAGCTCAGGCAGCAGCAACTCTGAAGCTCAGCACGGTTCTTTGGCCGTTCTGCAAACCGAGCTCCCTGGAGAGCAACAGGGTAATTGTGCTACGAGTGGTCGAATCTGCGTTTTTCTCATCACTCAAATTCACAGAGAAACTGATGATAGTGCAGGGCTTGTACTTTTCTCCTGTCTTTTTCTTCCCCTTAATATAGCAGAGTGGTCCGCTATTAATGGACACGCATCAAACTGCTTGGCACAGCATGTTCAGCGCTGAGAGCAGGAAATGGTCGTTTCAGGGCCACTGCTAAGAAAACCTGTTGAAGTGTCTTGGGGCAAAACGAAAATCTAGTGCTTGGGGATTAATTATCTGGAATTAAACGAGGCCAAAAGCCTGGTAGCAATTAAATGTCTGTAGATGGAGAGGGCAGTTTCATAATAGACCTCAGTGGTGAGGCTGGTTTAAAAGTTTCTGCTCTCTCGTCTCAGTCTGTTACCAATATTACCATTTTTGGGGCTGTGCTGTGAACCAGATTGCCGGAGTGATCTGCATTGCAAACTCTTTTGGGGGATTTTATTTGAGCTGTGACATTTCGAAACGAGGCTCAGGTTTCTGCCAAGTTGGAGCAACGAAGAAGACATATGTGTGTACGTGCATGCACGTGTGCATTTATACACATCAGTATGCAGGCATTGCAGAGGCGATGCTTGCACAGGGAAAGTACAGTATCAAAGTCCAAGACTGGCAGGTTCTATCTATACTGCTCAATGAAAGAAGGAGTGGAAGCAAGCTCTTGCCTGAAGCTAAATGCCAGTGACTTCTTCAACTGGTTAGGGTTAGGTCTCGCTATAGCAATTTCGCCTTGGAGAGATGTAGCTGGGGTGGTGCAAACAGGGCCAGGGAGTGAGTTGGTAGTTTGGGTATGTGGATGATCAGGAGTCCAGTGCTTGGGTTCACTACTTGATCTTCTTTTGCTGGACATAGCCATATATCCCTCTGCATGGAACATACCCAGCTCCACATACTGGCTTTGTGTTTTGGGCCCATCTATCTGATGTAATCAAATCAAATCAAATCAAATTAAAAATCAAATCAAATTCAGAATATTTTGGTTTGATTTTTGACATTCTTCATTTTATTTATGTATGTAAGTATATAAATAAAAGGAGGTTTTTTTTCACAGTAAATTATACTTTGAATAGGAGGTCTTATTTTTTCCTGATTTCTGTTAAGAAATATCTGAATAGTTCCTATTTAGTGCTTTTAAGAAAAACATCTTGCACCATAAAACTCCTGAGCACTGTATCATCTGCCATATAGGTTTCTACTTTGCATTAGCCAAACCCCTGTCCTCTCCCCTATTTCATCCAGTCCAGTGTTTCTGCAGAGTTCATGTTTCTCTCTGAGTACAATAACCATATCACTTCAGTTATTGCTGTCATAGCAAGGAGATCAGACACGGTCCCTGGCTTCTCCATACAATATATCAACTCTGGTTATGCAAAATATTACAGTGAATTATTACATCAAACAGGATGCAGACAACAAGATTAAAACACTATGGCATGACACATATAATATGAAATTATAGGCACATTACCTGACTAGGTATATGTGTATATATTAGTTTGCATATGAGGCCTAGGAAAAGATTTGAGGAATTGGAGATAATTTTATTTTTTAAATCAGGAATCAGAATATAACAAATCTGGGCTTGAGCAGAGCCCTTTCTTGCCTCTTACAAAAAGACTGATGGTTTTCTTACAGCTGTGGACCGCCACTCCATCACATATTTTGTTTTTTAAAGCCATAATGAGATCAGCCATAGCTCAGCTTTCCTTAACTCTCTGCAGGCTTCTATCAACACAGATGTTCATGAAGAAGAGATAATGGTTTAAAAGCTCTAATTTTGTTACCCTTTCTGCCATCTAAGCTGATCCTAATGTGATTAGGAAAGTCCTTTCTTACTTAGGCAGGGTCAATTTGTAAAAAAAGGGAAAGGAGACACTGAGGGTGCCAGCGCTGGCTTCATGCTCAGAAATGTTACCGTGGTGGCTAGGAGACTTGTTAATGCGGTGTCCTTCATCATATCCAAAGGCAGGGGAGAATGACACACTTTAATCGTTCTTTCTTTACTTGCATTTATCTGGAAGCAACGGGTTGCCTCGTTTCCACAAGTGCATTTCATACAAAAGGAGGCTCCCAAACCTGGTCCCTGTGGTTGCTCCAGATCAGGTTCATCACATCTGATTTGTCACACAGCTTTACCTCAGTGTGGTGGAGGACTGCAAGAAACCCAGTGCATCGGGCAGCAAGCTGCCAAAGTGTTGGCATAATGTGTTTGGCTGCCAGATCTCCTAAGCACTTCATGTCATACACAACCAGACAAGGAGAAGTTAATGCAGTCATAAGGAAGTTTAGCTTAAGGTCAGAAAATATTATGGTGCTCCCAAACTACCAGGAGCTCTTGTGAAATAATAATAGTAACTGACACAAGGGAGGAGGTCCTAAAGACCTGTTGCTGCAGTGTTGGCCAGTGGGCCAAGATTTGATTATCAGCACAGGGATCATCGTAGGCAGTAAGTTGCAGACCAGAGGGTCAGGGTGGGCTGTGGGGGCCACACTCATTTCAGAGCTATGTGCCACCAGCACAGGTCAGGAGCAGCAGGGAAGGAAGGGCAGAGCTGCAGGATGAATCCCATCAGAGGAGAGACACATGATATAAGGGATGCCGAATGTGCCTGTGGTCAGGCCATATCTGTGCTCTGTTTTGAGATGACCCCACACCAAGGAGGTGTATGGAAATGTTAAAGAGAAGATCACTTCTCTTCTTCTGCATTCACCTAGAGCACGCCTGGGTGGAGAGAAACACTGGCGAGCTTTTGTGTGGGCACTTTTGTCTGGCCACAGGGTACAAATGACCACTTCCCTCCACTGTAGCTCTCCATCAGAGGTTGCAAATGACCTAGTTTTTAAAAGATGGTGTTACCTTATGCCTACAGCCCCCTTCTTCACCCCTGGCATTGGGCAGCTGCTCAGCCATTGCCTTCACCAGCACACCTGAAATGTGAGCAGGCTACCACAGCTCGAGTTAACCTTCATCCGCAGGTGCCGAAGACCACGCATCCAGTCTTCACTACTGGCTCAGCCCATTCCCTTTGGGGACACCTCTGACAAAGCTTGCGTGCTGGTCTTAGCCTCATGCCTCCGTGCTGTCCTGACCTCTTGTTTCTTACGCACTTATTCTCTGGTTGCCCTGATGCAAATCACAAAATGACCCTGGCAATTCCAGTTGCCGGTGCTCCACACTGCTTGCTCTTCATGTGGTTCCTCCACTGCAGACAAGTGATGTGTGGTGTGCGTCAGCTCTCCAAACCATGCAGGCAAATACTTCCTACTACCTTTTCTCTATAGGTGATTCTACTGCAGGTCTGAGGTTGCTACTGTCATTCAGGCTGATGGCACACCCTGCATTTTCTCCATGTAGTAGCAGTGGATGCCAGGGACAGGCTTGTTTGACATTTGTCACTTCTGTCTTGTCTCAGCACTGTATTGCAAGGTCTTTCCCTGCTACTAGACTGCATGCAGAGATGGCTCAGCCCTGTGGACTATATTTTCCATAAATGGCACAAACACAAGTTTGCTTCCAAATGTGTCATTCTCAATATTTCAAAATTTTTCACTTCCTGCTTTTTTTGGTCTTAGTTTGGGTCATGTTTCAGCTTTGTTTGCCAAACTGCTCTTTCATTAAGTGTGGGTGCCCCCGCAGTCGGTGTAGTTCAAACAGGATTTTCAGGATTGTAATAGTAATATTGCTGAGACCTTATACAAAGTGGGGAGGTTTTTGAGAATCAGAGTAGCAATAGTGAGAAAAACTCGTGGGTCAAGATAAAGACAGTTTAATAAATGAAGGAAAGAGAGAAAACAAAGAACAAGTGATACAAATGCAGTTGCTTGCCATCTCCCACCAGCAGACCAATGTCCAGCTGGTTTCCAAGCAAAGACTTACCTTGGAAAGATTACTCACCGGTTTCATTGCTGAGCATGACATTAGATGGTATGGAATATCCCTTTGACTAGTTGGGGTCAACTGCCCTAGCTGTGTCCCCTCGAAACCTCATGCCCACCCCTAGCCAACTCTCTGTGGGGTGCAGAGTGAGGAACAGAGAAGACCTCCAAGCTGCACAAGCACTTCTCAGGAATAACTAAAACAGTATTATAAACACTGTTCTGGTCATGAATCCAAAGTCCAGCACTGTAGGGGCTGCTGTGAAGCAAGCTAACTCCATCCCAGCCAGACCAAGTGCTCCTTATTTTGATTTCGCTCCATGCCCTCTGTGACTCCTCCCTTTGTGCATAGTGCTCCTTTCTGTTGCCAAATGCAGAAGATGCCTGACTAAATGCAAGGTCCCATTTTACCCAGTGGAGGGAAATAGGCATGCTTAAATTAGATGCAAAAGAAGATCAGGAAGTGAGCCCAGAGGACTATGCTATTTACTTTGACTGTTAGGAGAGCCTATATGGACTAGATCACATGCAGATGCCTGTGAACCTGTGATGTTAGGTAAGATGAATCAAATTTTTTCTTTGCGTTGTTTTTGAAACCTTTCTGTGATCTCAAAACTTTGAAACACAGAGCATAAGACTTTAACCAGATGTCTCTTTTTGAGACTGTAGATACTCCAGCCCAGCAGACTGTCACCTTCCACTACCTAAATGGTCCAGATCTTCAAAGGCATTTTGTTCTGTGACTCTCACTAAAATCTGAATTTTTGTCCTCAAAAAGAGTCAACACCATGACATACTACATACAACACTTTCCACTTGTGTACAAGTGGAAATACAACTCTGGCTGCATTTTTAATACCTTTGCCTTTGTGGTAACCCCCCACACCAAGAGATGGGAGGATGAAGAATAAAACGGAGAACAAGAACAAAGAAACCGGATTTTCCTCTATTGGTCATGCTGGCTTTCTATGCGGGAGAGAGGAAAGTGTAACCCTCCTTTTCCAGGTCACTTTGTTCAGGCACCTTTTGCTATGCACAAAGAGATTCTGTAAGTAGGATATACACAACTTTGAAGTATAAGATGGTTATTTATTGGTTGACACAGACAAGAGATAGCTGAGATTTAATGTGCTACCAGACTAAGCATTATTATGCTCAGTGTCCCCGATAAGACACCTGAAGAGTCCTTGCTGGACAGTCAGTCAGCTGTCAGGTGGGGAAGGGTGGGTTTCTACTGCACTTGTGAAAGGTCCTCAGTGCTGCTGAGTTTCCTGTTTCCAGCTCTCTGTGTTGCCATCTAAGACTTTATATCTTTCCATGCTGGTGTTTTTCATCTTCAATCCTTGAGTAGTTCCCTATGCCCATCTCAGCAATCCTACATCTATTTGCCTTTTCGCCTTTCTCATCTCGTGAGTCACTGCTCTACAGACTTTCTTCCAGCTCTTCCTCAGCAGTCTGAGCCAAGGCTATGTAGCTGGGCTGCACCAGAGCCAGGTGCTGGATCCCTGGGCCACAGAGAGCTACATTTCTAGGAAGAGAAGAGGTTGCAAGTGTGTCTGGGCATAACTGATTTATGGGTGTGCAGATCTGCAAGTGATTTTTTTTGCTGGGCACCAAGATCAGCAGTGCTGGCAAGGATGCATATTACAACTGATAGGTCCATGCCAGGCTTGCATGTCACCAGTATTGTGTGCCCCTCACCTGGGGAACCCCCATGCTAGCATTTCAGGCTCAACCTCTAGTCTGGCTGAGCCTTGTTTCATTTTTCCCATCCTCTTCTGCAGCCACAGCCACCACCAGGCTCAGCCCCCATTGGCAGAGCAGCGACCTCCAGTGCCTGGCCCCTCCTTTTGAATGCAGTTTCCCAATATCTTCATTGAAGTTGCCCCTTTTTTCTCTGCTGGCTGTATGAGACCCATCTGGTCCAAGTTTGAGTGGGGTGTCACAGGGCAGAGTAACTCTTCTGCAACCAATAGACTGAGATACCCAAGGTTTTCAGTGGTCCTCCAGTATACAGGGGATGGATAAGTTCCCATGATGGATGGTGCCTTCGCCAGCGTAGGGGGAAATTGTGATATTTCCTTTACCTGTCCATGAACGTGACTCGTTGGGGACTCAGGGCAAGATCTGGCTCCTAAAATACAATAAGATGCTATTTGGTCTCTAACTCCAAAAGACTCACCTGATCACTTAGACACTGTAAGAGTGCCTGTACAACAAAGCTGGTACTGAAAATGTGCTAATGTGGCCGGTGTGCCTCCTTGCCCCCAGAGGGCTGACATCTTAGGACACCACCTTGCTCAGCTCAGCATCTCCCCCTTGTACCTCTCTGGGTGCAAAATCAGGCACTCCCATGCCCCCTGAGGGACTAGATCCTGTATTTAATTTGTGAGTGTATCAAACACAGAGTGACAGCATGGAGGGCAGGAGAAGACACAATACCCTGGCAACAGCTTTAAGTCTACGTTTCATTCACTGCTTGCAGAGCAACCTAGATGCAAGAAATCTCTCCCATGGGGTGGGAGCCGCATCTCCTACTTCCCACAGGAGTGCTGTAATGGTGGAAGGGATCAGGGCAAGGATCACCCTCCACTGTTGCTGTTGAAGTGAGGTCATCATGCAGTCAAAACCACAAGCGTCTTAGGCTAGAAGAAATATGACTCCATGCCCACATCTCTTGTGGAAACAGTGAACTGCAGCCTCATTTCTTTTAGCTACTGACTGTCTCATGTAAAACACAATCCTCAAAAACTAGGACTGGATCCTAAATTTATCTTCCCTCACGTCAGCACACAAACTGTGAAAGCCTCTGCTGTCCCCATGTTTCCCTGCTCCAAGCAGCACAGCTTTGTCATGGAGGTGCAATGGCTGCAGTGGAGGTGTGCTGGCTTTGTTCAGCTGAGAATTTGCATTTGCAGCAGTTCACCCTTTCTGTACGGTCCTTTTTTCAAGGTACCTGTTATGCTCAGGGCTGGAGAAATAACAATAGCATAAATAATGAGGGTGGCACAATGGTAAAGCAGCCAAGTGAGAAATGCATCGCTCCAGTGCAAATGAGACCCATTCTGGCTGCTCAGCATCTGCTCTGTGCCCTGGAGCCATGGCTCCTCTATCAGCAACGTCTCCGAAACCTTGAGGTGCCTCCACTGAAACATGATGTCACCTGCACACAGCTGAGCATGTTCAACTGAATGTGACCCTTTGCCAGGTGTCTGTAGCTGTGCTGATGGGATTTGGATGTATAATGAGAAACCAAATTTACTAGAGATACCCTTGCTCCAGAGTGCCAGTATCAGGAAACAAATGACATAAAAGGAAAGTAATGCACTCCCATGCCCGTACTATACACTTAAGATTAATTCCCTGTAACTGAAACTGATTGTTCACATAAATCTCACCCTGCTTTTAAGATAGGTCATAACCTCAGCTTAATTGATATTCGTGCTTGAAGACAAAGAAATCAATTTGGCACGTCTAAAGAGCCTTTAGGTTTTTCACAGAGAAAGACTTTCCCTGGTAAATGAGCTTGTCTTTTTATAGGCTTGGGTTTGCGAACACAGAAGATATGCCTTTAATAGTTACATACCTAGATATAGCTCTCCTTGGTGGGCTTGGAAACAAGAACACCTTCTGGATGGATCCTTACTGTGGTCTCCTTGGCTTTCAAATGCCCAGCCACATAAAAACTTGCACAGATAGTTCCCGTTCTTTCCCTCGCTGTCTCACTATTCAAGGATAAGGTGCCCATTTATAATTATTTATCAGTGTGCGCACAATCAAGCCCCGTGGAAATGTGGGAATGCCACTTCTATTCCTGTTTTATTGTTCTTTAACCACTGCCCACCCAGTAACATCCTCAGATTCAGGCGAAAGTGCACTAACTAGGTGGGAAAGCTCATTTTACCATCAAACCTGCAGTGTGGGCATATCAGCACAAAAAAATATAACATGTGAGAAAGCTCAGCCCCATTTTTGGCTGACTGGATTTTGGATGGGGTTAGCTATGTATCCTCACAAGCACGCCCTCCCTTAAAGCTCTGCACCAAGCAGGCTCTGGGAGAGCAAGGAGTCTGTTCTAGACTTTGAAATGAGCTTGTACAGCAGGTTCACTGCACACTTATCATCCCTTGTAACATGCACTGCCTCCATGTCCTACAATTTATGTGCTAAGTATTTCTAATATAGCAACCACATTGATTTCAAGGGCAGTTTGCAGAGCAGTGTGACTCTTCAGCTGACAGGGAAGGTAAAGCCTGAATGCCCTCTTCTAGCCATGGAAGAGCTGCGGTACGGCTGAGAAGTTGAAATTGGTCCAAAAGAGCTGCTGACACAATGTGCACTTGAAGGAAGAGATGTTTTTTTACATAGTGCCTTATGAAACCAGACACGTAGCTGACATGTAACTGAATCTTGACATAAGATGGCAAAAAAAAAAAAGCTTTCCATGGGAAAGCGCTTATTATTTTCCCTTCCAAATGACCAAGTGCTTAATAAAGGTGCCAAAAAATGTCCCTGAAGGCTGACAGTTTCCATGCAACCATTAACCTTCAAGGGCTTGCGAAGCAGCACGTGAACTCCTCGATGTGAATTTCTGCCTCTCGCCTGCGCAAGCTGAGCCACCTCTGGGCGTAGGAAATTTGGGTATGGCTGTATCCACCAAGCTGCAGCATGCCACAGTCACAGCACCAACTTGCAATCATCCATGCTTTATGGTGGCCAGCACTCTCCCTGGATTTGCTCTGTGCTAGCAAGTGCTCTCCTTGATGGGCTGGGAGAGACCAGGGGTTGTTCCCACCAGGAACAAAGCAGAGGCCACCCTGTGTGAGAGGTGAGTTGAACCACATGGACTCAAGCTGTCCCACTTGTCTTCAGGGCCAGAGAATGGCTCCTGGCCTGTTTTATTAACCTGCATAAAGGCTGATAAATTAGAGATGAGGTCTGGACCTTGGTCACCTGCACCCCTTGTTCCTTGGCATGGGTTCAGCCTGCAATGTGTCCCTTCAATGAAGAGCTGTCTTTATGCCAGGTTGTGTCACCTGAGCTTGGAACCAGAGGTCTGTCCCTAGACCTCCTTTATTTGGCAGTTTAAACCTTGCACATTGTCCTTTGTATCCTTGTCCTTTAAAGGCTGCAAGTCGTGGTGACAACAGGGATGCTTGCTTTGTCACATAGAGTCTTTCACATGAGGGACCAGGAGTTATAGAGTTTGTCAGCTAGAGGGTCAGTGTCAAGGTACATCTTCACACAGCAAAGAGAGGACATGGAGGTACTCCAGCTGGCTAGCTGAGATCCTGAAAGCAGTCTTGGGTTAGATTGAGATGTTGACAGTCCTGTCTCATGGCTCAGTTAGGGCAGAATTCAGGAAAGAGCAGAGATGTTATTAGGAGAGCCTAAACTCATCAAGGTACTAATCTCAAGAAGGTTATGGGGTCAACAAGAGGGCCGTGTTTGAGGCAACGTAGGAACAAGCCAGTGGAAGAACAGGCAGATGGATCAGGAAGAGACAGAATCAAAGGGCTGAGGGTGACCAGGAAGCTCAGGAGCCAAGGCAGGAGCAGGGTGAGATTCATCTCAGCTGAATGTAGGAGCTGAAAACCAGATGTCTGTGTCTGAGCTTGGCTTATTCACCCTCAACTGTCCCTACAGGCAGTGGAGAGAAATAGCCAAGTAATGCCAGAATCAGGACAATGACAGACTGAACTGGAAAGGAAGTTTAGCTATAGCTCTGCCACTCTGGACTTTCAGATGGTTTAACTTATTCCTGATGTTATTTCACCTACAGTGTTGTCTGATTTTTCAGCCTGCATTCCTTTAACTACAGTCACCTGTGTAAGGTCAATAGCAAGGAACTCCAGGGAAAGGGCATTTGCAAGTCGGTTTAGGTTGATACTGGTGCCACTGATGACCATTTTCACAATTGACTGTTAAGAAAGAGCTGTGGTTTACTTTGCTCCATATCTTAGTGTAAATTTGCTGCTTAAAACTGTTTTTTACCTCAATTTCTCAGTGTGAAACATTCATTTTCCTCTTATCTTCTGCCAGCATCACCTTGATGTCCATCACCTGCAGTTGCAACTGTGTCTCCCCTTTCCTATTCTCTTACTGTCTTTCCTACTTCACCACCTGGGTTGCATGGCTTAAAAAATAGTAGCCAGCTACCACTGTCACCAGTGCTTGGCACCTTTCTAAACACAGAAGGAAATAAAATATTGAGTGATAATAAGTGAAAATGAAACACTGAGCAGTATGGAGACCACCAAAACTCTGAGGCTCTTGAATTACGAGTGTTTTTTTTCCTTGAACCATTCTCATTTCACAAGATCACCCCTGTAACTACTGTGTAACCACGAGTAGCGGCAGGCCCACAGCTATTTAACACAACACCGAGTCTTCTCCATAACCTATTAATTTGGACGATCTCTGGCCAGTTTAAGCCATGGCTGATTCAGATCCTGTACATCTCTGCTGCTGCTGATTGCCATTCTGATAAACAGCAACAGGGTAAAAGGAATAAAGCAGTATGGGCCTGCTCCTCCATTTACTTAATGTATCCTCAATAGCATTGCCCCTGTAATATATCTGTTACCAATCAATACTTGATATAATTTTAGCGAGTGGTGCTGGAGCAAGCCCAAAAGCTAAGCAGATCTTCGTGTAAAACAGGCAGCAGAAATAAATGAGGAGAAAGCTCACATGGGAAGCAAAATGGAGATGTGACTTGCAGGTCCAACTTTGTAGCGCTGACCTCGCAACATCAGGTCCACCAGAAAGACAAAGCAAGCATTTCTGATGAATGAGTTGGGACTGCAGCAATGGAAAGTGAGTAGGTGGTTTCCCACTGTAACTGCATCAGCACTTTCTGTGGAAACAAGTTCTCCACTGCCTGCCCTGAAGTTAGTTGCTTTCACCAGTGCTGACAAGACCTCAAGCAGGGGTGAGGTTAATGATCTCACCTGGCTGAACAGAGAGCTTTGGCTGGAACTCAAGGAAAAAGAGAAAATTTATGATCTTTGGAAGAAGGGGCAGGCAACTCAGGAGGACTACAAGGATGTTGTGAGGCTATGCAGGGAGAAGATTAGTAGGGCCAAAGCCCAACTAGAACTTAATCAGGCTACTGCCATAGAAGACAATAAAAAATGTTTCTATAAATACATTAGCAACAAAAGGAGGGCTAAGGAGAACCTCCATTCTTTATTGGATGTTGGGGAGAAAATAGCAACAAAGGATGAGGAAAAAGCTGTAGTAGTTAATGCCTTCTTTGCCTCAGTCTTTAACAGTAAAAAAATGAGCTGAAAATCAGGGATGTGGAGCAGAATGAAGTCCCCATAATCCAAGGGGAAATGGTTAGTGAACTGCTACACTACCTAGACGCATACAGGTCTATTGGACCAGATGGGATCCACCTGAGGGTACTGAGGGAGCTGGTGGAAGTGCTCACCAAGCCTCTTTCCATCATTTTTCAGCAGTCCTGGCTAACCAGGGAGGTCCCAGTTGACTGGAGGTTAGCAAATGTGATGCCCATCTACAAGAAGGGTCAGAAGGAGGATCCAGGGAACTACAGGCCTGTCAGTCTGACCTCGTTGCCAGGGAAAGTTATGGAACAGATCATCCTGAGTGCCATCACGTGGCACGTACAGGACAACCAGGTGATCAGGCCTAGTCAGCGTGGGTTGATGAAAGGTAGGTCCTGCTTGACTAACCTAATCACCTTCTATGACAAGGTGACCCACTTAGTGGGTGAGGGAAAGGCTGTGGATGTTGTTTACATGGACTTTAGTAAAGCCTTTAACACCATTTCCCACAGCATTCTCCCGGAGAAACTGGCTGCTCATGGCTTGGATGAGTGTACCCTTCACTGGGTAAAAAACTGTGTGGGTGGCCAAGCCCAAAGAATTGTGGTCAATGGAGTTAAATCCAGTTGGCAGCTAGTCACAAGTGGTGTTCCCCAGAGCTCGGTATTGGGGCCGGTTCTCTTTAATATTTTTGTCAATGCCCTGGACAAGGGGATCAAATGCACCCTCAGTAAGTTTGCAGATGACACCAAGTTAGGTGGGAGTGTTGATCTGCTTGAGGGGAGGATGGCCCTACAGAGGGATCTGGACAGGCTGGATCGATAGGCCGAGGCCAATGGTATGAGGCTCAGCAAGGCCAAGTGCCACAAGTCCTGCACTTGGGTCACAACAACCCCATGCAGCGCTACAGGCTTGGGGAAGAGTGGCTGGAAAGCTGCCTGGCGGAGAAGGACCTGGGAGTGTTGGTCAACAGCCAGCTGGATATGAGCCGGCAGTGTGCCCAGGTGGCCAAGAAGGCTGGTGAAAGGTCTAGAGAACAAGTGAGGACAGGCTGAGGGAACTGGGGTTGTTTAGCCTGGAGAAAAGGAGGCTCAGGGGAAACCTTATTGCTCTCTATGACTACCTGAAAGGAGGTTGCAGTGAGATGGGGGTCAGTCTCTTCTCCCAAGTAATAGGCAATAGGACAAGAAGAAGTGGTTTAGTCACCATCCCTGGAGGTATTTAAAAGATGTATAAATATGACATTTAGAGACGTGGTTTTGTGGTTGACTTGGCAGTGTTACATTTATGGTTGGACTCGATGATCTTAAAGGTCTTTTCCAACCTGAATAATTCCAAGAGGCTGATTCTAGCTGCATCCTAAGCTGGTGAGTACTAGGTCTGCTCTGGTTTGTCGCGGTGGAGGAGCTCTATTCATACAGCTCTGTTCTATGCTGGAGTGCACTGGTCTAAGTGGCTGTGGATGGAGGAAAGCAGCGAAAATATTAAGTTCTTCATAGATGATTTAACTTCTGGGCTATGGTTTAAATCTGAAGCACGTCTTGCCGTATAGCTTCACACTATAACCATGCAGGGTCTCCTGTTTGTGATTCCCTGAGTCCATGAAAACAGGGCAGTCAGCTTGGCTGCTCTGCTGCAGAAGAAAAAGTTATAGCTCTGATTTCCTTCCAGCTGAAGGTGCTAAGCTGAAACCCCAGTGTGGAGAGGAAAGATATGACCCAACTCCACAAAGTAAGAGTAGGATACTACTCTGAGTACTTTGCCTGCCTGTGGATGCACTACACAGACCTCTGTGAACTAAGGGCAATGGGACAGTTTTCCATCTTATGTTACGTCAGAAACAGGAACAACTAGTCAACTAATGATTAAGTGGCAGTCAATTCTTACAATTTGCTTTCTTTCAATACATGAGACAGTGTCAGGGCACTGTGTCACACGATGGGAAATGCCCGGTGCGTCAGCATAGGCGTCAGGGAGGAGCAATGTTACCAGATCAGAGATGTCTGGCAGATCTGAGGGTCCAGGGTGCAGCTGGAGCACAGTCTCAGACCGGGACAGGCGCTGTGGTGCTGAGCTACATGTGCCTGACATACAGCCACCTCGGTCTAGGGGCAAGAGGGTCTGAGCAGAGGCCAAATATGTATGTCTTGAGCTTGAGACTCTGCAGGACTGCTGGGGTCTAATTCTGCCTTCACACAGTCAGGTTATCCATCACGTTCTTAGTATTTGAAGAACTTGAAAGCTACTAAAACTTGAAAGCTATTGGTTTCCCAGTACTGAGGATGCTTTTGAAGGAGACCAGCTTTGTCACTTGGCAGCAGGGGCTGGTCTGCAATAAACATCAGGCTAAGAGCACAGGAGTCTGCAACAGTAGCTGCTGTTGGAAGCAAACTGTCCCAACACTGTCCCCCTTTTGGTTCAAAACCTCTTTGGTGGGAAATTTAGCTGTGCACAGTGATGGAGGGAAAAGGGCCAAGCAAGTACATGGCTAATTCTTCCTTTGTCTGTATGAAGTCTGATGTGCAGCAGCTCGATTGCACTTCCAGGTCCTAGTGCAAGCTGAAAGTCCTGCTGAGCTCCGCAATTCAGGTCCACAGCTCAAGGTCCTCTCGTCACTGAGCTTTTCCCACATGTAACTCTAGAAAGAGCCTCTGGTAAAGGCAGTGTTCATCTCATTATCAATTCAATTTTTGTGACAGCCCTGCTAGAGCTCTTAATTTCTTGTGTTAAAACAACAAATGAGATGACCCAACTGCAATCTCTAATAGGTATCATGGGTCAGTAATCATTCATTCGTTATAGTACCTCTCACCCGAAGGAAGGAGATGAAAATTTGTCCTCCTAATGGCAAAAGCTGTAAATTAGTTTTATTTCACTGCTAAATCTAGATGCCTGAAAATTAGGATGACCAGCCCTTAGCTGGGAAGAAAATGTGTCAGCTCAAGGGATTTTCTGCATTAGGCAAATAGGCGGCTCATAATCACCCATTAAACAGTCACAGCAGCTGTCTCCTGACACCCTTTGCTACTCCGAGTCGTGACTATCCTGCTGCACTGAACATGGTGAAACTTTTCTACTCTGATGTCCAGTTCTGGGCTAGTGACCCCAGCTCCACTTCTAGCCATGGAAGAGAAGTGGACATCTCCTACAGGTGCTGCACAGTAATTTCATCTTTCCCTTATGAGGAAAGGCTGAGAGAGCTGGGACTCTTTAGCCTGGAGAAGGCTGAGGGGAGACCTTATTATTGCTTACAAATATCTAAAGGGTGGGTTGAAGGAGGATGGAGCCAGACTCTTCTCGGTGGTTCCCAGTGACAGGACGAGGGGCAATGGGTGCAAGTTGGAACATAGGAAGTTCCGTTCCAACACACAGAAAAACTTCTTTACAGTTGGGGTGACAGAGCACTGGCACAGGCTGCCCAGGGAGGGTGTGGAGTCCCCTTCTCTGGAGATTTTCAAGACCCGCCTGGATGCAGTCCTGAGTAATGTGCTCTAGGCAATCCTGCTTTAGCAGGGGAGTTGGACTAGATGATCTCTAAAGGTCCCTTCCAACTCTGAAAATTCTGTGATTCTGTGATTCTGTGAAGTTGGGGATGTTCAAGATAGGGGACATGAATTGCCCTGTAGAGGTACCCCTTATCTCCATTATTAAGGGAGCTTCAGGTGAGTAGCTCAAATTTGAACATGTCTATCTTTTAGACATTTAGACATATACATTCAGGTGAGACAAATCCCACCCAAAATTTATCCAGTCATTTGTCACAGGTGTTTCCTCTGCTAGGTAATGCTATCTTTCTCCTTGAAGGCTTTGCAAGCCCCATGCATCTAAAAGATGTTATTCTCAGTTAGCGTGGTCTCACTGTGGATTTGGAAATTACAGGTTGAGCCATCACTGCATTCTCACAGGGTGGAAAGAAGGGAAATGAAGAGTTTTAAAGATAGCTGAAAGCTATGTTGATCGGGGCATGAAGACTTGCAGTTACCTAACAGCCTTCACTGAGCTGCTGGTGGAGTCTCAGAAACACTTGAGTGGCTCCTCCTAGGAGTGTGGGTCTCTCTCCTGAAGCAGCTACACAAGTGATTCATGCCTTTGGTCTGACAGGTTGCGCAAAACACACCATCAGCTTGTTAAACTTGGTCCCAGAGGTCTGCCCAGAGCTCTCCTAGCCCTATACAAAACCAAAAGGGCACATGGTGCCCATCCCAACTGAGTCAAGTTGTCACAGGGGCATGAAGTTTGTTGCAGCAAAGCCATGCTGTTCACCCCAGGTGACATCCCAACAGGGAGCTAGGACTGCAGCCAGGAGCTCAGCAGCCTGAGCCCTCAGCAGTGGAGCCATGACCTCTCTTGCATGCATGTACCCGGGCCCAGGGAGCAGGTAGGCAACACTGCAGCGTGAGAGACATGGAGTAGATCTTCCCTCAGTGTCCCATCCCTGAGCCACCTGAGCCACCATCCCTGGTGGTCCTTTGGGAAGAAGGAGAGAGGTTTGTCGTGGGAAAGAAAGACTGAAATGCCTTTGATGTGATGAAATGAGTGGTCTGTCATCTTGTTCAATAACGTCACATAGAAAGCTCTATAAAAATCTCTCTACAGAAAGCTGAAAATTAAAAAAAAGAAAAATCCACCCTACTCTTAAACCCTCAAAACCCATAAGTGTATCAGAATAGTGTACAGTTATTCACTTTTATGATGTGCAAGGTACGGAGTATTGTACAGCCAGACAAGTTTATAAGAACATGCATTAAGCTACCTGCATGGGGAGGCCCTGGCTGAAATTAAAACATAAAACTTTCCCACAAGACAAGTGAGGGTGTGAGGGGGGAAAATTAAAGTGCAAGAATTGCTTTAAATAAGAAATGTGGCACCTCTGCCCCCTTTCTCCAATGCTATAGTTGCACTGAAATAGGAAATTTTAAGATGGAGAGCCAGAGAGACCAGAGCCAACAGAAAGAGCCTGTGGTGCTGCAGCCAGAGACGCATAGCCTCTGCCAATGGATTTCCAGCAAAAGCTTCCCCAACTTTAAAAATAACTAGGCTCCAGGACCTGCAGCTCTGCTAGGTGACAGATCTCTCGCCTCTGGATTGTTCATGGTTTCCCCATGAACAACATTGTCATCTACTGGTGACATCCAACCAGTCATCCTCACCTCAGGGCCTGGTAAGATGATGGAGCAGATCCTCCTGAAAGATGTTGAAACATATGGAAGATAGCGTTGTGACTAGTGGCAGCCAACATGTCTTCACCAAGGACAAACCATGCCAGACTAATCTAGTGGCCTTCTACAATGGAGTGACTGCATCAGTGGACAAAGAAAACTATGGATGTCATCTACCTGGACTTCTGTAAAGCCTTTTATACAGTCCCCCACAACATTCTTACCTCTAAATTGGAGAGAAATGAGTTTGATGGACTGTTAGATGGATAAGGAATTGACTAGATGGCAGCATCTGAAGAGTTACAGTCAATAGCTCAATATCCAAGTGGAAACCAGTAACAAGTGGTGTCACTCAAGGGTCCATACTGGGACCAATACTATTTAATATCTCAATCAATGACACAAGCAGTGGGATCGAGTGCACCCTCAGCAAGTTTGCAGATGACACCAAGCTAAGCAGAGCAGTTGGTTCGTTTGAGGGAAAGGGTGCTACCCAAAGGGACCTTGGCAGGTTTGAGGAGTGGGACCTTGTGAATCTCATGAAGTTCAACAAGACCAAGTTCACCTGGGTTAGGGCAACAATACATGCTGGATGGCGAATGAATTGGGAGCTGCCTTGTGGAGAAGGACTTGGGGATACTGGTGGATGAAAAATTTGACATGAGCCAGCAATGTGCACTTGCAGCCCAGAAAGCCAATTGTATCTTGGGCTGTATAAAAAGAAGCATGGCCAGCAGGTCGAGGGAGGTGATTCTCCCCCTCTGCTCTCATGAGACCCCACCTGAAGGTCCACCTCCAGACCTGGGGTCCACAGCACAGGAAAGACGTGAACCTGTTGGAGCAGGTCCAGTGGAAGGCCACAAAGATGGTCAGAGGCCTGGAACACCTCTCCTATGAAGAAAGGCTGAGGGAGTTGGGGTTGTTTAGCCTGGAGAAGAGAAGGCTCCAGGGAGACCTTATTGCAGCTTTTCAATATATAAAGGGGGCTGATAAAAAAGATGGAGAGTCACTTTTTACCAGGGCCTGTAGTAACATGACAAGCAGCAACAGTTTTAAACTGAAAGAGGGTAGGTCTAGATTGGACATAAGGAAGACATTTTTTATGATAAGGTTGGTGAGTCATGGGAACAAGTGATCCTGAGAAATTGTGGATGCCCCATCCCTGGAGGTGTTCAAGGTCAGGTTGGATGGGGCTTTGAGCAACTTGATCTAATTGAAAGATGTCCCTGCCCATGGCAGGGGGGTAGAACTAGATGACCTTTAAAGGTCCCTTCCAACCCCAACTATTCTGTGATTCTATGATTCTATGCTCCCTCTTGCTGGTGGCACACAAGCTCAGAGTGGAGGTGCCAACAGGCTAGGGAATACCAGGAGATTCCCTTTGCAAAAGGGCAGTGCTGTAGGAGGGGTAGCGTGGAGACTCACTCAACCTCTCCTGGCTAGCGAAGACCATTTTGTCCCAGATCTGAGGCATTTTGACAGGACAAGTTGGAAAAAAAAAAAAAAGAATGCTGTTGCGCTTTGTGCTCTGCTCCTTCTGCAGGCAGAGCACTGCAAACTCAGAGGCTGTCAATAAATACCTTTCCATAAATACAAATGTTAACTTAGAACATTGTTGGGTGGGTTTTTTTTTGTCTTCCACAAAACCCTTTAAACTTTCACTCTATTAATAGAGATAATTCTCGTGCTGTAGGTGGAACATTATCTTCTCTGGCTAAGCTGAGCCTCCCTTTCTGTTCATTCTTTCTACCTGCATCCTCCCCATGTGAAGAAAACTTCTAGAAGAATTATTCCTTGAGAATTTGAGGGGGAGGAAGAAGGAACAGGCTATGATTTGCACAAAATGCTAAGAAGTATTTGTGACACAAGCCACAGAAATGTCCCTATCCTTACTGCAAAGAATATATCAATGAAACAGCAGCATACATTACACAAACTGTAAAAAAATTCCCCAGACTTGCAGTTTGTTTTTCGTGCCCAAAGGCAATGGCTCACATTGGTTTTCTGGATTGTTTTGCATTTTTTCCCCTTCCTTAAGACTGACTGCACAAACTCAAGCCACGCTTTCAGCTGACAGTGGAATAATGACGAATTTTGGATTGTCTTGTAACAGGGAGATTTTTCATTCAATGCCACATTCACATTGCAGGTACACAGAGCAAGTCCAAGCTGAAAGCTCAGGTCTGGGTCAGTAATGGAGAAGGGGCAGGGACATGAAGGGAAAGGAGAGTTACTCCGAGCCTGGCACAGTTTGTTTTCCCCTCTTCACTTCCTAATGCTCCCCAACCCTGCACATGACCTCCACCACACACGTCCATTGTGGACAGGTTTGAGATGCCCGTCGCTCACCAGTACCAGCGGTGCCTCAGCAGGAGCGAGGTAAAGGTGATTTTAAGACACTCTTGCTTATTTCTCCAGACAGAGTTCTCAGGAGAAAGTCCTAACCGAAAATGAGGAGCAGCTAAGGGCACTGGGGTTGTTTAGCCTGGAGAAAAGGAGGCTCAGGGGAGACCTTATCGCACCTGACAACTATCTGAAAGGAGGTTGCAGAGAGGTGGGAGCCAACCTGTTCTATCAAGTAACAGGTGACAGAACAAGAGGAAACATCCTCAAGTTGCACCAATGGAAGTTTAGAGTGGATATTAGGAAGAATTTCTTTACTGAAAGGGTCATCACGCATTGGAACGTGTTACCCAGGGCAGTGGTGGAGTCTCCATCCCTGGAGGTATTTAAGGGTGGTGTAGATATAGTGCTCAGGGACATGGTTTAGTGGTGGGCTTGTCAGTGTTAGGTTAATGATTGGACTAGACGGTCTTATAGGTCTTTTCCAATCTAGGAGATTCTGTGATTCTGTGATAGTTTTGATATGAAAATTAAAAAAAAGGACAAAATACTGTAAGATTTCCAGAAGAAAATACTTCAGGTAGAAAAACTTCTATTTTCTGTGATTCTGTGAGCTGTATCTTATGGCTGATATGTTGCTCAATGATCATATAATCATAGAATGGTATAGGTTGGAAAGGACCTTGAAGATCATCGAGTCCCACCCCCCCTGCCATAGGCAGGGACACCTCCCACTAGACCAGGTTGCCCAAGGCCACATCCTGCCCGGCCTTGAACACCTCCAGGGATGGGGCCTCAACAGCCTCTCTGGGCAACCTGTTCCAGTGCCTTACAACCCTTAAAGTAAAAATTTCTTCCTAATGTTTAATCTAAACCTGCCCTCTTCCAGTTTAAAGCCACTCCCCCTCATCCTATCACTACATGCCCTAGTGAAAAGTCCTTCCCCAGCTCTCCTGGAGGCCCCCTTTAGGTACTGGAAGGCCGCAATAAGGTCTCCCCGGAGCCTTCTCTTCTCCAGGCTGAACAGCCCCCACTCTTTCAGCCTCTCCTCATAGGAGAGGTGCTCCAGCCCTCGGATCATCCTCGTGGCTCTCCTCTGGACACGCTCCAGCAGGTCCATGTCCTTCTTATGTTGGGGACTCCAGAGCTGGATGCAGTACTCCAGGTGGGGTCTCACAAGAGTGTAGTAGAGGGGCAGGATCACCTCCTTTGACCTGCTGGCCACACTTCTTTTGATGCAGCCCAGGATAGGGTTGGCCTTCTGGGCTGCAATCACACATTGCTGGCTCATGTTGAGCTTCTGGTCAATCAGCACACCCGGGTCCTTCTCCTCAGGGTTGCTCTCCAGCCATTCCCCGCCGAGCCTGTAATTGTGCTTGGGATTGCGCCGACCCATATAGTGATGGCTATAGAGATGCAGGCACAGGCACAGCCTATGAAACAGGACAGGGAGCCAATGTCAGCAGCATTGGGTGCCTTGTGCTCTCTCTTCCTGCTCCACCTATGCAGCCCCAGCCCAGGATACAAACTCAGCTGTGACCTGCCTGGCATAGACTTAATTGTGCATTATCCTATGCCAGTGGTAAGAGCAATGTGTCAGACTATAGAGCAAATCCTTGGCTGGTGAGTGTATGTGGATGGGATTGGAGATGAGTCCCACCAAGAGACGTTGCAGGCCCGCTCAACAATCACCACGTCATCCCTTCTCTCCTTCCAGCAGACCATTAATGTTTGTGCTGTCCTTTGGCACTCCCAGGATGCGTTCCTAAAAGAGCATTTAGTAAAGTTAAATGTCATATAATTGTGATAGCTGGAGGTTGCCTGATGGAAGGGAAGCATTTCGATTATCTCGGGGTGGATTTGGTCTAATTATCTCAGATGACACCAGCAAATCTGCTCCTCTTGGAGACGTGCTGTTACTGTAGTAACTTGTAAATGAATATTGGATGATGAGTTATTAAAGCCAGTCTGAACTGGAAAGTTTATGAGCACAGTGGGCAATAATTTCTTCTTTTTTTTTTTCTTTTTTTTTCCATATTAATTTCTTCCTCAGTGTGAATGTAAAACAGAAAATCAACAGGTCAGCTATAGGGCTCTTGTGCACTCTGCCTCCCCTATCAGACAGAGCAGATGCAGCCTGGAACTACTTTATCACTTTGCTTTTAATTAAAGCCTATAATGGTTTTGCACTTTTTTAACAGGCTTTATGCAAAATACAAAGCGGATAAAGGATCAAGTGAATCTTCAGATAATTTTACATTTTGGATTATCTCTTTTTACTTATGCGTGCTGTTCACTACATCACCCAGAGCCACAACCAGCATTGCCTCATGAGTGATCTGGTGATAAACGAGGGTTACACCCTGCCCTTCTGGAGCAAGAACTGACAAAATATGAGTTGGCTTCTGGTACTTTCTCTGTGTGGCCAAGGGGATGATGTTTAGAGGCATCACCCTTGCTTAAACAAGGTATGAAATCTTATTCTAGTCCAAGGAGAAGAAGGTAAACTTCTCCTTGCCCCAGTACCTCAGCAGTTGCAATGCAACAGCAAATACTCTCTACTATGGTTTGTTGTCACTGAATTGTGCCCAGTCCTAAAATGCAGCAAAGGGAACTCAGTTAGCAAACCAGGTCCTAAGGGCATGTCCCAATCTCCAGCGTGTTTTCTTCTGTATCTGTACTGGCTACAGCCCATCTGAAAGGCTGGGCAGTCTGCCAAGAGGGGGATCATCATCCCCCAGAACCACAATAGAGAGGGAAATGGTCAGATTATCTCTAAACTACCAGCAGAGGAAGAAGCCCATGTTTCTGACCTACCAGCCCTTTCCACCTCTGTTGCTGGTGGTAACTGGAACTCAGTATCTGGGGTTTGGATTTGTCCCCAGTAGCCATATGCACTTCAGGGAAGCTCCCTGTGGTAGAGGCATAGTCTACCTTCACTCCCTCCACAGTCACAGTGGGGACACCAGTGCCTACTCTACCAAAACACCCTCAGTTCAGCTCCTTGCTTCAGTGCCTCTGCAAAGGCCTTAAACAGTACTGAAAAGAGCACCCTCATGGGCTTCTCCTCGAGGAACAGGAGCAGTTTATTGTCTTTTATTCATAGAATCATAGAATGGTTTAGGTTGGAAAGGACCTTAAAGATCATCGAGTTCCAACCCCCCTGCCATAGGCAGGGACACCTCCAACTAGACCAGGTTTCCCAAGGGCACGTCCAGCCTGGCCTTGAACACCTCCAGGGATGGGGCCTCAACAACCTCTCTGGACAACCTGTTCCAGTGCCTTACAATCCTCGGTTTTAAAAGCCCTTGAAAATTTCTGGGAAGCCAATGTTTCTGTCAGGGGTAACCGAGTAGAAGAAAGGCAACATGGGTGATGGTAGTGAGCGTGGGTGCAGGACAAACCTGCACTGAGCAAGGATGTTCCAGACGCTATGTGCGTGTCCAGTTCTATGCATTCCTACAGTTGTGGTCTCATACTGTCTTTACTCAAAGCCAGGATGCCTTTTTTCCGTTGTTACAGATCTTAAAGCTAAGATTCATCCTCAGTTAAGCCCTTGGATCAGGCACAGGGCAATTACCCCAGATCAGGTGATGTATATCAACTTGCCTAACTGCCAGACCTCCACAGGTCCAGATGCTTCCATTTCGTCCATTTCATCTCTATACTTTTATATATTTTGGCTAGCAAATAATGCTCCACAGAAATTGCCCATGTGCATGGTTTTGCTTGTATCTATTCAATGTATTTTATTTCTCAAAGAAAGCACAGAAAGTGATCTCAGGTAGGATGCAGCAAACACAGCAGCCAAACTGGGATCATTTGTCTGGGTGTCCATGACCCATCCGCAGCTTTGGTTGAGGGTCAGCAAGGTGGTACATCTCCCTTCAGTCTGAAACACATGAAGTTTTGGTGTCCTCCCACCTGGGCTGGGAATGGTCCATCAAACTTGATTTTAAAGCAGAACAACTGGAGAGCATGACCTTGCTCCATCCTGCTGGTGTCTACACCTGGGTGTCTCTCAGAAAGCATCTATGAGACTGAAACACTTCAGTATGGATCCTGTTTATATTTCATTATAATTACATTGTTTTCAATATATTGAAGAATGTCAAATTTCTTGATATTTTTTGCTGGCACTTCAAGACTGCATGACAGTTTATGCCGAAAACCCTGATTTTTGAAAAGCAAGCAAGGGATTTTAATTTAAGAATATCTCTCTTTCCATCTGGGATACGTTTAAAATTCTGTAACATATTTTTGCTACATCTATAACTGCGACAAAATAAAAAACATTTTCTTTTTTTCCAAAATACCTCTGAAAATATGTGGCCTCATCTAAAATTCAGGGTCCTCTGATACAGAGAAGTGTGGTGCTACAGTGCGGACATGTACTAAAGCAGCATTTTCTTTGCATACTCAGAGGTGTGTAATTAGCACGAGGACAGCCATTAACACATCCCCTGCACTGTGTCACCAATTCACGCCTGATTATGTTCCAAAGTGAGATTAGCAAAATGAGCTTGAAGTTGTCCTCTTGCTGCCATTTGATAGTAGGGAAAACAAATCCTTCCACTGCCAGAGCTGCAACTAATATTCAGTACTTAAGAAATTCAACTGATGCATTCATAATGAATAGGATTTTGTGTAATTAAAATTTTAAATAAATCCCCAACATGAGTCCTGGCTTGGACTTCTTAATTTCAGATATAGAAGTACAGCTTTTCACAAAATAGGTTGAGGGTTGGGTTTTTTTCTCCTTCCTTCTCTTTTCTTTCATCTGAGAGATTTACAAAATCTCATTAGCATACTAAAAAATAGCAGAAGAGAAATTAAATGAAGACCAGGATTAAAAGACTCACTAGTTTCTTCATGTCACCTTTATAGTTCTTTTAAGCATCTGTCCCTGTGTGGTGGGTGTAAGTAACATGGAGGTGGATGTTAGTGGGTGGCAAAGCTTTTATGAGGCAGAAAGAAGCTGAGAATTAGAAAATTATTGGAGGCAGTTTCCATACAGATGAGAAAAAGCAATCAGACCCTGAGAAGCCAAGGAAGAGGAGGAAGACAGTAAGAAAACTGAATAAATGGCACATTTCACTGACAAAGAAAATGTCAATTTGTTTCAACAGAAAGCCTGAAAGTCGCCATGGAGCTCTCACCCAAAGCATCCCAAAGCTGCAGGCCTAGGTTCCTCCTTGCCTGCAGAAGTCTGAGGTTAAAGCCAAAAGTCCACCAAGTCCTCGTGGCACGTTTCCAGGTTGCTTACCTACCTACAGGCTGACCTCATCCCATGTTGT
The DNA here is from genome assembly GCF_000708025.1 of Charadrius vociferus. Lineage (NCBI taxonomy): Eukaryota > Metazoa > Chordata > Aves > Charadriiformes > Charadriidae > Charadrius > Charadrius vociferus. The sequence goes on from NW_009646421.1 coordinate 706,793, forward strand.
CCCTTGTCACACATAAGGTGATGGAGGAGATAAAGCCCTGTGTGATACTGGAGAGTCATTTACAGTAGCAAGCTGTTCATGGATGGCTTCTAGTCAGTTGATCTCTGCTCCCAAGTTGCTCAACCTAAAGTCTTATACCTGATTTGCGGATAGTTTAGTCATTTGTAGCTGCATCTGAGGTTAATGGAGTCTGGATTTTGAAAATATCAAGCACTGTAGGCGGCAATTTTACTATGAAAAATCAGGAGCTGTGTGATATAAGCCAGGCAACAAAATATGCTCAATAATCTTGGATCTTTAATCTCTCCGTGCCTAAATTCCTTCACTCTAAACTGGAAAATAATACTGCTGTTGTACTTCAGCTCAACACTATAGATATCAACTAATAGATGCCTGTGATGCACAGAGACAGCCACAGCAATGAGCCTCGCAGAAGAAAAAATACACAACAAAATTAACTCTTCTCAGTGGCAGTTTAAAAAAAAAAAAAAAGCAATCTGAAATTTGGGACTATTTTCACAAGGACAGCACAAATAAGCTTATCATCAAAACGCATGGGCTTCCATCCCCCCAGGTCCCACCATTTTATAAATAAAAAAAAGTTATCACAATAGTTTAACCTGGACAAAACAGTGCATTTTCCCCATGGTGTTATTCTTAGAAACATTTGAAACAGCCCTGTGTTATGAGTCTCTATATAAATACATATATGTGTGTTTGTGTAAGCATGCATTTAATACATATTTTAAAGTCAGCCTGAATCAGGTGTTATCCCAAGCAACCTAAGTTGTACAAAGTTGTACAAAATAGGGAACTGGATCTCAGAGTGGCGTCAGCCGTAGCAGGAGGCGGCGTTAGCATGGGTGGTGGGTTTGTAACACGGTGGGTGAGCGCAGCCCCTCTCAATCCCTGCCTCCCACCGAAGGAGATGATGTGCTGCTGCAAACACGCACGGCTCCTGTGCCAAGTCCCCTGTTACCCAGCCAAGAAATCTGTGGCTGAGGAGGAAAGAGTTTGGATCCACAGAAGGAGCAGACACAGGTTTCCCCTTGGGAGGAAGATTAGGTAGCAGTGTCTCAAGGTGTGCTAAAACTGGACTGTGGTGGAGAGGGAGCACTCTCTGCTGGTTCAGGCTGGCTGGTGTGTCCAATGGCTTTGTTTTCATCTCTACCCTTTTCTGTGTGACCCTGCTCAGAAGCTCTGCCGTGTCGGCCATCAGACAACACCACTGACTTCCCCGAGCAAACAGCCCAGCCCATGGGTGAATTAATGAGTGTTTGAAAAGTTGTGTGTGATCACTGGATAAAATGCAGCAACACAGGTGTGAAGTGTATAGAAAAAGATGATTATTCACAGCACCTGCTTTGCTGTCAGAAACCCTTATTGACCAGGCAGCAAATGAGTCCTTGTTCTCACTCCCTGGGATGTTCTCGGCACACGCTGCACTGTTCATAGGCATGTAAAAGGCTGGTTTTTTGCACATTATGTGCATTATAATTATAAAAATTGGAATGAGGCATCCAAGCTCCCAGTATAACACTGGGGACTGGAAAGTGCAGAAAGGTGACAATTAACCTTCACTCTGAAGACCTGAGCAGCGTTTATACTTCTACAATGCAGCAGTGCTATGCGCCCTCCTTTCACTCCAGATCATCAGGGTCTGGGTCTTCTCCTGTGGGGTGGGAGTACTGGATTGAATCCTCCCGTATCCTGATGGGTTTGCATTGAACAAGTCAGGACCTTAATTGCAAGGTATTTGGCTGCTCAGGGCAGCAGCCACCTTTGCTCTCCAGTTTGAAGCTGTGCTGACGTGCAACAGAGAAGCAGGGCTTGAGGGGTCACGTTGTAGCTGGTGCCTGCACCCCACAGGGCTAGAAGCTCAGCCAGCAAGGGTGCAGCGTGGGTTGCGGCCTCTGTTTCCACTATTGTTACCATACTTGACCTAAAGTCTTTGCTAGTCAAACACAAAAGGTTCCCCAGAGCATGAGGAGCAGTACCAAAACCCTCTCTCCTGGGTGGGTCCCTCAGCTTTGCAGCTGCAGACTCAAGAGATATGCTTGTGTCTTCTCTATCTCTTGGACATCTCTACCTCTTGGATCTATCCTTCAACCTTCCCCTGGATTTTGTATCAAGTCACTGATGACTAGAGGTGTACTGGTGGTAGGGAGCCCCAGATTTACACCCTTGTGTGAACAGGCATCCATTTCTCTCCCCACCGACTGTGTGTCTCCAGTACAGCAGGAGAAGCCCGCAGTGGTACAGCTGTCTCGTGACACAAATAGGGGCACCGTTCTGCTCCTTGTCTAGAAACCTATAAAACCTTTGTGGGTCTGCCCCGAGGATGGGTTTGGTCCTGGCTGCATGTAGAGAGCAGTGTCTGAAGGGATGTTCCTTCAGCATTCCTTGAGATGAAGTGAATTGCACTCTGCAGCTCTGCATGGGCTGTAAAAGGAGCTGATGTTCTTCAGAGTTAGCCACCTACTCATCAGACATCAAAGTTAGAACAGATGAGTCACACCTAGAGCGGTTTGTTGCATTTTTAGCAGAAAGCCTGTAGAAAGGCTTGGACAGGACCCAGAGGCCCTGTGTCCCAGGTCCAAATATAACCTTTCTTATTTTTTTTCTTTCATTAGAAAAGCACCATGTGCTTATAAATTACTCTTTGCCAAATGACTTGTTCTTAAAGAGAATTACACTGTAATAAGCTGCATCATTAAAAAGAAATTTTTCCGTGAGCAGCAGAGCCTGGTTTCCTGCGGTTTGGTGTCTCGCGGTGGGATTATCTTGCATCTAATGAGGAGCACTCTGGCTGAAGCCTTTTCTCCTGTTCATAAAGACACTGTCTCATGTGGGTTCTCCGGTGTTGATAATACATTTGGTTTCAAACTGCTGTTGTTTAGGTTTTCTCCTATCTGACAATGTAATATTGCCCATGTGGCAAGCAGTTCCTCCCTGGAGATGCGAAAGGGTCAGACTTGTCTACCCTGTTGCCTCTTCCCACAAAACTAGTTGAAAATTAAAGCCTTTGAGACTTCTCTTACACAGGTAAATTTGACTGAAATTGGCCAACACGCTAAAAGATAATTGAGAATAATACTGAACTGAGACAACAATGTAATAAACCTAATTTTATTAGATAATCAGGCAATAAATGACAGAAAGTAAATACTGGAGCAGATTAAACATGGAAAAAATGTTCATAAATATTTATTCAATCATTTAAATGCACTCAAGGTGACCATTTTGTGCCCATTTTGCATTTCAGTTTTAGAGGTTTGATTCACAGCCATATGAAAGACCAACAAGGGCACCGGAACCCCAATAGTTACAGTTATACCTCAAAAGTAAAAGTAAAATAATAGTTTTCTGTGAGACTTTTTTTCAGATACAGAGAATTTTTAAACATTTCCCAAAGAATATTTCAGAATTTAGAATTTAGAATCAGGAATGTTGAATAATTCAGAAACTAGATTTTGAGGATGATTCTCACCTAGTCAGAGAATAAAAATAGATCATGTGGTTTGTGCTGGATTTCCAGAATTTTCAATAAACCTGAACGGAGCAAAGTCAGGCCAAAAATCCTTTACTGAAGTGATTCATGGAAATGTTTCAAAAATGTGAGATGTAAAAGGGAAATTTCAATTTTTTGCGCACACACACAAAACAAATCGCAAATGAAGGAAAGAAGAAAGATACATTGAATAAATTGCTCATCATAATTTATTTTTCCAGTTCCTGAGCCATAGAAACATGCTTGTCATAAAGTGATTTTTGGAGATACTCGTATTTTCTTACCTTGGATACAGTTTAGATGGATGAGCTACCGTTGCTCTCCATGCTTATCAAATTAGGAGAATGCATTTCTAAATTCAATTACAACCTCAGTGGAAATGGTTTCTCTGACTCTGGTAATCTTTGGAGAGGAATTATACACAGTCTATAAAGCTTCACATTTCAAAACCTAATTTTGAATGTTATTCAAGAGGTTAATTTAAGATTCATCTTCCTAAAGAGGAGTTAAATAAAACTGATAGAAGGCTGGAACTTGTCGAGTGGTTGAGAGGTTTATCAGCATGTGAGTATGAGTTCATTAGTTTTAATTAGTATAATCACTAATGTTGCATTAACAGTTTGGTGAGAGAAAGTAATTGCTCACACCCACTGTATTAGATTGGGAGATTAAAATTCATTTTATGAGGCAATTAGCATTTCAGGGATTTTTTTAAAAGGCTTTTATGATCTGCCATTGCAGTAGCCTCCTTCACCAAAAAGAGTTTAAATTAACCATAACTTTCATCCTAATGGGATGCAAAAATTAATGTAGAATTAAGTGTGAACCAGCTATCCCACTGCGATAAGCAAGCAGCTAAAGCCACAAACCTCGATTAGTTTATAATGACCTATTTTATTTCCCAGACAATGATAGTCATTTATCTGTCCTCAATTCATTATCTTCTTGGAAAGTTTGTATTCTTGAATTTTATACAGCAAAACAAATAAAATACGAGGAAGGGAAAAGTAGAACAGAACTATTGAAATAATTCTCCAAAGAAGAAGCTTCAAGGTTCAATAATAGGGCTTAAATAGTCAATTATTCTTCATATTAAATGTTAGAGGAAGAAGAAACAGCTCCCTTTGACACCCAGTGCCTTGGGAAGAACTATGAATTTCAGAGCAGCAGCAATCACAACCCTGCTCTGCTGGTCACATCCCTTGGCAGCTACTGACAAAATGAGAATGGCGATCCAGGACTTTGTCATCTGGTTGGCAAGGAAGCTCTGGTCGTCTGAGGGTTGGGAGAGGTGACCCAAGAGATTGCCTTCCAAAACATCCTGGAAAGCAAAAGTTCAACTTCCGGTGGGAAAAAACTGCTTGCGGTAACAACACTTACTCTCATATCAAGGCTGTAATGAAAGACATCATGGTATCCATAGAGAGATGAGACAATGCACCATTTGCAACATATCTGGCATCTATTATCCTGGAGCCCTCAGCATAGGAAAGACGTGGACATGTTGGAGCAGGTCCAGAGGAGAGCCACAAAAATGATTGGGGGTCTGAAACACCTCTCCTATGAGGACAGGCTGAGAGTGTTGGGGTTGTTCAGCCTGGAGAAGAGAAGGCTCCAGGGAGACTTTATTGCAGCTTTTCAGTACTTAAAGGGGGCCTGCAGAAAGTTGGCAACAGACATTTTAGCACGGCCTGTTGTGATAGGACAAGGGGTAATGGTTTTAAACTAAAAGAGGGAAGATTCAGACGAGATAGAGGGAAGATATTTTTTACAATGAGGGTGGTGGAACACTGGAACAGGTTGCCCTGAGAGGTGGCAGGTGCCCCATCCCTGGAAACATTCAAGGTCAGGTTGGACGGGGCTCTGAGCAACCTAATCTGGTTGAATATGTCCCTGCTCATTGCAGGGGGGCTGGACTAAATGACCTTTGAAGGTCCCTTCCAACCCAAGCTATTCTGTGATTCTATGATTATGCTTGTCCCTGGTTACAACAAATCTCTGCTCAAAAATAGTTGAATAAAGCCCACATCTGCTATGACTTAGATGTGGCATGGACGAGAAGAACTGTTAGATGTTAGAAGCGTACTGTTGTTCCTGCAATTTTGGGTACATACATATGTTTTAAAAAAGCAGATATGGGCCAGTATCTGGGGAATTACATCAACCTTCCTAAAACCTATGTTAAAGCAAGATGTACATATGTATATATGTACACACACGTACTTCTAATTCTTACACTCCTTACAAACCCCTCCAAAGGAATTCAGAGGGAGGCATTGTCGTCCTACGTTTAATCACCTAAAATGTAGGTACAACTAGACAGATTGTATCTGTCACAGACAGACTGCCTTAGTCACTCTGGCAGCGGTTGGTACCACCTTTAGGAGGTGAATTACTCCAGCTAGGATCTGAATCCACCACTGGGAAAGGGTGCCTTCCTCTATTGACTCCAGAGGCAGTCCAAGGTAACCAGGTTTCTGTCTCGGGTGGCTGAAGTAAATGCTTAAAATTGGGTCGGATGAATCATGACCGGCATGCCTGTGCCTTAGGGTTTGTCTACTCACAGAGTTATTGCAGAGAGCCATTAGTCTTCCTGAATAGCATTACGTGTGGATACACTTTTGGTTGAATAAGACTCACTCATTTCTCTTCAACAACATCCGCTTGACAGAGGCAGAGTGGTTTGCTGCCTAGTCCTCACATGGAATCCTTCTGCAAGAGCTGCTGCCTTTTCAGCTAGCTGCCTTACCTTAATCCAAATTTACTTGTATATATATTTTAGCATAAAAATGCCCTAAATTTGCCACCCGTCCACCTTTGAGAGCCATTTAAGATTTATGGAGGTGAATACATCAATTAAGCACAAATACATTGACAAAAAAAAAGAAATGAAGGCATCATATACAATAAAAACTGACTTTTATTTCACAAATTATGGGTGTTATAAAGCATATTGTTTCAGGAGAAATGCCTGTATTTGCCAGTGTGTTTCATTAAAGAATAATAAAGCCATACATATTTCATCTCTTTGTTCTGAGCTGCAAGAGCCTTAACTATATAAAATGCCCCATGCTGTCCTTGCTTTGTTGAGCTTTTTTCTTTTTAATCAGATTTTTCCCCCAAAACTAATGAAATCTCTCTTTAAACACATATATCACTTTCATTTGAGGTGACTTATCATGGTTTAAGTGTTTTCTCTCTTCTCCTGTAGAAAAGGCAACTGCCAGCACCTTTTGCTGTGCAGATCCAGGCTTGGATTGCCCCTGATCTCAGCCTGGTTTCAGCAGTGCTGAGTTCCTGGCATTCCCACCGATGCTATTTTGGGTGGGGTATTAGTTGACTGTTGTCTGCAGGGTCTACACCTTGTGTGTCTGCACCAGTTCCTTGTCCACCTGCTATCATGTTGTAATTTCTCTCTTCTAGTATGCACCAACACGCTGTGCAGCTGTGCAGACATCCACAGAGCAAGGTGTCCTTCCTCCCTGCCATCACCACGAAGCAGTACACGACCCCCAGCTGGTTCCCTGCACGTGCCCACTCTTCTCCTGCCCATGGGAAGGGCACCTGGAGGTTGTGGTGTCCCACCTGAGGCAGACCCACCGCATCAACATCCTTCAGGGGGCAGAGATTGTCTTCCTGGCCACGGACATGCACCTGCCTGCACCCACAGACTGGATCATCATGCACTCTTGCCTTGGCCACCAGTTTTTACTGGTCCTCAGGAAGCAGGAGAAGTATGAAGGCCATCCCCAGTTCTTCGCTACGATGATGCTTATCGGTACGCCAACCCAAGCCGACAACTTCACCTACCGGCTTGAGCTCAACAGGAACCAGAGGCGCCTTAAGTGGGAGGCGACCCCCAGGTCGGTCCTGGAGTGTGTTGACTCTGTCATTTCTGATGGGGATTGCCTTGTGCTGAACACTTCCCTGGCTCAGCTCTTTTCTGACAACGGAAGTCTAGCGATAGGAATTGCAATAACCACCAGCAAAGTTCACAACACCGAAGATGAAATGTGAGGGGGAGGAAGAAGAAGAGGAGGAGGAGGAGAAACAATGGTGCTCTAGCTGCCTTGTGAGAGCCAGAACTTGCGGACTTTTCGGGGGGGTCTCAGGTCTTTTATGGTATTTAGTACTCATCCACAGTGGGCATTATGTAAACATTCTGTGGTTACGGTCTCTGTGTAATGTATTTACCATTTTGTTAATACAATTTTATGAGAAATTTTAAAGAGGCTAATCAATTTATTGTCGCCTTCCAGTAACACTGGAAACAACAGCTTTCTCCTGGAAACACAGCCCAGGGTGACTCATTGAAACCTCTGGTCTAAGCATGCTATGCAAATGTCTTTCCCTCATTGTCTGCCTAATTGCCTGGTATTAAGGAGGCCTCTGTGCCTGGTAAAAGGTAAAGTATTCCAATAAGGGACAAGAGCATCCAGGTTTCCATATTAGCAATAGTGATTTAATTCATACACTGTGGTCATGACCAAGCCCCGGAGAGCTCGCAGTTTCAGAGCTCCCTTCAGCTTCTGAGGAAGCTTCTGCTTCACGACCCAGACAATGAAAGCTTCAGAAGAAAAAGTCACCACCTCCACTGGGCCTGGGCCTGGGAAGCCTCTCCTTGAATTAATCAGGGATGACAGATAGTCAGTGGTCACTGTGAGCATGGGTAAATCTCACTCTTGTATCATGCTGGGCAGTGAGAGGCTTGCTAGATGGTCTGCCTCCAGGACAGATATAACCATAGCCAGATATAACCTTTTTAGCTGCTATTTCCTTAAGAATTCAAAAAGAGATTTTCAGAAAATAAAGTATCAGGACAGTCCTAAGTTGTGAACTGATCTTACTGTTGAATTCTTTGCCCCTTAGACTCACAATGTGTGCTGCTAAGTACTGATTTAAAAAAATGCAGCTGGAATATCAATTTGCAAGTTGGCTATGCGATTTGATTTGAAATGCTATCCTTTAAAAATAACCTTTTTTTTTTTTTCTTCCATACACTTGTGGGGTGGTGATGGTCCCTTTCTTCTGCTGAAGGTGTTTCACAGATGGCGATGTTCACAAGGAGGCACAGGCTTCTCTAACGGCTTCTCTAAGAACTTCTCCCTTGGATGGCTCCTTGGAGATAGTCACGGGCAGGTGCTTGGCCACCTCCTGACACTCAGTCCCATCTGCAGTTAGGCATGTTTCCTCCATAGCCAATAGCAGTGGTGAAATCCCACCACAGTAGGTGACGTGTTGAAGGAGGGGAGCTCTCCAGTGAGTGTGACACACGAGAAGGATGGGAAATTGTCTTTTCCTGTTTTCCCTTCTGCCGTGTGTGGCTGTGGTCTGGCTGCTCCTGAATGCTTTATTGGGAAACATCTGGTGGGTTTGGCCAGTTAGTAGTTAGTAGGCTCATTGCTTCAGTCCCTTGGAAACCCAAGGAAGAGGGGGAAGCAAGTTAAGAATGTAAGAAGTTAAGAACGAGCAAGCATTTCAAAAGTCATCTTGCTGTAGCTAGCTTTGGGTAGGCAAAAAAAAAAAAGATGCTAATCTCTCCCACTGGCTGCTCTCCTGGGAATTATTATAAATGACACATGAAGTAAAACGAAATGCAATTTTCCTGAGATGAATGCTGCACAGTTAATGCGTTCTGAGTTGCAGATGCACCTCACCTCCTTACCTGGGCTTTCATAGCAGGTCACTGCTCAGTAAGGGATAGGGTCTCTTCAACAGGCTGCTTATGACTACTCAAGCTGAGGTCTGAAGAAGAAACCTCAGTCCCTGTAACAGTGTGCTGGGGCATACTTTCAGAGCTCTGCCACCTCCCAGTTTCGGGGTCCAGGGAGGCATGCTGGTTTCCAGTGCTTCACTGGAGCACGCAGGCTTCAGAGCAGCTTGCTTTTTCCCTGCAATGTTAAATATTCAGAACCAGAAACTGCTGCCCTTTCCCTAAATGATAGCAATAAATAAATCATTGACATTTTTGTGGACTGAAACTGGCTTCTCCAGCTCCTCCGACAAATATTCTGCTGCTGAATTAAAACAAAGCAAAAGCAATAAAACCCCAATAAAAGCAGTTCCTCAGCTTAAATTTCCAGAGCAATTTGTACACCATGGTAGAGACCTAATGTAATACTGGTTTTGTTGCCTGCTCACAACCAGTTCAAGGGCGATAGAGATTCCTCAAGTATTCATTTATTCCGGTCTATTTACTTCTTGCTACTTGTCACCTTTTGTTCTTGAAATATCTACTGAAATGAAGAATGCTCTGTTGGCATTTTTGGGCGTGCCCCTTGCCAAAGGACCAGTGCATTTCTGGCAGGATGAGTGTGACAGCAACAATTCTCTAGGATGGGCATCTCCATCCCTTTCCAGCGTCTTGCTTATTTGGTTTCAATGGGGCAAGAAGCACAGAGGAAATGTGACCTCCCTGACATGGACCTCCTCACATGTCATGTGTCCTTCTCTCAGAGCTTTCTCGTGACCACACCAACAGTTCAGCCTTTCCATTTCCTTCCCAGTCCTCATCTGGTGGCCACCCTTCTCAGCCCATTCTCAAGGTCTCAACCTGGGTTTCACCCTTTGACTTGCAGAGCCCATGGAACTTCTTGCCTTCTCCCGCTTTTGCCTCTTGGGTGTTGCTGCTTAAATTGTTTTTGCTGCTCTTTGCAGCCAACCAAGTAACCTCCTTGCTGCAAAGCCCCAGCTCTGGCAGGGATTTCAGAAATCATTGGAAAGTCTGCGCAGTGAGAATCCCAGTACAGAAAAGGAGGACACATTTTGGGGAGAAAGGAGATAAGGGTGCCCAAATCCAGCCTTCATAATCACCTCAACATAAAGCTCAAATGTTTAAGGGTATATTTACGGGTTTTATACCATGGAAGACATTCTAATTATGTCATAATTCAAAGCCTATGAGCAACCCTTCACTGCCATAAAACAGAGGTGAAGCAAATATTCTGCATGGTGGGACATAAATCCCAAAATGTTGGCAAGTAGGATCAACAATGAAATTCAGTTTACATGCATTCTTTCAGAGCCCATAATATAGCACTTTTTACAGCTCTTTACTCATGATTGAAAGGCAACTGTAGCTTGGCTTCCCAAACTTAGTCTGAAGTTGGGGCTTCTAGAATTCATTTCGTACTCCAATATTTTGCATCTTTATAGTGTATTATACCCAGTCATTCCAAATTCCTTCAAAAATATGAGTAACACAGCTTTACATCTCTTTGAAGTAAGGAAGTACCCTTCACTTGGTGCAGGAGACAATGAGGTCTTGCAAAATTGCTATGCATGTCTTGTAAAATTCTGTTTTCCTGCCTACCTGAAAGCAGTGTTCCCTCTTTATTTTGTTTTATTTCTTTTACATAGACAAAATGGTGGGGGTTTTCAGAGTTTTTATATATCTGTGTTCATGGATGGGTTTTCTTGCACCTAGATTAGTAAATAGCAACAATAATTTCATCAGACTGAGCCAGATGGATTGTTACCAGACCCACTAGAAAACCTACTTTGGTTCTTCTGCACTATCCATCAGGCACGGTGTGAATGTTAATGTCAGATCTGCAGTAAAACAGCATTAGTGCTTTCAGCTCAATCCCATTATGAATTAAGCTCACATCATATATCCATGACTCTTTATAAATCAGCTGAAGCATCCCGATTCTCATCATCTTGAAGATGACAAAGGATCTTGCTGTGCCAGTGCCAGTCAGAGGGCTTGCTGAGAAATAGGGCAGTAGTCCTCTTCCCACCGCGCTCTGATATCACATCCTCCGTTTCATACCATCCTTTATGAGTACAGGCCAGTAAGATTCTGAAGAAAGGAGGGATGGTAAATTCTGGACAAGGAAAAGGTTATAACAAAATGAGTGGTTTGAAATAAATTGCTGGATGCTGCTGCCTGGCTTTCTCTTTTGGGCATCAGAGGAATGAAACCAAATTGACATTACTGTAGTATAGATGATTTATCTGCTTTTCCAGCCCATAACACACCTGAAAAATACTTTAATCAGAGAAGAGTCCATCAGAACAGACTCAGAGATGCACTTCTGCTCCAAATTGATCAGAAACACCTCACATGGAAGAGCTCTAGCTTTGAAACAGTTCAGACACAAGCATAAGTTTTTAATCCTTTCTTTTTTTTTTTAATCCAATTAACTCTGCATGCTCACACCGTCTGAGTGAAGGGCAGAAAACAAAGATTGCCACATGTATCATCACCAGAACTATTCACACAGAAAAGATGATTTATCTTCTGGAGAGATGACCCTGCAGAAAACGTGGAGGTTTCACAGCAGGGTAGCACAGGGCAGCAGCACCTGCAAGCTCCAGAGGCGTACACGTACAACTGAGGGCAGAGCTCAACCTTCGGACAGAAACATTACTCAACAGAAACCACTCAGTGCAAGGTCACGGCGGGAGCTGTCAGGAAAATGGTTGGACCTCCTAAGAGTAGGAAACCAGCGGGGAGCTGAGGCTCTGTGCAGAAACATGTCTCTTCACATCAGCATCTTCCACCCAGCAAAAAGGTCTCTCATCTGCTGGGAGCCTTGCTTTGGGAGCAGTGCAGATGAAAAGGTCCGCCTTTGGTACTGTGGGTCTGCCTGCGGATGGCCCTGATGCTGCCTAGTGAGTGCAGACACCCAGCCCCAATCCTGCCCCACAGCTCCCCTGGTTTTGGTGGGTACCCAGCTACCTGCAGCTGCTAGCTGTTCCTCCAGATCCTGGCACCTGAGAGTTTTGTTGTCTTTCGTCTGTATAGCTCCCACCAAAGTAGGAAAGGATTTGCTGAAAACCACCCAAAAGATCTTTGGCAGAATATCAAATTAAACCTATACCTCATACCCTTGGTTGGGACTATGATCACTCATTCTGTCTCTCTCCACAAAGGCAATAGACTAATGCATAGCTTTTTTATCTCCCATTGGGCTCTGCCTCTCCAGACGATGCATGTGAAGGATTAGCAGTCAGTGATCATCTTCAAGAGAAGGATGAGGACTAACAATCATTGCAAAGGTGGCTTTTCTTGCAGTACTTTCACAAAGGGATGCCAGGCTCCAAAAAAGAGCCTAACAAACCTTAGTGGGAGGCAATTGGATACACCAATTGCAAAGCCTCCTGTCCTTCGACTAGAATGAGCTTTATATCTTCCAGGTACTGATAATTCCCCTGAGACATTGTCTATCTGAATACATCACTTAATCTTGTACAAAGCCCCAGGACTGAGGGGTTCTTGCTGTTAGAAATTGCATCAAGTAACCTTATTGAAGATAAATGGCTTTGAACTTTCATGGCAACAGTGATGAACTGCTTCAACATCCATGTGGTGCAGGCTGAAAAATGAGAGCTTCTAGACAAAGAAATAAACTTATTCAAATGCAAACGTGAGATTTGGGGCAGAGTTCTCAGGTAATCTTAAAAGCACTTTCCTTATTGCTGCAGACTGGATGTCTGCATAGCAAGAGTCACTTCACTGCCAGTCAGGTCCTATTGGCTTGAATTCAAGAGAAACTCGGATATTCTTCCTAGCTGTACTAAGGGAGAGAAACAAGTCTGGAAAGGATCTTTCTTTTCAGACCGGACTGCCTGGCCAGCAGACTGTGGGGACAGCGCTACATCTCCTACCTGTTCAGGGTGACATCAGAGACACAAGCACAACCTATATAGACACTTTCTTCATGTTACAGTCCCTATTTCAACTGTTACCGTCCCTATTTCAACTGTTGAAGATAACAGCTGTCAGGCAGCTGGCTTGAAGCCTTTGATGGCTTTAAGACTATTCTCTAATACCTACTAATATCAACTTTTAGGCCAAGATGGTTTTAGGACACAAGACAGCGAGGCTCCACTGAGGCTCTGCTAGGCTCATCGGTGAGTGTGCATGGGAGGGATGCACGCAAGCCCAAAGTCTTTGCCTCTGCCTTTCACAGCAGAAGCACTAGATACCCCAGCAGGGATCAGTTTAGGTCTCTCCTAATAAGCTGTGGCAATTAGCTGGATCACAGAACTGGATGTTGCCAGTTCTAGAGATGTTCAGTCCAACAGCAGTGAAAATCAATGGAAATCCCTCCCTTAGCTTTGAGAATTAAAACAGGATCTTACGCAGAAACATTAGGTCCTTTCATACCTCCATCAGATGGCTCCTATTTCAGGATACAGGTTTCCCTCTGGCTTCTGACAATGACAGTAGGCTCCAAAACATGGCTAGGTGCTACTGCACCTTCCACAATAAGGTCCTGATCCACAGAAAGGTCTCTAGGAACTACAGTAATATAAATCAATAATAGTATAATATAACAACATAAAATAGTAATGCAGTGAGGCCTTTTAGGGCTGATAGCATCTTTTAAAGTAGCAGCTGATATTGAAAGGGATCATTACTCAAAATGAGCTTTGGGTGATGCCTGTGCTTTTGCCTTATTGAGATGTGGAAGAAGATATCCAGAAGAGTGACAGTTTCAGGGCTAGCCTGATTACTCAAAGAAATGCTGAACTGAAAAAAAAAAAAAAAAAGCTAGGAGAGTCCTGGGTGAAGCAGAAATATATTGCTGTTGCCTCTGGGCAGCAATTTCTTGTGACACGTGTCCTTGGAAAAGGATTTCCAGTAGGCAGAGAGGGTTGAACTTCAGCACATCAGAGCCCCTGCTCTGTCACTTCCAGAGTTTTTGCAAAGAAATACTTAACCGGGACTGCAAAAAAAGAGTATAAATATCCACTGAGTGGTGTGATCAGTGTGAGAGCTGCCAAGGAGATTTATCCGGCCTCCTCTGGGTAAGCCTCCACATGGCTCCTCTGCTGGATTGGCAGAAGATAGGGATAGCCCCGGGTCTGAGGAGGACTGGCTGCATTCCTGACAGCCTGTAAATTGTTGTTGCTGTTGTACAGCGATTGCGTGTGATAACTCCTGCATTGAAAACCAGCGGAGATTAAACCTGGGCCCTCCAGCAGTGTGTGTCTATACCAGCTGATGTGGACAGCCAGGCTGTTGGTTATGGCAAAGTCACTTGCCCTATAGCCTGTTATGCAGGACTGACGTATGTTGACTGGTGCTTATGTATACACTGGGAAGTCATGTTGAAAAAACATTCCTGCATGAGATATGTCCTTAGTGTATTGAGGATGAGCACTTAATTGTACTGTCTGTGCTTGATCACATCTCATCCATGCCTCCTGGTTGCTATTCTTCTCTCAGCTGGAAACCTGGAGGAACCAGAGCTGAGTCACCAGCCATGCGGGTGTCCAGGCCACTGAAGCCAGCACAGAAGCTCCATGGGGGTGTCTGTCCTGGAGGGCCCATCACTGTGCATAGAAAAAAACACCAAACAGCACAGATCCAAGTGCTGAGAAGTCTTTGAATATAAGCTTTAACTTCAGAGATCCTCCTACCCAGAGAGAAACAGAGGATTTCTTTCTGCAAAACACACTCTGTCTTCACTCAAGTTGCAAACTCAGTGAAAGCTCCACCATGGCTCATGAAAATTCCCTATGCAGTGCTGGTTGCACTTCCCATTCAGACTCAATGGCTCTCAGGTCAAATGGGCCACACTTTGGCTTCTCAGTTGCTCAGTGACTGATGTGACTGCTTTTCTGTGTAGGCACAGCATAGCTCTTCTCCAGAATTGATGATGCTCCCTAGGTGCAAGCTTGCTGCAGAAACCCCATCTGCACCATTTAGACATGAGAAGCGGGCAAGCCTTTCCAGTCCTAGACCTGTAAAGCAGTAGTGTTCATGCTGCATTGCTGTGAGGTCCATGATCAGACTACAGGTGGGCCAGCACAAGCATCAGAAGCCATCCTGCCACAATAGTAACTCCACTTTACCAGGTTAAGTCACTTGTTCAGCCCATGGTGGGTCAGCTTCCCATCCTGGAGCTAAATTAACCCTACAGATTGCAGCCATCTACAAGGCTAATATACTGTCAAACATGACAAACTCCATCGTCCTCTCCTGATTGCCCTGAGCAGACACAACAGACAATTCTAGAGACAGGTCTGAACCACCACAGTTGAGTTAGGAGCTACACTGCAGGTGAAAACTGACAGTGGGACAAAATGGCACCGAAATCTAACTCAAACAAGGGGTGGTGGAGTTTGTTGGCAGCTGAAAACAAGAAGAAATGGGGGGTGCTGATAAGGAGGATTATGGCAAAGGGCCCAAATGCAAATGTGACAGGAAAAAGACACTTTTAGGCTAAAGGTCAAGAGGTTTTTCTGGAGCAACCTTTAGTTTTGATGATAATGCCCTGGCAGAAAGCTGACATGGTTTGTCTTTCAGACCTGTTGGGCTGGGCAGCAGCCAAGAGCAGCATTTATTCATTACATGTAAACTGAGCAAATTGCCCAGGGAAGGGAGTCAATAAACATGGAGCCTTGAGACACCATTTTCACAGATTGACCTTTCCAAGTATAATTGCATGTTAAAAGACTTGATGGCAGTCCTCTCTGATCAGAGAAGAACTAACCGAGTTGGCCCGGGGACTTATTTGTTGTCAAGCGAGAGTGTGTTGGAAAAGGCTGTGTAGTTAGAGGCTGCTTTTGGCTAGCTCCCACACGAGGCTGTGATCAGGAGAGGTCCTCCTGACTCCTCTGCTACACCAGTGTTTGTTTTCAGGCCCTCTAGGGAAAGGGAGAAATAACAGTGGTGATGCTGGGAAGCATTTTCATTGTCACCAAAACACCTACGGCTTACTGCTCTCTACTCATACAGTGGCGATGACTGGTTCAGATCACTTCATCTGCAGGAGATTTGGATTGTGGTCATGGTGACACATGATCCTGAGAATGGTCCTCAGTCCCTCAGACCACAGCCTTCAGACTGCAGCTGAAACACTGTTGTGGGGTATGGGGTCACCACCCCTAAAGCAGAAGAGCTGGCTGCCCCCTCAACACCCCATCGCAGAGCAGTCTCCTTCTCCGGAAAGTAGCCTTTCCTCCAGCCCAAACATCCCACAAAACTATCTTCATGCCTCCACAGGTGGCAATCACACCCCCTTGAGGTGCTTGGAGGCCCTCACTTTAATTTTTCTAAAAATTAAAAAAAAAAAAAAGCTGAAAAAGTGAACCCAAACCACCACTATGTTATGTCAACATAATTACACAAAACTTCATATTCCCAAAGGGTTAGGGGATCCTGGCGATCTCTTCAGACTTGTGTTATATGCCACATGTCAACACAGTGTCATTTCCCAGGACAGACACATTTAACCCTAAGGCAAACTAGTGCAAGGCATTGCAAAGCACGCAGCAGGCAGAAAACCAGCAAAAGAGTGAGACAGACAGGCTTTCAGGTTCAGTTAGTTAGAAAGAAGCATCAAGGAGTGCAATAGGGAGTGCTTGGAGCTGGGCTAGCAAGGTGGGCATCCCTTAAGCTCAGCAGAGGACTATGGAGAAGAAGAGGGGTTTCTGGAATGTGACTACTCCATTTATAGTTCAGGTCACTTAATCCAAATACTTAGCTTAACCTCTGAGCTGTTGAGGTGTATCCATCTGTGAGCATCAATGACAGTGTCTTCAAAAGACCATTTTTTCTTTTAAAATTCAAGCAGTATCACTCTGTTGATGCCTCTGGAAAACTAATCCTTTAAGAAAACAAAACTGTTCCTTTTGGGTGAGCAGTACATGGCTGTGCCACTTGAGAGCCTTACGAAGGCAAAGCTCCTGAAGCGGCTTCTTCATTTAAGGACCAATGCATAGCAATTTTTTCCTAGGACTTCAGTCAGGAGATCTATGCATACACTTAAGCATTTCAATGGACAGAGAAGGGCTAAGCACAGACTCGAAGATAAGCTGAAGCCAGATGAGGTATGCCAGATTGGAATTTAAGTAAAGAAAGTGGCATATGAATAGGTCAGAAATTTATTGTACAAATCCTAAGCAATTTTTTCTTCCATACATTTTTTGACATATACTTGTATTTGTTAGCGTTCATATTCCACTGTTCCAAATATTTGACATCAACTTAATATATTACATTGTATGAAGTGTTCTGCTTTAACATGCAATGATGCTTCAGAGAGAATTTCTTAATCTGAACCATTGTATATAATTTTCTAGAAACCCTTATGATGATGTATTACATGAAAGAGCAGCAATAAACCTTTCTATTTGTGTCTGTAAAACATTTCACAATGTCTGCCATGAAAAACGCCATTAAATCCTATTTGGCATTCTCAGCTTGTATCACCTGCTTGCATTGGAGGGCTACTTTTATGAAGAGGATAGCGCATCATGAGAGGGTAGAAATGAAATATTAGGAAGAAAAGAACAATTGCCAAAGTGCACTGCCTGCAAAAGCTTGCCTTACAATTTGTTATTGCCTACCTTTAATCTTTTACAATCACAACCAGTTTGAAAAGAAAAGCATCACCATCACCAAAGGCAAAACAGAGGTCCCAATGCTTCCAGCCTGGGCTGTCCCCGGTTGCTCTCATGAGCTGGATTCAGCACTGCCTGAGCACCGCCTGAGCATCTTTCAGGCAGGAGCTTGAAAACCCTTTTGGGAATCAGAGCCTTCCTGTGTCTAGCCCAAAGCTGGTTGTGTGGGGAAACAAAGAAGGGGATTCTTGGCATTTTCCAACCTTTCTGTCATTTGGCCAAATGGAAACAACACGAGGCTGCTCTTCGTTGCTTGCAGGCTTTGGAGGTTGGTTTTTGCTTGTTTGTTTTTTTCTTCTAAAAAATTAACAGGGAATAGACTTTAGCGCTACCCCATAAGTTGTCAAGGACCTTCACAGATTAATTCTTTAATTTAAGGTTGACTGTTTGCAAGATCAAAATTGAGCAGGATCTCTAACACTATTGCCTGTCAATTCCTTTTAACATCAATCTTTTTCTCTGCTTCCTTATTGCCAAAACCTGTTTCAGGCACTCATGAAGCTTGATAGAAATTCCCTTGAAAAGAGCTGAGTGATCAAAACTGACCAGATGTGCAAGATGAATATTCATGGTTTATTGAAGCAACCTCCACCCTCTTCTCAGAGCAGGGTACCTTCAGCTGACCTGTTGTCTCTCATACAAATTACTGCCTCATTACCACTCATTCCTCTGGAACCTAGCTGCAAGGGACATCGAGCTCATGTTAAATAATTCAGCTGAACAGTGAAAGAAAACTGTATCTGACATAGAGTGGAGGCACCTGAAATTCCCTGCCATACGTGCAAATGAAAATGGACTTGAAGGAACTACAAGAACCAGCTTCTCCCCTTGGACATGAAGCATGGATGTTGTCTCCTCTGATTTTAGACATCTGTTAGATAGGTGTATCTGCACAGGTCACCCGTAGTTTCCCTTGTAGAGAGTGGTACCTTGAGGGTGTGACCCACTTCAGCTATTTAGACACCTACTTTGGGAGGAAAGGAATAAAGTCGCTACATCACTCACATCAACCTCTGCTCTTTGTTGGGGGCTGAAATCTCCAGCAAAACTGGAGGGAAACCTACCCCAAACACCGCAGGCTAGAAGTGAAGGGCACCTTGTGCTTGCACACCTGCCTTACACTAAAATTCCCCAGGGAGCTCATTCATCTACCAGCAGGCAACAACAAAAGGTTACCAAAGGAGCATCCTGGGCTGTGGGTTAGCATCGGTCTCCAGTTCAGCCGCAAAAGGAGAATTGAATTTCCACTCTCCTTGCTTTCTCTGAACTGCCAGCACAATCCTAGACTGTTTCCACAAGGTCTAAAGAGGAGGACTCCACCTCTTGTGGGATTAACAAGTTTCTTCATAGCAGACAAAAAAAAAGAAAAGCTGATGATGAGGGAGGGAGACCTGGCAGGTGATTTTCCTCCACTTGCCCATCAACAAATACACTGAGCAGTCGCTAGTTTGCAGAGAAGGCAGTTGTGCCTTAAAACCCAAGGCAGGAAGGGGCAGAGTGCTTTTTGTGGGCCGAAATGATGCATGGGGAAAGCAGTGTGGTACTTCCTTTAATACAGCCAAATTTCATGCGCAGCGAGAACAGGGGCTAAAAATAACCCGGGATGCTAATGAGGGCCTGGCGCACACCGTCTGTACGACAAGATGATGATTCTTTTTGAAAATGCAATAATTTAAGGGGTTGTTTCATTTTGTTTCTTCCTGCTGCTGCAAAGCGTTCAGGAGCAAGAGGCTGTTTGGGTCTTCAATTTTTTTCTCCTTAATCTTAGGAAAATGAAATGTTAATGGACAAAGGAGAAAACGACGAGATGCAAGAGTTGCTTTATTTTTGCCGAGGCTGCTAGCACGTGATCAGCAAACAAAGTGGGTCAGAGAACGCTTTCATAACGTTTCAGGTGGATTTCCACACAGCCCAAGATGGGGGACTGAGATATTTCTTACACAGAAGAACTTCGATTTTCCACGATTTGTAGGTACTGGGGGCTGAAGCATCCACACTTTTTTTTATTCCAGCTCAAAGCTTAGACGTGTGGCTTGTGCAAGACTGTGGACTGTGAGTTCCAGCTGGACCTTTCTGCAAGCACGGGACATTTCTTTAGCCTTGCAGCCCTTTCCCGGGCTCTGTGCTGTCCCTCAGGAGCACACACACGATGCAGCCTGTCCTCCGTTGCAAGCACCGCTGGGAGCTCCCTGTCCTCAGCTTGGTCACTTCTCCTCCTGAAACCCACCTGGCGGCTCCAGGTTAGCCCAGGACACTCGCTTTTGTGGGACACCAGATTCCCTGGCTGCCCATATAGCTCACACACAGACTTTCCCTGGGGATGAGACGTCCCACCACCCTGGGAGAGAGATGGGGCAGAGGGAAGGGCTTGGTCGCATGTGTGAGCAACAGGGGCACAGCAGAACCGAAATCCAGCCGTGGAGGCAGCTGCTGGTGGTGAGGCTGAGCCGTTTCCAGCTCTGGTGCACCCAGGCAAAAGTGCCCAATGGTTCAGGCGCGATGAGGACGTTGCATGGCGCAGGGCCACGTAAACAATATCTCTGAAGGAAACCAGGCTGAAAATCAGAGCAGGAAGCTAGAAGTGTTTATGAAATGTATCTTTTTTTCCTGTTAGACAGCCAACTGCCTGCCGGATAGCAGCATACATTGGTGGATCATAAAGCACGCAGCATATCAGGAGCTGTTTTCTGGCACACGCACATTTGTCTCCTATAAATACTACTCCGGGAGGGAACAAAACAGGTATTGTCTCTTAATGCTCCCATTAAACAGAACCACACAGATGGTAATTAATGCATCATGACATGACTAAATTGTAAGAAGAAACTGCTGCAACAAGAAGTCACCACAAGAACAGGAGGATTCAGATTAGCGTTCATTTTGAGATTGACTGCTCCTTCTTTGCTTGAAGAGCGAGGGACCAGCTATTCCACATTATGAAAGATTTATTTGTCTGCTTTCCTGAGTTTCAGGTCACAATGGAGCTTTGTTATCTTTAATAGATTCATGTACTCCTTCCCTAGTGCTTTGTCAAATAATAATACTTACAAGGCAATAAAAGGAAAAAGAAAACACAAAGAACAGAGCCACCCCCTGTGTCATAAGTCCCGGGTAGGTGAATACATGTGTGCATTTCTCTGTGTGTGTGTACAGGAAAGGGGTTGTTTATTGCACCGTCCGGCACAGAATGAAATAATTTATGTACCATCTACATGCAAATGTATCTTTCATTTAGGTAATAAACTGCACCCTTGTATAATTTACCCAAACAATGGAGCTGCGAGGACACCACTACTAATCTTCAAAAATCAACTGTGCCTTTTCAAAAGGGATTTTTGTCTTTCTATGAATTGATCAAACTTGACAAGTAATTTCAACCTAATGTTCACGGCTATCCTCCTCTCTCCTCACCATCTGTAGGTGAGAAATCCTATTTTCTGGAAGTGACAGGAGGCTGCAGACATCTGAAAAAAAAAAAAAAAAAAAAGAAGAAGTGGTTTTCCCAGAGCTACAGGCAAGACAGGGGTGGATTCAGGAAGGATATGAGTATTTTTGAATGAATAATAGATTCTTTGTGCCTGCAACTGTCCACAAGGAGTCATGTTTTTTAAGCCACTAAGTTTAATGAGAGCAACTGAGAGATTTAAATGTCTCTGTATTTAAAATACTATGGTAGAAATGCTCCAGTGGATTAGCCTTGCTCTTGTTAACAAATATAATAAAGACTCTCGAAAGAAATTCATTCTGCAAACTTATTGCATCAATGAAAACTGCATTACAGATAAAGAGACTGAATGTAAACTCAATTTGCTTCCAGATTTATTTATAAAAGTATGAGCTTTGACTGAAAGCTGATCAGTCCTACATCAAGCAATACAGGAGAAACTGGAAAAAGGCCAGTTATCACCCCGACAGGATCACTGACATGACTGAGATTAATCCAAAATGATTTGCACAGCTACGAGACATTCTTGTGCAAATTTGTTTGGTTTTTTTTTTCCCCAGGAAATACAATGCCAGCTTCTTAGGGCCCTTTTCAGCTGTATCAGGACACTTCAGGGAATACAGTGCAGCTCCCATGCACCAAAGGATGGACATTCTGGTATCCTTAGACTGAGAGAATCCAACCCCAAATATAAGCACATCTGTGTGCAATCCATATAAATACACCAATGCTGAGGGAGTAATTAATTTTTTTACTTAGAAAACCTTCTGTGCATGTGCTTTCCCCGTTTCTGTATCACTGCTGCAGCTGAGAAATCATTCAGGGCTATTTTCCCTAGCAAGTAGGAGGTCTTCATGTGGGACACCAGGTGCCCTCACACCCAGCTCAAGGTGAACAAGTGGGGTTTTTTTACCATGCCTACATCTAGATAAGTGGACCCAGGAGTGTCCTCAGCTGCTGGGTCCTGCTGCACATCTACATATGTCCTGCCTCCAAGAGTTCCAAGCCAGGTTTTTTCCCACACACTCACTCTACTTCCCACACAGAGGGATCCCCTACCTCCTCTCTTCAACCCTCTTCTGGGGCTGCTTATTGTCATCTTTGGGACAGACATGTTAAACATAAGCTAAAGTACTCATTTCGTGAGGATGAGGGGGCTAAGCGGTAGCCAGCAGGCGAGCTATGACTCAAGACCAGCTGTAGGACAGGTTGAACAGCTGGCCATGCAGAGCACAAAGGATGGCCGGAGGGTGGCAATTCACTTTGGTGTCACGAGAATTTTTGAAGTTCTGAAATCTGCTTTAATTTTCCCATTAGAAGAAATCCCACAGCTTCTGATGGTTTTCACAGCAGGGGGTTATGCCAAAACAGATCGAAAAGGTCCTTTGGGAGATTGAAAAGGTCAGGGCTTTCAGGTCTTTCTGTATTTCTTCCCCTTTGTTTCCCTCCCTCAAGGATATAACCAGACAGTCCACCTCAAACTTCACTAAAGCAGAATGGGAAAACGCACTCAAAATCAATATATGACCACAAAATATCTTCTTCAGGAAAAAAAATATGATAGAAGCTAGAAAAAAAAAATTGCAATTTTAATTAAAAAAAAATCTCTTTGCAACTCGCCTAAACACATTTTCTTCCCAGACGTCCCAGCTGAACTAAAAATTAAAGCTCCTTTCTCTTGTCGGGTAGGTGGACACTGTGTCAACTCCTCAACCAAGAAAATTATCTTCATCTCAGGGTCTGGTCACTGATGGTTAATGTGGGTCATGGGGTTTGCTGATTGCACAAGCAAGAGCTGATCGCTTAGATTTGCCCCGTGAGGGCACTGGCAGCAGTAAGTTGATGGAGCAGTGGCAGGTTGGCTGTGCGAGGACAGAGACAAGATTTTTTTGGTCACAGAACTCACCAGAATGGGATTTCCAAGCCAGAAAAAAGCCAGGCGTGATTGTTTCTACTTCAATAAGGGGGAAGGAATTTCATTTCCATTCTGTGTAAATAGTAGTTTGGAAAAATACATTGGCCTCTACTAACATTACTCTTGTAGGTAAAAACAAAAAAAACCAAAACAAACAAACAAACAAACAAACCCCAAACCCAAAGAACAAACCAAAACAAAAAAAAAGCAAAGTAAAACAAAACAAAACAAACCCTCTATAATTATTCATCAATTTCTTGAATCATCCAGTCCTGAAGAATGTTATCCCTTAAACCTTTGGGCTTCCTGAGGTTGTGAGCTTAAACCCATGGTGAGATCAGAGAGACAGACGCCACTGCTAAGAGACCTTCTCCTCTCCTCTCCTCTCCTCTCCTCTCCTCTCCTCTCTTCCTCTGAGCCACCTATCAACCATTGCTCACATCAAGCAGGACCAGACCTGCTGTTCCCACCACCAGTGGAGGAAAGTTCATTAAGTTCTCCAGATTGTTTGGGTCATTGAAGGGAGCAGCACGAGAGCTCGATGCCAATGAAACCTTCATTTTTCTCTGAAAAGAGAGGCAGCAGCCTAAGTTACTGCCAATTTCCATAAAGCCATAAAAGTCCAGCAGCATCAGTAAGATAGGATTCAGTCTGCGGCTCCTCATTATTCAGAGGGATGGGAGGATACAGAGGTGCCAGAGTAATCTAGAGCAGACAATGAAAGTGGTCGAGGCTCCTCTGATTAAAACTGCAAATCCTACAACTCTAACCCTAATCCCCCCCTGTGGGAAGGGGAGATTAGCCTGGGTCCCGAAAATAAGATAACTCTATCTTTTCCTTAAGTTATGTTTTAAAATTCAATCTCCTCCCAGGAGACGGCATCCATGGATATTGCTTTTTCTCTCCCTCTAATTAGGAAAGTAGAAGAAAGTAAACACTGCTGCTTGCACTGTAACTGGAGCGGGCTGCCTCTGCGCTCTCTGATTGCTTCATTAGCACGCTAAGCCTACCCATGCGGCCAGGGAGGATGAGCCAAAGCGGGGGCCTTTTCCAGCCTTTTGGGGGTTACATGGTGTTTTGCAAGACACTGAAGCAATCCGTCAACTTCTGGTCCCATTTACACCTGTGTGACTCTGCAGCGAGCGGGCGTGCTGCCGGGGAGAGCCCCAGCGTGCCGGGGCACCATGGCCCCTCTGCCTCCGTGAGTCTCGCACAGTCCTCTGGCCATTAGGAGCAATGATTTTAATGGGATTATTTCCTGCATGGTCTGGGCGCACCCAGGAGTGATCCTGATCACTCTGAGGCTCCTGACCCAGCCCAGCAAAATCTTCATCCCTAAAAGCTGCCATTAATGTCAACGGGATGGGCCATGAAAGCTGCTTTCTCGGCAGCACATCACAGGTGTACATTCACATGTTTCAAACTAAGGACCCCACACCCCGCAGCCAGGGCCTGTGGTGGCTGATGTCCTCCAGAGATGGAGGCAGCCCTGTAACACAGTGGGATAAGCGTTCAGAAGATGCTTAATGTTGGTACCTTGTGAAACGCTCCTCCTCTGGCATCCTCCCACCTTCCTTCACTCCAGTAAGCCCCTGGTGTGTTTTGTCCTGGCGGACACCCCAGCCAGGGCAGAGGCATGCGTGCAAAGCGTCGTTGCATGACCAACAGGGATGGACCAAAGAGTGTAGAGGGGCTTTTTCCAGCCTCCACTGGTGCAAAAGGTTCCTTGTCACAGCAAGGCACACCCCTGATGGATATCCCTCCCTCAATGTGTCAAGCCACTGTGCTCCCTGTACAGGGTGAGCTGGTTTTCAGGAGGAAAAGGCCAGTTTTGGAGGACAAGGTACATCAGAGAAACCCTCGTGGAGAGGTGCAGCCACCACGGGGCAGGGAACCTACTGCAGAAACCCATGCCACGGGAGGGCTCAGACAGCCCAACTGAGGGACACCAGGATGAGCCTCTGCCTGTGAAATGACCCTTCTCAGGGCCCGGAGAAGATGACAAAGTAGCAGCCTGCATTAATGTGACAGGATTTATTTTTTTTTTGTCAGCTGGGCTCTGACTGTGCTTGGATAGAGACAATAATAACTCGGTGTCGTTTTGTTTCCAAACCAAACACGGATGAGACCTTTGAGATCAACTGGAAACCCTGCTGATGTTGTTAAAACACATCCATGGGAGGAATGCAAAGCATTAGCTGTAATATTTATTTTGCATGGCATACCTATGTTTTGCAAAGGGGAGGGCAAAGCTCATTAGCAGCATAAATGTACCAACCTGTGTTTTTGAGCTATTAATATGGTGGCTGGTGTTAATGGAAATATAATAGAATGAGATGCTTTTAAAAGTACGGGATTTAGCACAGTCAGGAAAAAAAAAGACATTAATGAAATTTTAATGAGAAAATCAGCTTGCAGTAATTTTACAAGTAATGACTATTTCCTTGATTTGACTAGCCTGAATGGCTTTGTCTTTGGTGGGATGCACTTGCAAGGTATGCACGTGAGGACAGTGAACCATGCATTACAGGCCACAGCTGTGACTGTCCTGGAAAAGAAACAGAGAATCATAGAATGGTTTAGGTTGGAAAGGACCTTGAAGATCATCGAGTTCCAAGCCCCCTGCCACAGGCAGGGACACCTCCAACTAGACCAGGTTGCCCAAGGCCACGTCCAGCCTGGCCTTGAACACCTCCAGGGATGGGGCCTCAACAACCTCTCTGGACAACCTGTTCCAGTGCCTTACAACCCTTAAAGTAAAAAACTTCTTCCTAATGTTCAATCTAAACCTGTCCTCTTCCAGTTTATAGCCATTCCCCCTCATCCTATCACTACATGCCCTAGTAAAAAGTCCTTCCCCAGCTCTCCTGTAGGTCCCCTTTAGGTACCGGAAGGCCACAATAATGTGTCCCCGGAGCCTTCTCTTCTCCAGGCTGAACAGCCCCAACTCTCTCAGCCTCTCCTCATAGGAGAGGTGCTCCAGCCCTCGGATCATCCTCTTGGCTCTCCTCTGGACACGCTCCAGCAGGTCCATGTCCTTCTTATGTTGGGGACTCCAGAGCTGAATGCAGTACTCCAGGTGGGATCTCACAAGAATGGAGTAGAGAGGGGCAGAATCACCTCCCTTGACCTGCTGGCCACACTTCTTTTGATGCAGCCCAGGATACGGTTGCCTTTCTGGGCTGCAAGCACACATTGCTGGCTCATGTTGAGCTTCTGGTCAATCAGCACACCCAGGTCCTTCTCCTCAGGGCTGCTCTCCAGCCATTCCCCACCGAGCCTGTATTTGTGCTTGGGATTGCCCCATCCCAGATGTAGGACCTTGCACTTGGCCTTGTTGAACTGCATGAGGTTGGCTTGGGCCTGCCTCTCCAGCCTGTCTGGTCCCTCTGGATGGCATCCCTCCCCTCCAGCATGTCTACCTTGCCAAACAGCTTGGTATCATCGGCAAACTTGCTGAGGGTGCACTCAACCCCACTGTCCATGTCCGCAACAAAGATGTTGAACAGTACAGGTCCCAGTACCAACCCCTGAGGAACGCCACTCCTCACTGCTCTCCATTTGGACATCATTTGGTGTTTTACTGTCTGCCTGGATGAGAGGCTTGAGCCTGACCACCTCCTTTTCGGTGAAGAGCAGGGAAGGTTCTCGGACGTGCTTTGGCCACTTGCCACTAGTCACTCATCATATCACATCTCAGCACTCTGTTTATCCTCGGAGTCACCTACCCTCCTCCTTTGGAGCTGGAGCTGAGACTCTTGTGCTAGGTAGTGCACCTTGTCCTCCAGGAGCATGGGCACCTAATTAGGCACTCAGTAGAAACCAGTTAATACATGGGATCTTATTACTGCACACACATACATACTTGTGCACAACTTGCAGAGGTTTCCTCTTTGCTAGGAAGTGACGGGAGCTCTCACCCACCTCTGTGGCATGCTGACATGGGGGGACCATCACAGCTTTCCATCAGTGAAGCTGATGTGGGGGGATGGGATAGTGCTAATAGGGCTAGAGGGCCAGGGATTTGTCTCACCTTGCTTGGGGTGCCAACAGAGCAGTCGTCTCCTCCTGAATGCTCCACACTCAGCTCCCTTTACTATCTGTGGGGAGAAACGTGCGCATTCAGCATCTATCCCATCTGACTGCTTTTGGACTTCTGTGCTAGGAGGGGTCTTTCACCTTGAAGATGCCTGTTTGCCTTCACTGGGGATAATGTCAATCATATCTGAGCTTGAGATGTCTGCTGCAAAATTTCCATTTGATTCCAGACAGACTTGGTCAGTCCTCCAAGATCCTCCTGAAGTAAAGGCAGTGTATATACCTACCTACATCAGTCTTCTCCACTGATGGTGTCAGAAATGCCCAGGGGCCTGAGGAAAGAACAAGAGATGCTGTTTCAGGGATGGATCAGGATGATTTCTAATACTGCAGTTACAACTCAGGTTGCTTGATCCTGCCTTATCACACCCTGGTAGTAGAGAGGACGCTCAGACAGAAAAACTTCTGCCTTGTCTAACAGAGGCAGCGTCACCACCATCCTCTGCTTGGATCCCATCTCACTAACCTCACATGTTTGAGACGCTGTATCTGAGAAGTATGGTTAAATCTGGATGCATCTTAAAGGACACAGCCTCAAAGAGACTTTTCTTGCTGTTCCTGGAGTCTGATGTCTAGAGTATCCTCTCCCCCTCTCCTACTTCTGCAGCTGTTTTAAAGACGTAACTTCTGCCACTCCCTATAAGGCAAATTGTGTCTGGTCCCACTTAAAGGGCTGGATCATGGTAGAAAACCAGAAGAGAAATCCCCTGTGAGAAGAGTTTTCTCCTGGCTTAAAGCTCCTGGTGCCGGCCACTGCTGGTACAAAATTAATAACTTTGGGGGCCAGGAAAGAACTAATTGTATATATAAAACTGTATAGTCTGAGCTCCTTGACAGAATTAAGGGCCACCTCAGTATTCTCATACTGAGCTCAAAACCCCTTACTTATCTATAGCATGCATTTTAGGAGGACATCCAATTGCTTTCTGAGGTGATCAGTGAGAAAACAAGACACAAGGGTATCCAGGAGGGTTGCTGCTTATGGTGCCCTCTTTTTTAGTACTCGTCACGCTTTGCTGCAAAAGTAAACTTAAGCCCTGTCAGACCGAAATGATTTGTTCATGAACGTTCAGGGCTCTGTCCTCACTGTTATTGCTCACTCAGATGAATGGTGTGTGAGCCGCCAAGGCGAGGTGTGTGCCTTGGCAGGCCAGAGTCCAGGAAATACGCTATTACCTGAGCTTCTCTTTTTTTTTTAAGTTTTTTTTTTTTCTTCATTCTGGATTTAAAAAGGTTAAAGTGAAAACTGGAAGCCAAACCCTCATGCCTGAACTGCAGTGACTGTAATACAGCGAGGTAGCTCTGACCACTTTGAAACTGTAATGCCCATGAAATCAAGTGGACACCTCTAATGTTCAGAAGCCACTGGAGCGACTCTCCATCGTTTTCTTTTCCCTGGTAGATTTATTCTGTCATTTGATTTTGTTTGTTTTCTTTCTAGCATACTGTGAAATTTAAAATTAAAGTTCTACTCTGAGGGGAAAGGAGTGCAAGAGACATTATAAGTTATCTGAGCTACTAAAGCAGAAGGGAAAAAAATCAGCAGAAAGACTGTTTGTCACCTGCCCTTTAAACCAGAGTATATTGCTCTGAAAGGTGTACCATATTGCAAGGAACCTTTAGTGCCATTTGCAGTATTGCTTCAAGCTTGGTTGCTTGCAACTTAATTTCTCCAATGGTTTCTACCTGAAAGCAAATTGCGTATTAGGAAATAACACTGCAAACATGGACCACGCAGAAACGCTTTTCAGCATTAGCAGTAGCATCAGTCCTAGACGCTACTGAAATGGTGGGATTGTGCAGAGCTCTCGCCGGCCAGTGCACACAGAGGCAAAAGGGATCAAGCAATGTGTGTCACTGACTCACAACTGTTTTCTCCCTACCTCTCCTGCAAGTTTTATTTTAGTGAAATGTAGTCCTACAGGATTTTGTTTTAGTCATTGTCACAGACATCACAAAAATAGTTTAGTCACTTTTCCTTCTTTTTTCTTTTTTCTTTTTTTTTTCTTTTTTCTTTTTTCTTTTTTCTTTCTTTTTTCTTTTTCCTTTTTTCTTTTTTCTTCTTTTTTCCTTTTCTTCTCTCTTTTATCTTTTATCTTTTTTCTTTTTTTCTTTTTTCTTCTTTTTTCTCCTTTTTCTTTTTCCTTTTTTCTTTTTTTCTTCTTCTTTTTTCTTCTTCTTTTTTCTTTTTCTATTTTTCTATTTTTCTTTTTTCTTCTTTTTTCTTTTTCTATTTTTCTTTTTTCTTCCTTTTTCTTTCATTTCACCAGCTGAAGAGTACTTAAACATACTCAGTAAGTTGTTAGTAGAATGGTTTGTAAACATTTTCAGGATGGAAAAACGTGTCTGTGCTAAAGCTGTCTCTTCCTATAGTGAAGGGAAACAAACGGTAGTGTGAAACCTCTCCATTTTTTTTTGCTGCCGTCAGCTTTTCTTTACACAGAAAGCTGGACTTTGCAGCAGCAATCCTTGCAGCAGGAGGTATCAGAGATCTCTCACCCAGCTTCATAGTTCAAAATGTAGATGCTTACATCTAAGCCCGTTACTGTGGCTTCCTTTATAGCCAAGTAAATAAGCACTCATGGGGTGCTGCTGGTGGTCCCCTGGTGGTGAGAAGACACCCCCCATGCCCATGCGGGAGACCTTCACAGCAGCCACAATGAGTCCCCACAGCCTTCCTCAAGCTTAAGCCTCATTTTTCCTTAAAATTTGAAAACCTCAAGTTTTCAGCTTTGAGCTCAAGCCATTGATTTCTTTCTTCAGTGAAAAGCTGAAGCCAGTTGCTGATAATGGTGGCATTTCTTCCTTTATAATCCATTTGAAAGAGTCAGGTAGCGCTACCAAGCTGTTCAGCTCATGAGATTTATTTGTGTTTTCAGCACACTCTGAATCTTCAAAGTGCTGTGTAAGTATTATTGGGACCATGTTTTCAAGCCAGTCCATCATCTGTCTTATTGCTGCATACTTGAGTGTATTGCTATCCTTTGTAAACACCCATGAAACCTGTCTTGTAAGAGGTCATTACATGTTCATTCCTAGACACCTTTAGAGGATCTGGAAATGAATTATAATTAATTCCATATATATGTGTGTGTCTGTGTGTATGTGCATGTGTGTGCACATATGCGTATGTATATATGGCTTATACATTTTATATGTGCATATATACAAATATATGGAATAACTTGGAATTATATTAGAAATAGGTGATCTAGAAAAAGAATTAACCAGGCATGAATTGTGCCTCTTCACCTTCATTTTACCTCTGATATGTATGTTTGTATGAGTGCCTTGTTTCCACTGTCACTGACTGTGTTAGTGACACCTCAGCCTGTTGCAACACAGATGTGGGATGGCAAAGTCACAGCACTGAGGAAGCAAGAAGGCTCTGATCTCCACAAGTGGCCAAGACATCTCCCACTGCAGTATTTCCTGGGGTATTTACTGGGTGTGCATACTGGTGACCTTAATAGCAGGAGAGCTGGAGGCTGGGCAGAAAGGAAAGCCATAACTGTAGATGTATAATCTTCCAGAAAACAAGGATGTCCTGGCGTGATGCTCGGGCTCTGGGCAAGGCTGCAGTGGTGCTGCAGCCCAAGTCCCAGGAGTCATTTCTCCAAGGCTGGGCATAGCAGGCATTTAAGTCATTTTCCAATGACCAAGAAGCAGTTGTGAAGCA
This sequence comes from Charadrius vociferus, assembly GCF_000708025.1. Taxonomy (NCBI): domain Eukaryota; kingdom Metazoa; phylum Chordata; class Aves; order Charadriiformes; family Charadriidae; genus Charadrius; species Charadrius vociferus. The sequence continues at coordinate 737,805 of NW_009646421.1, forward strand.
GCCTGGCCCACTTCCAGGGCATGTCAAGCCCTAAGCTAAGATGGGCAGGTCTTCAGACCATTTTGCACATGTTTAAATCCCTTTCCTGGAGACTCTGTGACTGGGGATATCTTTTATTAAACCACTGTAAAAAAAAAAAAAAATACTAGGTAGCTGCCTTTTGGTCTCTGCCTTCACCCCATCTCTCCCAGAGCAAGGGGGTGCTGCCTGCCCCTCTGTCATAGCCACCGGGCTGGGAGCAAGCCCTGGGAATGGCCCACAGCTCCCTCCCTGCCTTTCTCCTTTCCTTTGCCTCCTTTCTCTCTTGAAAACTGTGTGCTGCCCTCCAGAAAAGAAGCAGAGCAGCATAGAGCTGTTACTGGGTGTTATTATGGTGGGAAGCTCGGGGGTCTCAAAGGAAAGAGTAGATGAGGTAAAGGATTGAGGACTGACGGTTGACACCTCACGAGGGTGCAAGCCCTGGGAAAGCAGCTTGTCATCAGGTCCTTCACCTTTTAAATCCCCGCTCCCTCACACACCCTGCAAACTGCTTCCTGCAGGGCCAGAACTAATATGCCTTTTGCCTTCAGGAGGAAAGATTCCTTATAATCCATATGTCTCACTACACCAACTTTTCTAATGTGACGTCTCCCTTTTAATGGAGAACTCATCTGGGTACAGACAACCACGAGGGACTTCAGCCATACCTGGCTCTCCTAAACATCTATTCAGAGAAATTAGTACAGCTCCACGTCTGAGCAAGTCTGTCCTGCTGAGACATAAGAAAGATGTTTAAAAGGAGAAGGCAGGTCTTACCTAGCGCCGCACAGCCCTCTACCACTATGCACTTCTGAACTACAGCTACATCAGGTCCCACCACGTGGGAGCAGGAGCCCGGTGGCTGAACCAGCTCCAAGTTGCAGTGGTAGAAATCTCAAAGCTAAATTAATAAGAGGAAACATTTCAAATGGGGCAAGGCCTGGCCCTCCCTTTTACCTGATGATATTTTTCACCTGTAAAAATTGGACCTCTGTGTTTGCACTAGCAAAACACTTCCCTGTGCGCTTGCATCTCTCCCCATTCCCTTTTACCCCAGCAAATAGGTGGCATCAGTTTTGTCTGAGCTTGCTGTTCGATCCCAGGTGGAAAGAGTCCATGCAAATTGCAAGGCTGACCTTCTGAAATTGAGGCCTTGAATTACTCCTCTCTTGTATTTAACTTCCGATTTACCATATGGTGGGAAGATAAATTAGATAGGTTAATTAGGAAGCCCTGGAATTCTGTTCATCATTGCGCTGTGCAATCATAGATGCATCTTGCCTTTAGGACCCTAAATATGCTGACATGTAGACTTTTCTGCGTGCCAGCCTCACGGCATCTCCATCACAACAAAGGAGTGGGAGGGGGAGATGGTTGGAGTAGCCAAGCAAATCAGGAAAAACAACCAGCTAAATTGAGTGCTTTCTAATCTAATGCATTTAAGTCATACTCAATAAAGCTTGCCAACAATCCCTGGCCTCTCTGCTGCAAAGATCACAGAGGCATCTGATTAGAATAACATGTGTCTTCTAAAAATCCTCTTTTAAAAAAGATTTTCAGTCTGGATAGGCAACATGTAATGAATCGGAAATGTCCCTTTGCAAACGTGGGGTGAAGCGGGCATTCACCAAACCCACCCAGCCCCAGGAGTCCTATTGCTCTATGACTGCAGCAAGATGGAAAACCCATCAGCTATGGCAAGTTCTTTCTTCCCTGCCAAAAGTAAATAAATGGAACAGAAATAACCCTGATCAGTCCTGCATTTAAGTAATTTCCTGAAAACAGTTTTGGGCTTGAAATCCAAGATCAGTTTTAAATACCAGCAAAACCAGTCACACATCCGAGGGTTCCCAGGAACCCCATCCCTCAGAAAAATATCGATGTTATATGACTTAGAGTAACTTGTTCCAGGTAAGGTTATCAGGGTTTAAGAGACAAGAGCGGTCAAGGATTTGAGGAGAGATTAGGAATATGGTGAGGAAATGGATAACCATGGTGTCACATCATGGGCAGAGGGGCAGAGCAAATCTGTGACATGGGCTGTCAGGAGGAGAGAAACACAAATATTTTTTGAAGACTAATTCAAATTTTGCATCTGAATCTTGTAAATATGAGACCACATGAAACCTTGATTATATGTTGTGAAAGAGTACAGATAGTGCAACACATGCTTTGTTTGTGGCTGTGTATTTGCCCAAAGAAGAACAACTCCATGGACTATGTGTATCCACGCTCTATCTGTCTTTATTCCCAGGAGAAGTCTAAGTGTTCCAGTTGCAGAATAGCCGGTGTCTGTGCCAGAAAACAGTACTTTCTTGGGCAGTCTTGGTCAATCTAAAGCTGCAGCTCTGGAGATGTTCTCTAGCAGGGTCACTTGCTGCTTCCCCCCTGCCATCTTAGCAGAGCACATCAGCCTGAATAAAGTCACAAATGAGGTGTCCAGCCTTCCTGTGGATGTTTGCATTTGTGTGTTGTATTTCACACATGGTGTTAGAGACAAGAAACCCCTCAGGGTCTCTCAGACTACACCTAAGCAAAGCTTTGCTTGCAGCAACGACGTTCAACACACCTTCCCCAATTACAGTCTGCTTCCCCAGACTGCTGTTATCTTTGCAGCCTGGCAGTATTAGAGGATACGTGATGAAGAAGATGCTTCTGTCCAAGACGTGCCTATAGGTGTGGTGGCAGAAGAACCAATTCACATGGGGGACAAGGGGAAGGACAGGGTGGATATTGAAGGAGGGACCCACACCAGTCTTCATAGCCTCACCCAGCAATGGGCAGGGCACCAATGCTGAATACAGCAAAGCTCAGGGCCCCTTCCTGCCATGTCCTCCTCAGAGGTTGCTCTTGCCCAGTCAAAGCACTGGCTCTGGCCTGGTGGGGTGGGATAACCTCCCTTTTCTAATCTGGATGCACCTGTGGCAGCTGGGGATGTGGGAGGTGATCAAAGCTGCATGGCCCTCTAATTCCTTGCCCAACACCCACATCACCAGAAAATCCAATTGAAGATGAAAACCAAAGACAGCTGAGAAAATGTTCAGACAAAAGAGACTAGCTGCATACCCATGCGTGGGGAGAGCCTGTAATATCAACCATATTCTTCGGTTTTATCTACAGTCCCCATGACCTCACACTTTCTTTGGAAAATTGGGCAGGAATGAGGAGGTAGCTTGTGATATCTGATACCTGGAGAACCACTGAGCTGTCTCAGATTTGCAAACATGTTTAAATTGAGCAGTAAACCATTCTTGAAACCTGATGCCAGACTCTGCTTATATTTGCTCCAGTAAAAAGGTTTCATTGCAGCATTAATGCGCACTGGTTTTACTGGGAATTAGACTGTTAAGCTTTAGCATGGCATATGGTATTTTGTTGTACCAACAATTAGGTATTTATCGGCATGCAGTCTTATGCCTAAGGCTAGCTTCCACCAAGCAGCAAGAGTTTGCACATATGGTGCAGATTTCCTGTAAACAAGGAGTTTAGGTGGAAGAGCAGAGCACTAGTTTGCGTTCAAGTCTGATAGTACCTTGAAGAATTGTAACTTCTCCTTGCTTGTTCCATCAATGCACTACCTCAAACTGTTCCCTACACTGTGTCCCATAGAAAATAACTTTTCTATTCTCTTTATGGAATTAAATAAGTGCTGTTACAATTCCTCCTTCAGGATGTTAAAGAATATATAAGGAACCTGTTTCTGCTCTCCAGCTGACAGAGACACACAGTTTTATACTTCCAGTATAAATGAAATCTGCTCCAGTCTCCTACTTTCTTCTTTGTCGAGTGCTCTTTTCCAGCGCCCATGAAATCTCTGATTATTTAAAACAGTTAAAAAAAAAAAAGGCTGTGGGTTAAGAGCACTTGAACCTTTTCCTACTCTTCAAAGAGTAATTTAGAAAACCTCACAGGGTTCATCATTCTGTTCCTGATCAGTATAATCTTTTAAATCATTGGCAGTGGAGTACCAGCTAGACCAAGGGAAGATGACTGCTCACAAGTAAGCTGTTGAAATAAAAAGATATTAAGCAAAAGGCTTGGACATCGTTCAGTAATGACCTTCATCAGCTAAATTGTTTTGGTATTTTAAGTGAATTAATGTGCTATAATTATTAGTGATCTCAGAGACAGTGATCAGAGAGAGCATTTTGCATAACGCAAACAGTACAACACAAATGGAAGCCCTGTCTGTCTCAAACAATCAGACAAGGTCCCTTTTGTTATAATTAAATGTTATCATCTTCCTTGCTTCTTAAAATGTGCTTCGCAATTTATACTTTGATGTCCTCATGCCACCGACCCATCACTATTTATGGTACAGTCACATCTGCCATAGCAATGGAGGTTTTGAAAATGTTTTACCTGACTTTTAACAGATGGATGTTAATGGGATATTTATTTACAGAATAAAATTAAATCGAAGCTGAATCTTAATGCACAATTTACATAATCAGCTTTGTTCTGAGCTGGTGAGCTGTTTTTCCCAGCACTTGGGACCCTTCAGTCACAGCTGCATCAAAGAAACAGCCACTGAGAATGGAGATTAAACAATTTCCTAAAGCTAGAAGTCTTGATGAGAATCTATTATTCCATATTAGAATCCTATAATTTCTCCAGACACTGCCATAAGATCAAAGATGTATGTTAGAGCTTTGGCATGATCAAAAGGAAGATGTTCGATTTGCATTTAGAAAACATTTCTGTCAATTATATTTTTCTGAAAATCTGAAAGTTCTGTGATTTTACCTTTTGTACCCAAAACAACAAAAAGAACTATTAACCCAGAGGCATAGAGAGGCTGAAAAGCTAAAATGTATATATTTACAATGAGTTTGGTGAAATTTGGTTGTGCTATTCATGCGATCTAACTACGATCCCCTGTCCTGCTGGTGCTCAGCTCAGCTGGAGTTTTGCCACAGGTTTCAAGGAGCGCAGGACAGAACCCTCAGATGTAATGCTGAAAACCTGCTGGGTGGCTAAATCCCTAACTCCGAGGCTGGGTGAACAGCTGTGAACTGCTGGGATCCGGCTGGGAAGCTGACACTGGGTTTAGGAAACAAGCTTTTGCTTTTTGCCTACAAGGAAAGCGAGACAAGTGACCTCCGCCAAGTCACTTGCGGCTCCCCCACCTCCTTTTCCTTCAGTGTCCTTCAGGGTGTTGCCTGGCCAAATGCATTAAGGGATGTGACCATGGCTCAGGCCAAGGCTCTTCCCACCTGATCTTGGCCACTCCAGGCTCTCTGCAGCCAGCAGGGAAAGACCTGCACCCCTGGAGAGGGTCTCTCTGTGTCCCAATTTGAGGTAAGACAGGACCAATTTTGTTCATAACTTTGTTTCTTAGCTGGACCTCTTCTAACTACTGAAATTAGCAGCATATTTTGCAGAAATATTTTGCTCTCTCAGAGTGACAAGACCCAAGTTTATAGCTGATGCCAAGGCATGGTATGCAGAGAGGCTTTTGCTCACACTTATTGCTATACCAACCGAGGCCAACCAACTTTGTTATTTGCCCCATGGGAGGGTCAGAAGCAGAAAAGCGTGGTGGGGTCCCACCTGCAGGGAGGAGCCAACAGGACAGGTGACCCAAAACTGACCAATGAGGGTATTCCATCCCATCTGCCTCATGCCCAGTACAAAAACTGAGGGATCAAAGGGATCAGGCTCTTTCTTCAATGGCCAACGTCTGAGGAGGATCCTGTCTGTTCGTCTGCCTTTGATCCCGATCCTGAAGCCATATCTGGAATCCAGTTCCTGTCCATCACTGAGTCCAGTCTGGGACTTCTCCAGTGCTAGCCAGTGATGTGATTGTCAACCTGGGAGCTTGATATGGTTTTGTATATCATTATTTTATTTTTATTTCATTATTAATATTTCATTAATATAGTTTAGCTCCTTCTAAACTCCTAAGTCCCTTTTTCCCTCCTCTGCCTCTCTCTTAGAAGAGGGGTAGGGGGGAGCACCCGTCAGCCCCATCTGGGGTGCCCCACATCCCTGGTAGCCAATTTGGTCTAAACCACGACACTCTGGCAAGCCTGCCTTCCTCCATCAGTTGCAGAAGTTACCTCAGGTGGCCATGGGTCTCAATTACTGCTTTCATTGAAGGGCCTCCACCTAGGTGGGATGAATACCACTTTGGAAAATGTGGTAGGGTTTTAAAGCCATCTACTTCAAACCAGCCAACAGCTTCCATAGGAAACACCGTCTTCATGCACATTATCTGAAGAGTAGCCCCGCCATCACTTTCTTTGCACCTCAGTGCATGAATACTGTGAGTAGTCTGTGCTCAAATTTGAATATCAAAAAAAGAGAGTGACTTGTCCTGTTTCAGCACAAAGGTTGCACAAACGACTTCCACCATATTCTGCATTTAAATGTACACTTACGGTTAATTCTGTGTTGAACTGGGACCAACGCTGTGAAGACCAGACTGGGCTGCCAAGAACCCCAACAGCCTGCACCACCATGGAGAGCATGGACTTCGGCCAGTGCCACAGCTTCTGAAGCACATCCCCGACTTCATGAAATCACAAGCAAAATTCTGGGAAAATTGTCTTCAGCAGTTAACAGGAACAAGCCAGGGCTCAAGGAAGCTCAAAACACTTTAATAAAGTTCCTAAATTGCAATTTAGGGATGGGAGGATGTGGTGGGGCTGCTAAGACAAGTGCAAAAGTGTTATATGAAGACAATACAAAAGCAGCTGTATTAGACAGCCTAATAAGAAGTGAGAAAAAGAAAGTCAGCATTTGCACAGAGCCCAGCTACAGGCAATAATCCAATTTACAGGGAAGCAAGAGGCTGATGGTGACCTTGCCAAAAATCCAGCTTGCCAAAAATAGTACTGACAAATGAGTAGTGCAAAAATAAGGAGCTAATCAGCAACAATAAGAAGGAGAGAGACAGAAAGTTTGTCTTTCTGCAAAAGGTAAATTATGCACCATAAGAATGACATCCATCCATTTAAAACCAGAATAGCAATCAGTTTCCAGGAACTTGTAAATCAGTGAACAGCTAGGAAAAAAAAAATTAAGATTACTCCATTTTTCCCAAACCAGCCTTAATGTTATGATAATTAACAAGTTCTTCCTGTAAATACCTGCTGCTGCACTTTTCCTCCATTTGTAGTTTAATTGGCTGCAAAAGCTGTGTGCTCAGCCCTCCTCACCAGCACCCACTCTGGATGGAGACCTGTATCATACTCTGATGGCCCCCACTGAAGAGGTCAATGCCACTCGCTGGGGGCATGGAGATAAGCAGCGAATGGGCAGTGCTTAAGACTGTCCCCATGCAGTCCTGTGGCACCCTGCAGGCAACTCAGTCAAATCTCACCTTCTGTGCCCTCAACATTGAGGAATAGATCAAGTAACACTCATGTAGACTGAGGAATACGCATGATCATCTGCCTTTCTCCTCATCTAGAAATGATCCTCCACTGGTGTCACCAACTCTGGTTTGTAACCAAATAAGCTCAGACTGGAGATTTGGTACCTTTTGGGATTATGAGAGTTTGCTTATCTCACAGTCCTCTGCAAGATTAAGTGCTGGGCAGTCATTACAGGCATTGTTATCTCAGCACACAACGGACTTGAGAAACCTTTAAGGCATGAGTTAATTCAACTTCTCTATGAGAGATGCCAAAAATCATCCACCAGGTGTAGACTTTTTATAACCAGGAAGATCAAAGATCCAAAGCAGTGACCAAAGCACGAAGAGGTGACAAAACCTAATTCCCTCCAGGAACATCGTTAGCATTCAGGAGAAGTAGTGTGTTCCCCTGAGGATCTTACATGGGTTTCTCACTGTTAAGCTCTGTCCAGACTAACTCAATTTTGTTCACAAGGTAATAATTTCCCCACACAATGGGGACATCTAAGTCAGCTGCTTAATGAAGGTTTCTGAAAGAAAGCAAAGCTGGGACTGGGACAAGCAGCACAAGGTCCTGAGCTTGTGCCACTTCACCATCTGGTGAAGCACCTCCTCTGCTCAGGACTGCCAAGCCCCTCACTCAGAGAGCAGCATATGTTCCCTCTAACTCAGAGAGCTCCAAACTGAGTGTGTAAGTTGGAACTAGTTGCCCCCAAAGCAATTATAGAGGCAACAGAGATAAGCAGGTGACTCCAGCTGGTGACTCAGCCCATCCTAAAATGTTTGTCCAAGAAAGGTCAGATAAATTACAGCCTGAAGGTGCCCATTTCTTCCTACAAGATAGAAAGGAAGCCCAGGGTGACCAGCTGAGATCTCGATGTCCTGTCCTGGATGGACACCGGACATTAGGTGAGATGCTTTCTACCCAAGCACCTGGTAGAAAGCTGCACATCCGTGTGTCTTTCCTGCCCATGTACAGGGACGTTGCAGGAGTCAGTGCCCTGACCACTGGCAAAGGAGCAATTTATTTCTTCTAACAGGACACAAATCACTTTGTTATGAACACATTACCAAAGCTTGTCACTACTGCTAATCCCCTCTGGAGCTCGGCATTGGGGTCTTCATAGACCCTCTCCTGCCTCTTAAAAAATATTACATGAAAACACAGTGAGGGAGACAGTGAGGAGAAAAGGACTGTGTCTGAAGGTGCAGAAGCATGAACATGTTCCGCAGTACGGAGCTGAGGTGTTTATCTGTATATAGTTGTGAACCTGTCAATAAGTGGAAGCAACTTGCTGTCTGCACATACTCCTATTAATGGACACTGTCCCTCTTTTTCTCACCTGGTCCTTACACATGCAGTCCTCCCTGCACCACTGAGAGCCAGCCCTTTAACTTCAACCATGAGAGGAGATTTGCCTCAGCACCTTGAATCCCAAACAGCAGAAGAAAATACCCCTTAATTTAAGCCTTTGAAGTAAACAGTCATCTCTGGTAGTTGGTCTGGTGTTGTCAGAGTGAAATACAAGTTGAAAGATAATTCATCTTTTATGTAATTGGGTGCCAAATCACTTAAAGACCTATGAACTAGAGTGACAACCTGCTTCTTGGGTCCTGTTGCAAGAGGTAGACCTTACCATAACCTTCCCTTTGCTTTACAATAGTGCTCCTACAATTGCTCTGTAGAAGTCTGCTTGCACCTGTCTTGTTAGATTACCTAAAGATTCCCGTATTCTGCCTGAAAGACTGCAACAAATTGCCCTGCATCAGAGATGTCCAAGACAGAGGAAAATGTGTTTCCAGACACTCTGGCCACACAACTGAGACTAGACCTGATTTTTAAACAGGCTCTCCACCTCCTGTGCCAGCAGATCACTTGATACTGGCATGTCTGTTCACACTGTGCGCAGATACGCATCCAAGTACCAGCTTAAGCTGTGGCACAAGCCACCAAAATGCTGCTTTTGGCAACGTACTTGCTTGCTATGAAGCAGCTAAAAACCTGTCTTATTTGACCATTCAAGAAATTAAGAGGGACCTCACTGTTCTGTGGAGGAGATGTGGCCCCGCTGCCAGCTCCATTCACTCCTGTGGCCCCACCATGACGTCTGGAAGGAGGGACTGTCCTTTATTGATCAGCACTTTGTAGCAGAGGCCTGTGAGTATTCCCTCGGACTATGAGCTGGGACTCACGTTTCTCAATGTAATCTTCTTGTCCACCCCTCCCAGGCTATGATTGCAAGCAACATTTCAGTGACGGTGCAGAAACAGGCAGTTCTCCCCAGAAGTAGTGTCCCCCACAGCCTGAGCACTTGCATGAGTGTGACACCTCTTTCCTTTCTCTCCCCTTCCATCACAGTTGAGGACATACCCCTGACCTCCCCTCATTTTCTCTGGGGCTATATCACTGAGGCAGGGCCCAAATTTTTGAGCTGCCAGTCGATGGGACAGTCCTGCTGGAAGCAATTTAATGGTGAACTGCAGGTGTCCCATCAGCTGGTCTGTATGCAAGACAGTGTGGTGGTTTCTAAGCTGGGCAAGATGCAAAAACAAAGCTGAAGAAAGCAAATGGAGAGGGTACTGCTGAGTTGACATCAATTACCAATAGCTTAAAACAAAGGAGGGAAATCATTAGACATCCAAACAAAAAGGCAGTGCAAGGACAACGTGTAAAAATCCTAGGAGACGCAGGAGCAGGACCAAGGTGCAGAAGTCAGACCTTCCTCACCTGCCTGCAGTGGTCCAGCTGACCGGCACCCACCGGGTGATGGAGCAGGGCTGGTGAGGGTATCAGGGCTTAGCCTCACAGCATGCTTACCCCAGCCCAGTCCTCAGCACATGACAGTAAGTTACTGCAGTAAGTGTGGTCCTGCTTTCAAGTCTCCAAGTCCAATGGAAGACTTCAGAAAGACAGCTCAGACTCACAAAGCCACCCAGGGTCTTCTGCTGCACAGAGGGAGGCAGTGCCCTTTCCCTCGCCCTGTGATACCACTAGAAATACCAATGCTCCTCCAGGCTAGAGAGCTGATAGCTCCATAACCACACAGGATTGCTTGCAGGCCAAGACGTGCTTAATACCTGGCCACAAAGAAGAGCTGGTCTAGAAAGCCCACCAAAGTCTACAGGAATTTTCTTTCCTCAGCGAGCTATAAATAAGACACTAAGCAGGCTTTCCTATACACACTGCATCCTAAAAGTGCCGTTTATCAGCAAATAATAATCTCACTTGAAATCAGTAGGATTATTCAAGTGTACCAAAACAAGGCAATTTGAGAAGAAGTAGGCCTAATTAAGGTACAAAATGATGAAGGTAATTTACAAATAACCAAGGTGGAAGGGGATGTGCTGTTCTGGTGGGCGATGTTTACTTTATGGTTCTGTTATACCCTGAGGCAACAGATGGGTTCTCTTCTGAGGAAAGGCTTTAAACAAGGGAAAAAGACAACAATTTAAGTGGGAATGTGGGACTGGGAAATGGAAACAGCAAGAATGCATATATATGTCACATACAGTGTGATTTTCTGTGTCCCATTGTCTTTCATAGGCCTGTCTCACCTGGGAGGCTACATTTTCCATGATCCACTGTATACCCTATATGACAGAGGGAAGGCTGGTGCATGGCAGAAGACAAAGTTCAGCCATTGAATTTGGCCAGCCATAAGAAAGGGACAACCGGGGATCCACATTCAGCTCACAGTTGGGACCCTCATTTTCAGGAAGTGCCCATCCTTCTGAAAAGTGTGGCAAACATAAGGTGCCTCGCAGTGTGAAAAGCATGAATTATCTTTTGAAAATCTAGGCCTTATTATCAGAAACTTTGGAAAAAAATGCTGAAAAACATGTTTTCCTGACACCAGGCTAATTCATGACAGTCACTCACACTGTATAATCAGAAGGTAAAATACATCTAACTAATGTAAGAAAGTTTCAGAATAACACAATGTCCCTCAGATGTCTTCAGGCTCTACTGGGATTTTATTACATTCCCTGAAACAAGGAGAGAGGCTTTCCAGGAAGTTGAACTAGCAGTTCTTAGCACCAAGCTTCACATCTCTCCAAGCTGATGATCTGTGACCAGCTTCTGTCCTGCTTCTTCATACATTGGGGAACTGATGGCAATGAGCTCCTTTTCCAATATTTCCATTTGAGCCTTGATGTCTGACACAGTGTTTTTCACAGCATTCAGCTGCAGCTTCAATTCATTGTATTCTTCTTGGAAGGATCTGCCCACATTGTAGAGAATGCGACAGCCCTGTTCCTCCCCAAGGAGATGGTTCTCTTTCAGGAAGATGTGGAGGAGTTGGTATAAGTCCTGGAGAGCCCAGAGGATTTCATACTCACCCTGCATGCTTGGGGTAGACTTGATCTTATTCTGGGTTGGAGTGGTGCTTTTCTCTTTAGCTTCATGTTCCTGCTGGGGAGCTGGGCCAGGGTTACCTTCTTCCACAGCTGTGATGGTGTCAGCTTCCTGCCGAAGATCTGAGCTGGCATCTTTGCTCTCTTCGTGGACTGTGATGGCTTGTTGGTCTTTCCAGATGATGGGTACTGTTTTATTCTCCTGCTGGAAATTCTGTAAGACTCTGTTCTTTTCCTGGACTGCCTGGAGAGCTTTGTTGCCTGGGCTGACCTGAAAGCCTACGTTCCTCTCTTGGAAGAATGGGAACGGATTATTTTCCTTGTGGAGGCTTTGCTGAATGGCATCAGTGTAAATAAGCTGGATGGCTCTGTTCTGTGACTGGAGACATTGCAGAGATTTGTTTTCTTCCCAGAGCATCCTGTTCTCAATCCGGAGGACTTGGTTTTCCTCCCAGAGTGCTCTGTTCTCCTCCCAGATGCTCCACTCATTCTGGTCCTTCTTGTTAAAGAGTTTCCGGTGGGAAGCGACGGGTGGCTGGCAGTAGATCTCATTCACCCACTTACCGTCAACAAAGACAAACATGTCATCCCTCATTTTCATCCGTGGGGTGATACATGCTATCTCCGGCTCTGTACACTGCATGCCCTGGTTCGTCAGATCAAAAGCAGACATGGCCTTTCTTTAGTGAATTGAGTAAGATTGTGGAAAAGACTTCTTCCAGGATTTCAGCAAGAGGCCACTGTCCACTGGCAAGGAGTAGGTGACACAGCAGGGATAGAGAAGTTTGATCACAACTGAAAGAACAGGGAACATAAATGCACAGAGTTACTGCCAAAATTCAAGGTCGGAATTAAAGTCCACTGGATGACAGGAACAAGCAAATAAGTCAGTTCCCACAGGTGACCTTGTTGCTCCTTTGACTCTGGAAGGTAAGGAATGCACCAGAAACAGAGTTTATAGAAGCTGAGAAAATTGGCATTGGTAGATAAAGCAGCTCTATGGCAGCGCCACAAGCTTTGGTATAAAAATCTGGACTCTCCTTCTACCTCTCTGCCTCATTTTTACAGACACATGAGGGGGTAAGATGCGAGAGTATCTGCACCTCAGAATAGCCCATTCCCAACAGAGTGACAGAAAAATGAATTGAGAATTGTTATGAGGCTGAAACCAACTTTTCAAAAGAAAACGTCTTTAAAGGATGACACTGAAAAACTGTCCTCAGGAGCAGCTTTTTCTTGTTGATGCTCAGTAACCTGTGTTAACAGGCCACCACAAAAATGTGGTGGCAGTTGTGCTTTTTAATCTTAAAATCCACAGAACTGTGAACAGGAAGAGCAGAAAATGATACAATATGCACAAATAATTAAAAAAACATAAATAATAAAAAACCTCAGCCCCGGAACACCAGGGCCCTGAGAGCTCTGCTGCTCTTTGCATGTTTTTCTGACAAGTTCCCATAACCATGGCCCAAAAATTGTCACAACCCATAGGTAATTCTCCACCTTTCATTCTCATTTCTCCCCAGTCACACTTTTCTTTATATCTTTTGATAGCTCTATTAGTTTTCTTGCTTTCTAGGCTTGCAATAGTGATTGCTCATCTCTTTCCTACAGTCTGTCTGCCTCTTTTTCACATCACCAGAAAACTCATCTCTTTAAAATCCATACTGCTGGGCTGTACCTCCAATGCTTCTCATTTCAGTCACAGAAGCCTCAGACTTATCTGCTCAACACCCTTCCTTCCTTCCCTCTGCCCAAAATGTCACTGCTTAAATTACCTTCTAGTCATAAGTAAACCTGGGCAAATGAAGGATTTTGGTATTTTTACATGAAAAAAAGAAAAAAAAAAACACCAAAAAAGTGTGGTTCATGCCAAAGAAAATCTTATTTTTTGCAGTTTTTACCAAAATTAAATTTGTGTGATTTTCAAGATTAAGTCATTTGAACTGAGGATGAACTATTTTTATAACCAAATTGTCAGTGTTTCTAACAGCACAAACCCTTTTTCTAGTTTTTTTTAAAAAAAAAGAAGTTGGCCATCAATTTTCACCCAGGTTCACCCCTTTCTCCCCCCCTCAAGATCCCTCAGTTGCTGTCCTGTTCCTTGTGAAACCCAGTTCTGCCTTTCCACCAGGCAGGAGAGATTTATCTTCACTAATTTTGCCTCCATGTCTCTGCCCTGAGCACTAGGCACGGGATGACAACGCGCATAAGCCCCTCATACCTTCCGGCTCTGCCATCACATTGAGCACCCCCTGTCCTATTTTCACCCTCTCCTTTCCAAAACCTGCTGCTCCCCTCTTTCCCCGCCGTCTCCATCACACAGCACTACATCTCCGGGCTGGGCTCCTCCAGGTTACTTCTGAGAGCAAACATCCATAGATGCTTCCTTTGCCTCCTTCCCAAGTTTGTCCAAAAGCTCAGCGAATTCTCAGTCACATTCACAATCCAAAATCCCTTAATGCAGAGGCAGGCCATTGCAATAAAGTAACACTTGATTTTACTGTATTAGTGTCTCCTTCCGACTTTCGTGGTTGTCTTCTGCATCACCGTCTGGTTTATCTCACATCAGACTTGTGTTTTCATAGTATTGTTCTTCTGCTAAAAGGGATTTTCGCCAAAACTCCAAGTTTTGGATTTTTTTGTTCCCACTTATGCCATGTTCAGAGATGTATCTCTCTCCCTCCCTTTCACCATCTCCCTCTCAGCCTTTCCAACCCATCCCGTTCCCTTGGGGTGCCCCAGTCCCAGAGTTTCCACTGTCAGCCCCAGGATGGGGAGGTAAATCAGCCATGGGGATAACTGACCCCTAAACATCCAGATAAGAAGCAGAAAATGTGCAGCATCATAAGCCCAGACCCACCTGCCCCTGCGTATCATGGGCAGGCAGCTAGAGTTGTTAAAGTCACTTATATTTAAAGTGTTTATGTGGCACGTTTTCAGGAAAAAAACAGAAACGTATAATATATACGGCATTGAAGGACATTATCTTGGGGACAATTAAATTTGACAGCATCTCTGTCAGCTATTTTGCACTGCAGGGGAGACATCGACCCAGGCTTCAGGGAGGCGCTTCCACTTCTCCCACCTCCCCTACCATTTCCCCTCATCTCTGAACTGAATAATCCTGGGATATGTGGGGCAGGTGGGGTGAGTGGGCAGGGCAGCCAGCTGAGGGGAAGCCTCACAAAATCGAGCTGGGCTGGGTAATTTGGCAGTGCTAAATTACACCCCGGGATGTGCTCACCTGCTCGCCGGGGCTGGTCGTCTTCCCTCTCCCTGCACCCCTGCCAAGCAGCTCAGCCTGAGGTCCTGCTGCTGCTGGGGCGTCTGGGGCGGCGTAGGTGGCAGCAGGGGACAGAGGGAACCCACTGTGATGCAAGCGCTGGCAGGGACCTCGCTGCAGAACCAGCCCCCCACTCCCCTCACCGGGGCTGGGAGCTCCTGCGCACCTTCCTCCTCCTACATCCCACTTCTGCGCTCCTTCCCCGCCGGCCGCCAAGGACTGTCTCTGATTTTTCCCAGCGTTGTGGTTTTGGGTTATTTCTCATGGAAATGACCTTCCTGGTAGCTCAGCTCTCATGCCCTTTCCTGAACCCAGACTTCCCGATCTGCCTTTGATGCTCATAAGTGAGAACAGTTTGGGTGGATTCTTTCTCCATCACACCCTCCTAAAACAAATTTCGTTTTTATTCCAAATCTTTGAATTATATTTGTTGCTGAACTGATACCGCTACATTCAAAAATCACTTCCTTGTATGCACTATGAGACCTGAAGTGATTTTCCAAGGACAGAGTGGGTTTGGAGTTTTTCCCTAGCTATAAGGTTAAGAGCAGACTGCCACTGAACCCTATTAAGAAGAAAATAGAATACGCAGGGCGTTCATGCGTTGCAAGTTTAGATATTATTTGTAGCAGCTATTCCCACTTCCATGTCTTTACATTTCTAATGATCTCATTCTCTTTCTTATTTGCTACATCTTTCAGATGTGGAATTATTTTTTTTTTTTCTAATCAGGGTTCTTGAATAATAAATACAGCAGTTAATTTCTTTTCCAGTGAAAATTACCAACTTGACATCAGCCTCAAGGTGACTGTTATTGCTTTAGGAAGTTAGAGGTACAGTTCAGCTTTGGTGTTATGCAAAGATGATAAACTCAGGTGTAAAAGTCTTCTCTGTAATTTCTCCCTTGCTTATATTTAATCTCAGACAACAAAAAAACATCACAGGTAACTATGGCAACTCCCCAGGGAGTGTTCTCCTCTATTCGAGCTCCAGGATCCTGCAAAGGAAAGCAGGAAAATGTCCTCAAAAGAGAAAGAAAAATATATTAGCACGGGGTGTTTGTGCTTGGCCTTCCATCAGCTAGGAATTTAAGGGTGCTGCCCAGGTGCAGCAGTTTTCAGGAGAGGTGACTTGAATGGCTGATCTGAACTTCTGAAGAACTGAGGCTGTGGACCACTGAAACAGACCTTTGATGAACATTTTAAGGTCTAAAAGCTGACTGGAAACTGCGTTAATAGAGACAAGTGCAGCATAGGACTGATCAGCAGACAAAGCCTGCTTAATCCAGAGCAACTGAGAACTAACTTAGCAGTGTACCTTTGCCTTTTCTTATGCAATAATTTCCTTAAAGTTGGATAAAGTTGTTTTGGCAAGTCATTTATTTGCTGAAAATTATGACTTCAAGTACTAATATATTTGGATCAAATTTAGCAAGTATCATCAGATGTGTATACACATATATGGAGACATACATCAGAACTGGAAATAACACAACAGCTCACTGCAGATTTTTTATAGCAGCTACACTGATTTCTGAGCTGGACTCTCAAAAGGACTGAGATGTCATTCACAGGGTTACAAAGGCAGAAATAATGCTGAGTGTGTTCCCCTCCCTGCCAAGAGACAAGTAACCCCTGCTCTGTAAGAAGGGTTTGAACTGACTTCCCAGCTGAGTGCTTTGTCCACAGCTTCAGACTACTCAATTTCTCCAGGTGAAGCTATTTCACTATACAAAGAATTAAATATTAATTGGAACCAAAGCCATGTCCCACATCCTACCTGGACACCTTACACCAAGCTGCTCAGCTGACCTTGCTGTCCTTATTCTCGGTGATTACCGTGTTCTGGAAAGGATCCAGAGGGAGAGAGTGGATGATCCCACACACATATACAATATTCTCCAGTTTGGAAACTCAGCTCCATGTTGGGCTGCAAAAGGTCACCATCCAGTGATGGGTTGGAAACAGAGGGGAGAGCGAGAGCAGAACTGCTGCCATGAAGATCTTGCAGGAAGGACCCGGGAGACCCCATCCCATCCTCCTCCTCATTAGGAACAGTGGCATGTACCTACAGTAAATCTGAACCCTTTCCTTCCTTTGCTTGACATGTTAAAGCACCTGCAATGAGAATAATCTGCGTTTTTTTTAATAAGAGCATAGTGTTTCTTTGAACTTGGAGCATCTTTTTCTCTTTTTCTCTTTTAAAAAGTCTATTATACTCCTGAATGTTTATTTGATAAAACCAAAGGTGTCCACTGCCACTTTCTACCACCCCAATTACATTTGTGCTTCTGAAACACCAGCCTTTGCTCGTGTCAGCACAGACTGGTCTCACTGCGCGCTCATCCACTGCTCTCCACTGCGTTAAGCCTGGATGCAAATCCCACTGAGTCACTAAAAAGATTCTTGCATATTTGAGTGATCTTGAATCATCTCCTGACCTGAATAACTGGATAGGGAGTAAAAACTATGTTTTCTCAGTTTTTGAGGCAGTGAAGTGTCTGGAAGGAGAGGCTATGATTTCTCAGCATTGTATTCTGCCCAGGAAGAGATGAGTGCACTTGGTCAGCAGTGTGAAAATCAGTAATTGAAACCTCCAGAGCAGGTTTTTTTTTTTTCAGGTGGATAAAGGGCTTGAGGCACACACCTATGCCACCATCTATTTGAACTAATTGCCCTTTCAGTGACAGCATCACAGCGCTGCTGCCAGCGTGCCTCGCTGTCACCCTCACGCGTGCAATGCTGTGCAAAACACCAAACTCTGCATACTCATGTCAAAACCAGCCAGGACTGTTGGGTCATCTGAGAGCTGAAACAAGAGGTGGAAATATTTACTTTTATACCTTGCCTCTGGTCCAAATTTCATTTTAGACATCGAGCAAGTCACCTGTTCCCATACACCCATTTCCTCAGGTTCTCAGTGAGTTTGGAATACTGAGTTTCTGATGCAAGCTGTCAAGAGAAATTATTTCTTACTTGTAAAGTGCTTTGAACATGAAGAGCACTACAGTAAAAAAGCCCTATGCACCACTCTTATGTATGCCCACGATTGTAATACACTCATTGTTTACAAGCTGAAGCAAAACATTTGCCTTTTGCTAGTAAGTGACACCTTACAGAGATGTCAAGGCTCTGCGTTGTTGCATCTTAGATCTCATTCCCACCTTGCTTTCATTCTGCTTCAGCTATGAATATTTTAAAAAGCATATCAAAACCACGTGCAGTCTCTTGGTCAACTCTAAGCCATTGCCTGTCAACCTTATTTTTTTTTGCTGTGTCTCTGTGATGTACTGCTTGTGAGCCTTGCCAACAAAATACCCACAGCCCAATTACTGTATCACTCTCCTACTTCTGTCTGACCAAACTTTACAGCACAGTCTGTGTTGCCAAAAAAGCCCCTTAGTTGTTTATTGTTGAGTAAGTACTAGCAGCAATAATCATTGGTGCACTTATTTTTGTTGAGAGGGCAGAGAGACACAGCACCAAGGGTGATGGAGGTGCAGAACTGACATTGCATCCAAAGGAACTCTGTGGTCTTCCCCTCCACTGGGACAAATCGGATGGGTACAGTTACCTCAATGTGCCATGTGTGACCGTGGGGTATCCCACGTGGACTCCAGGAGCCACTCCGAGAGGCAGGCCTGCTACCAGGCTGTGCCAAACCTGCTGGCCCTCATCCCTGATACCCAAGAACCCCAAGGACTTGAGTCCTTGCTAGCTCATCAGTCAAGTGACGCTCCAGCTCTCATGACTGCACTGATTAGGTCTCTGCTGGCTGCAGGAGAGCTTAAACACTTCACTGTCTTGTAGGCACATGTAGACATCTCAAAGCAGGTGTCCACAGTTTGGAGGTGAATCCTTCCTGGCCTGCAGCATTGACAGACATGGCGTCCCACCTCTTAAAGATGTGGCTGTCTCTCCCTTCGCTGACTGCAGAGGAGTCTGCAGTGGTTAACCTCCTCGATTAGGTGGTTAAAGTGGAGCCTCATACCCTAGCAGAGCGCTCCAGCTCAGTTTGACTCACACACATGCATCCTGCAAGGGAAGGTGCTGCCCAGCCAAGGACTGCTGCGTGGCCTGGGATGCCTAAATGAGGTCAGCTTGGCAGAACTGAAAGACTTGTGTTAAAAATAAGCACCCTCTTCCCAGGGGTTACAAAAAGCCATGTGCAAAATCCCTGACCCTGATGGGCATCAAGCAAGAAACTGCAAAAAGCGTGGGGACAGGTGGAACACTGAGAAGCATCCCATTTCACATGCAAGGGCAGGAGCTGAGAGTCTCAATGAGTGGAGGAGACCACAAAAACACAGACTTGAGCTGTGATGTCCTACAAACAGTTGAGAGGTTTGGGAGTGGAGGGCGTTTCAGCTTATTTTGAACACAGTGGTTCTTCCACATGACAAGACTCGCTGGGTGAGAGGAAAAATCAGCAGCTCCATTCCTGATTGACAGGGAGAAAATTGAGGGTTCAGGCTTGCTAAACAATCTCTAATAGTGATTTATGGGGTCCTGTACATTTTAATCTAAGAAAAAAAAAAAATCATTTAATTAGCTAAGTGTGTAATCCTGTATATTAATTGTCTATTAGCCACTTCTTAATTATAATTGAATGGTTATAAAATAACATGTGATGGCCACGTAGCACCAATTTAAGTCATTATCAAACTAGCTCCTGCTTTAATAAGGATCTGTTTAACTGAAATCTAACCATTTCATTTTATTTTAAAAACTGTAAAGAAGAGGAATTTCAGATCTTAAAAAATTAGTATCCCATTAGGATTTACTAGATGCTATACTATAAACAATGCTACATGAAGAATCATGAAAGCAACATAAAAAATCCATTCAGTTGCTAACCCAGGTGATTAAATGGCAGGGCACAGTGGAAACCTACCAGGGAAGGAAGACGTGTCTCATTTAGAAATACTGGCAAGCTCAGGTATTTTCTGTCTCTTGACTGTTTGACTCTACAGCCTTAATGTTCAATTGACATGTGTTTGTGCGTGTGCACTTTCTGGCATTTTTAAAAAGATGAACTGATAAAAATTGATTATGTACAACAACACTGATTTCTACACGTCACCAACAGGGCTGGTAACATGTCCCCAGTTTAAATTAAACTGGATGTATTTGCAATAGCAACAATAACCAGTCATTTTATATGCAAAGCTATGCTATAGGGAGACACGTATGATGCAAGGAGGTAGTTGACATGTTAATGGGTTTCACAGGTATGTGCTGACAACCAAGGAACCTGGAGACCACAAAACACTAGGTTTGGATCTGTGGGATGGATAGGATTTCCTAGTAGCTCTTCACCACAGCACAGCTCCTTTAGCTACTCTGTACCTCTTCTCTGTCTTCCCCAGCTTCTGCTGGTCCTGCTTTTTTTCTCCTCTTCCTATAGCTCACAAAACAGCGTTGTGTCCTATAGAGGCCTTTTCCAAAAAGGATGAGTATGTAGGGTCCCACTCTCTCTCCTATGATTTTATACAGACTCTTCCCTCCCTTCCTCATTACTCATGTTTCATCCTTCAAGAAATTATGAAACAGCTTACTTGAAGTTGCCCCTGTGCTCTAATGGGCAAACATACATGGGCTGCGTACCGCTCTCTCTGTCTTTACAGGCACGCAAGATTTGTTCTCCCGTTTTGCTATCACTAGATCAGTGGGGGCAGACTTCTAACAGGTCACAGGACCCATCCGGTAATCTTACTGAAAATGAGGTTTGGCTTCCAGAAAACACCCTTTACCTGTTGGATTTCTCTAATGGTAGCTTTGTCACTTGAGTTTTGCAAAGAGCTCCACACCCAGCTCCAAGGTCTGTCCTTCCACAACGTTTTTGTCTGCTACAGTTCCACCCAGATTTTGACTGGAGCTGATGGGCTTGTTCAAAACAAGCATCTTGTGAAAAATATAAGTAGCTTGAAGGGTCTCTGAAGCATATCGCTGGACAGCATAGGTTTGCCAAACTAGATATGCAAAAAGCACAGGGAGAAAAAAAAAGGAATATAGGTTCATAAAAAAACTTCAAATGTGGAGCAGTGCTGAAATGAGACCTTTTCAAGCTCTGTATAGCCACTGGTTTAACTTTTCTAGCATGTATCATGCTTTGATGGGCCACCGCACACTTTCCGTAGAGGAACACAACTTTAACACCTGTTCATCTCAGGGTTTAAATTGCTGCCAGACTACTTTTTTAACACTATGCCAGAAGAAGAGAGGTTTCGGTTGATAAAAGAAGAGAATAAACAGTTAGATCCCAGGTACTATTGTTAAGCACCTCTAGGAACAGTTAAATGGGCAATTTTAGAAATGTTATGCAACCCCTAGGAATGATTTTGTGCCAGAGAAGCAGCCCCTTTCACCCATTTCCCTCAACTTTTAATCTGCAAAGGCTGTCCTGGGGTGATTGGAGGTTACAAAAGTTACCTGGTCTTATAAAACTACCCGCAAACATCTGTGCAAATTTGGGGTCAATGTCTGTCCAAGTGCTCTGTGGTGGCACTCGAGAAGTAACTGCAACAAAAACACACATCCACCCAGAGAAATGCTATGAGAAAGAAATAGGTTAAACTGTATTCATATGTGTCCAGAGGATATCATTAACATTAATGTAGTCATAAAGCAGCACCTGCTGGCTCAATGCAGCAAATCTTTGCCTACTACCAATTAACTCTTCAAGAAATAATAGAGAACAGTTTTCCCCCTTCTCGCCCCAAGCACAATAACTTGTTTCCTGCTAAGCATTATTAATTATCATGTCCCTGCTGCTTTGCCTCGCTCAAATGAACAGTTCCATCAGTGGCATAAGCTTCATAGTAAGGTGTATCTCGGCAGGAGCAAGTATGGAGTTATTGGGCTTTAAAAAATATTACACTACCTTTTATTACTATTGTTGTTCCTTACTCGGTGTAGCAATTTCACTCTTAACCATCCAGAAGGACAAAAAGCACAGATGTCAGGCAAAGCACAGATCTCAGCTAGGTGTAGGGGCAAATTCCCTGAAGATGTTCACATTACTGTCATGTCAGTGATTCAGTGAGCAAAGTCTGAGAAGATGGGGCGAAGCGTGGGATGAGATGGGATGGGGGAGGGATGCTCCTCAAACACAGCTGTAACCATGTCCTACGTTGCTAAATGTGAGCTGCAGTCAGATTGCTACCCCAACTGATGGGAAGACTATTGGAGGTGACCCTACTTCTGGGCCAAGCATGGCTCTGTGACCATGCAGCTACACATTAGCTGTGTGCCACTAGCTTGCATGTGTCTTTGATTCCCCTCCAGAGGCCCTTTTACACCAGCTCTTCTCCAGTGCACTCAAGCAATAGCAACCATCTCTTGTGCGAGGTTTCTGATATGGTGGCCCTGGAGTGCAGAACACTGTAAGTGTACTGTCCAACAGGTTCACTTATGTATACATAAGCTTTGGATCTCTCATTTACAGTGTAAGGGACACTGTCTCTTCTGCAAGGTGTCTCCTACAACATAAGTCATGTTTATGTGTCTGAGCTGCCAGCCATCTCAGACACCACCAGGCATCACGCCTGGTCTGAGCAGTGCTGGCTATGCCAGAAGCAAAGCTAAGCCACTTCTGCTTGGGGGAAAGACAGTTCATCTCTTTCCAACTGTAAGCAGGGTGAAAGTGGCAGAAATATGCGATGCCCATTAAAATATTTTGTATGGTATTTAATCTAAGCATTGTGTTAGAAACCATAAGCCACCTGGACTTTCTGCACAAGACAAACATACAGTCTGTGGCAGTCAGCCCATTAACTGAAACATTTTGCATAATGCAAACAATGAGGTTACACATTGTGCTGATACTACTCTTCTCCTATCTTACCAAAGTCACTTTCTGAACAGACAGAGAGTATCAGGAATACGACTTACTGTTTATACCTGTCAGTGCGTTGCAGGCATCACAGTCCAAGTACCATGCTGCTCACTGCTGAATGGACAAACTCCAAGGACACTGGTTTCCATACTTATAATGGAAAGACAGTAATGGGTCAATAGTTCCTGTCTAAAGCCAAGTTGTCATTAGTCTGTAGTTTGTGGAAAGCCGCACAGCCGCTCCTCTAAACACGTGCCTGCTTGCATGTTTATTCACAAGTTTGAACTGCGGAGAAAAGAACAGTTGCCCCAGCTGCAGAATCTCTGCAAACCCTTTTTTTTTTTTGTGAGTGGCAAAGTCTTTCCTGAGCCATGAAATGCTTTGTGTTATTTGCTGCTGTGACTGTCACATCTTATGTATCTAACAAGGTACCTGGAGACTGTCCTCCTATTTCTAGCGAAGATTTCTACCTGACACTAATAAGAAGACAGCATCCTGACACTGCCTTTTCGAGGCAGAAAGGGGCACTCCAGTGACCTGGGAAGCCTCATCTGAAATGACTGAACCAAAGCCTGTCATAAGCTTACAGACAAGGTACATGTCATCAGCCCATATCTCCCTCACCTTCCACCCCAATGCTGATTAATTTCTACAAGTCTCATTCCAAGAACTGATGAATGACAGGAAAAAAGATATTTCTGTGGCTCTCGGGCCAATTTTTTGCACTGCATCTTTATCTGCTTTGCCTGATTGATCAAAGATACCGTTATCTGCTGTAGTCTACAACCTCATTGACTAGGTTCAGCCTTGCTAACCCCAAGCCTTCAACAGTCATAAAACTGGCTAAAAATAAAGACAGCTTAAAAAATTAAAAAAAAAAAAAAGGGTTCTTTTTATTTGACATCTGGATTCTGGATCTTTATAGAGGTCAATTTTCCTTCTCAGTCCCAGGAGACAGAAAGTTACTTTCTTTCTGATGACAACGGATGCTCTCTTACAAATAATGAGACATCTGCCTAATTAATTGTCTTTGTTTTGTCATATTTACTTTTGCTCTCTGATTCTCTTCCCAGAATGTGCTTCCTTGTTATATAGGGAGTAAAAGACCACACTATGAGCATCCACTTCATGAAAGTCTGCCTCAGAAGAGAAAAGTAGACAGGCAACTAGGCAGCCAGCTACCTCCAGCTCCTCTGGACAGAGGGATTATCAGCAGCCCTTACAGTCCTATCATCAGCTCTGTTATCTGCCACTGTCTCCATTTATTTCTCTTTGCACCAGTTTCACCCCACCAAACACCGAGCCCTTAGAAACCATGTCCAACCATCTCCATTTACACGGATGTATAACCTTCACATTTCCTCTTTTGAGGAAGCCCCACACAGTACTGCTTAAAGGCAAAAATTTGCATGCAATAAACATGTTTGAGCAAATGAGGCCAGAAATTGCTTGCCACATTGTTCAAACATGCCATTTCTGATGCACGACTGCCACCGAAACACAGGCGATACCTGGATGATAGCTCGGGTTGAGCCACAGTTCTCCTGGGAGGACTGCTAAAGAAACTGCTTCTGAGATATAGGGGAATGTTAATATTGAGTGAAATTGTATCCTTCAGTGGGATACCTGTGTTGTTAGGGAGGAAAAATACATAGCACTGGAAGTACAGGCTCTCACAGAAATATGAAGCAGCGTTTCCTCCAAATTATGCATATAAAACACCAGTACCTGAGAAATAACATCACACAACTTTTCTTTTTTTTTTTCCCAAACAGAAGAATCGCTGAAAAACTTCCTAAATAAAATAAGGCAGATGTAGTTACAGGAGTTGGACTAAAATGTAGTCTGATCATGAAGTTTATTAAAAAGATACTTGTTTTAAATGTCTTGTCACTTGCATATACATATAAAATAAATGATAAAGTGGCGCTTCATTATACTGACATCTTTTTGTAGTGAGTCTGAGAAACCACAGGTACAAGTTCACATACATGTCACTGCATAAAGTGCTTGTGGTAATCATTTTCATGGGGAAAAATAAGCACTTGCAGGATCATATATTTTATGCTGTAACTTCAGTTAATGCCCACATCAATCAGATTGTCAAAGCTGTTTACAGCCTATGCCTGGATATTTCCAGCTTTTGACATGTTGTGTCAAGGAGAACCAGAATCCTTGAAATATAATTTTATCACTCTCTCTCTACTTACTGCTTTCTCCCCACCTTTGATATCCCTGGCAAATTCTTTATATCATTTGCAGCTGCTTCATAATCTCACAGTCACCAGCTCATTAGCAACATTAAGATCCCATTATTTCTCTTCTGGGACACTCCCCTGGGTTTCCCACAAAACTTACAAGGACTAAGATTTCCAAAATTTAGGTGGATTCAGCTACAACATCCTTCTAACCTAAGTTGCTTTGTTACTCCTTTGCACATTACATTAAAGTCTAATTCCTTTCCTCCAATTCCAAGAATATACCATTTCTTCTTCTTCTTCTTCACTTTTTTCCTTTTGCATTTGATACCTCTGCATCTGGCAAATCATCATTTGCTGATTATGAGTGATGCCTCTCCTGAGGTTTGGCCAAAGTTTAGAACTAGCCTAAGACATAATAGTCCTAAAAGAGGGTGTCAGAAGGAAGAAGTGCTGGAGGATCTATATTTTCCCTTGTGAAAAGTGAAAAGTCTGGAATTAGAAATGACCCTTTCCTCTATATTTTTGGCCAGATTAAAATCAGGTAGAAATCCACACTTTTATCTACATGCATACCACTTGTCACGTCACAGGGACTCTGGAGTGGGGTATTTCAGGCCATAAAGACGCAGCGCTCATTAACTGAGTGAATATCAGCACAGAAGATTTCTAGACACCTGAGAAGAGACAAGCCCAGATGGGCTTTACACCATCACCAAATGAGGTTATCTCAGTCTGATGGACTGTCTTTAAGAGACAGGTGCTGGACTTGACAACGAGCCTGTGAGAAATTAATAAGTGCAATTTATTCAAAGGACTGAATATCACACAGAAATGGGCGGGGGGGGCTAGAAAAATGCAGGAGGGGATGAGAGAAGTCAAAAGCAGACCAAAACTTGTGCAGGCAACTGCAGCATAATAAAACAAACCAGTACTACCCTGAGACCTTGGTCATAAAGTTTAACGGCTTGTTATCTTTACGAAGACTTCAGCAACATAGAAAGAAGTGCCTGTTTCCCCTCACTTCACATCTTTACTGTTGGACACTTTCTTTTCTCTCTCTGTCTCTCTCCCTGTTTTAGTCTAAACAATATATTTGGTTTGAATGACACTATAAAGCAAACTGTTAGCAGGGACGGAGGTGTGTGCTGACTGGAAACAGTCCTGCTCCCATTCCTTCCCAAGGTCGTTCCCCATTAGCCACACGAGGACAATGAGCCTGCGATGCTGTGATCAGCCACAAGCATGCATCAAGGGTAGCAAAGGGACAGCATGTCCCAGAAACTTGCTGGGATGTGCCTGACTGCAGCAGGATCTCAAGCCTTTGAGGTGTTGTCAAACATCGTCTTCCTTCAAGACATCTATTAAACATTAGATTATAGGACAGCCTGATAGGTTTGCATGAAGAGCATTTTGAGCCTGACTGACAGACCGATGGGATAAAGACGTCAGGGAAACATTCAAAGTCTAGTTTTGGCAAAAGTCAAGAAAAACAACCGCAAAGCCATCCAAATCTTGCTGCAAACAGGCTTTCCCACACATTTAATGGGGGGGAAAAGTGCGAATTCCAATAGACCCCATTTTAAGTCAGATTAGCTATTTGAGAAGCTTTGTCATTCTCTACACTATATGAACTGCAGACTCTTTATTTCCCAGACTCCGCTAATAACAAGTCCTATAATTAGGTGTCTGTCCTTTGCAATCAGCACTACAGCTTTCTGTTCATAGGAGAAAATATGTAGGGTGAAAGAAGCACTCAAGAGCATAGGAAAGAGCTGTCACCAGCGTAGTGTGACCGGTTAATGGTTTCTAAAAAGTTATGAGGAGAGAATAGTTCCTTAATTTCGGTACGTAGCACGCTGATAAAAATGCTCTTGTTCATATGTCTCTCTGATTGAACTCAACTCAGTTTTTGGGTTCAAACTCCTTCTCTCACCCTGCAGTGGTTAACTACAAAATTTCTTTTGATTTTGTCCTCCCCCATACCCATAAGGCATTTGCCTGAATGACCGGCCACAGAAGGTTCTTGCTCATTAGTGCTGCTCAAGATTTGCTTTTGAAGTTTGATATGGCAAGGCGATGTAGAAAGACATGCTGGAGAGATGCTGCCAGGGTTTCTACCCTCCTGTTTTGCCCCAGTTTAGGAGTGAGAATGAGACCGATACCCATGCAGTTTGCCCATTTCTGTTCTTTGATTTGCAATGAAGAGCCCAGTTGCCAGCAGGCAAGAACCAGGCTGTTATTTGACTATCGTGGAAAGCTTTGAGTAGCAGCAGCAGGAGGCTTCAGTATAACATCTTGGACCATTGAAGTCACAGCAACATCAAGTGAGTGAGGGATTTCACATCCAAAGACAGAAGCATTTTGCCAGTCTTCTTAGAGCCATTAGAAGCAAAAGAGCAAAAATTAATCCAATTACATTGCCTCCGGTAAGGCAAAAGTCTGGTCTTCACTGCATCGCACTCTTGAGCTCACAACAACTCCATGAGCCATTCTGGTGGAGCTCTTCTGGAGCCGCTTTTATGTCTGGAGAAGTAGATATCCCCACTGAGTTGCCTTGGACTACATTTTTAAAATTAAATTCACACCAGTGCAGCATCCCGTTCTTCACTCCAGCAAAACTGTCTCTGGAGGAAGGGATGACAGGTCTCGGACATAATCTTCTGCCCAGCACTTACCCAATAGTCTTTTAATCTCTGAAGTTTCCAAAGCCAGGAGGGTTATTTTCAGAGCCACACGTATTAAAATTAATGCTAAATCAAAAGGACTGCCTGCCGCGGGGCTTGATTGGATTTGGACAAAGAATGTCGCTTTCTGAAGTCAACCCGTGTGTAGATCATTTTTTTCACCACCTAATCATGATTGTGAGAACGTAAATCATGCGAATTACAATGAGCGGGGTTGATGAATGTGCACCACAGGAACTCCAGCTACAATCCCCTTCGAGGTCATCACTGGAGAAAGTCCTTTCCTAGGGCTGCCTTTCTACCGCCTGGCGCATCCACTCCTTAGCCACGCTTTTTTGGGGGGAGATGAGGAGGATACCACCTTTGCTTCTGTTTTGTCTATAATGTGTCTCTCTTTTTAACTGTAAAATGAAGCCTGCTAAGTTTCTTTGCTATACAGGCTTCCTGTAATTTTTTTTTTCATTCACTTACAGCTGCGTTCTTAATAATTGGATGTAAAGCAAAAATCCTCAGGAGCACAAGAGTGAAGTCTGCAAGTGCATGGGAATTCACTCCTCTTAATATTTATGTTTAGCATTAAATACTTCATGCAAAAATAATGATTTTGACTCCTGAGGCCTTCCCTCTCTTATCTCAAAAACTGTTCATACACATGCTCTGGGATCTGTATGCAAATATAAAAAGGGGATTAAGTTGTATGTGTAGTAAATCCTACTTTTACATTAAATAGGTAAGAACTAACGGAACGCCTTTGGATTAAAAATAGGTCCATGTTTGCTGAGCAGACTAAAGCATTCTTTCCTCTGGCTGCCCTGCCATGCAGGAATTGACTTTTTCCTAGTGAGAAATTTGAGTCAACTATAAAATCTATAGTATATTAGGGGTATGTACTGTACAATACACGATTTTGATTTAAATTACTGTATATTAGGGAATGCCCCCTGCCTCCACAAAACCACTCCTTGTTTTGCAACGGAAAGCTGAGCCCCAACCCCCATCTGACAGTACCATTTCGTGAGAAACTTCCACATCTGGGTACCCTTAGGGAAATTCCGGGGACACAAGGTGAAAATCTAAATCACGGCTGTCCAGCAGAGGGGGTGAGCCCCTGGCCCCAGACATCATGTCTTTGACCATCATGTGGTGATTTCTCCCCACCCTTTGCAGCAGGAGCTGGGAGGAGGAAAGCTCCTCTGGCACCACTGGCTCTCCAGCCTCCAACTTATCAATTGCACATCCTTGGACCACATGCAAAGGTCAAACTCACTGACATTTTAGTTCAATTTTTACTGCCAGTCCCGCAAAAGAGGAAAACCAGGCTGCGGCATCGAGCTGAAGGGCACATAAAGCAGAGCGCTCTGCAAGCAGCCCAGCTGCGCCGCCACTGACCTTGTCACGTTTTGTTTTGTTTCACCTATTTTAAAACAAAAAAAACCCACCAAGACACTGACGAGCACAAGGTGAATTTCTCTCCGTGCGTTTTGTAAGGTCATCCCCCGGGCCCACTGCAAGCGTGGTCGCCGGCATGGAAAATATCCCACGGAGTCTCACGGAAGGGTTCAAAGGACCTGGCTGCAAAGGGTAAAACACAGCTGGAGGCAGCAGAGATGGAGCCACAGAATTCCTAACACCACCAGTGCATGTCACAGCTGGAATTTAGCAAGCTCTTCCTTTAAACCTGGGTTTCCTTTCAAGAAATCTCTGAATGAAGTGAAGCAGCAGCTTTTGCCTGAGTCATTGGCCTTTGCAACTTCCCCAGGACCTCAAGCCCTTTCAGCTCAGACACTCAGCTGCCAGAATAAGAAGCAACCTTATTTCACCTCTGGATGGGGTGAAAAAGGTATATATATAAAAGACCTAAAACCCACCAAGCTCAAGAGCACTTTGGGAGGATAGCACAGGTTACTAGTTCACCTTGCACCCTGACACAGGCAGCGAACGGGGTAAGGTTGATGGTGTGCCGGGTACAGTGAGGGCAGCTCATGCCAAAGAGGGCTCGAGATGCAGCACATGGCAGAAAACACCAGTGAGGGAGCCCTCGGGTGGAAACTGTCCACCGTGACTGAGATGGATGGGTCCAAGTTTGAGACACCCGGGCTCTCCTTATGGAGAAACACACAATGGCAATTCACCTGCCTCCTCTCAGGGCTTGCCTGGGGCAAGATGTATTAGGTGATGGCAGTGCTGATCTTCCCCTGTGACAAGCTCACAGGCCAGCATCCTGCTTCCAGCAAGGCAGGAGGCCCCGATGTCTCTGGACATGGTCCTGCATATCCTCCACCCCTGCACGTCCCTATCCCATCCATCCCCCAGCCCTGTGCCAGGTTCTCACAGCCCTGCCGAAATTTCCAGGGAGGGTTGCAAGCTGGCAGAGGAGCCCCCATCTCCCTGCCTGACTGTTGCTACGGCCCTGGGAACCATGACACCGGTGGCCAGACAGAATGGACACACAATGGGGCAAGGAGACAGACAACAAGGGGAAGAGGTCCACCAACCCTCAGGACCACTGAGGACCAAGAAGGTGCCCTGAGCACCTCCCCACCAGTGGGTCTCTGCCTTCCCCTCACGGGGCCAAAGAGAGGTGGTTTCCCCTCCTGCTCCCCTGGAGAGAGGTAAGCCTGTCCTGGGATGCCTGTCCAGGGTTTTGGGGTTGGGGCAAGCTTCTTTGGACCCCACTGTGGCTGTCAGATGCTGCTTTGCCAATTCTTCCATGTTTCTTTGCTGCTCCCACTTTCATTGCTCTCCTCCCCCATTTTCCCTTTCTGCCGGGAGATGAAAACCAAACCCCTGCATGAAAAACCCCCGACACCGTAAGGGGTTTATGAAGGGAGGAGGCGGAAGCTGCAGGGTGTCCCGAGGGCTGTCCTCTTACCCGCAGCAGGAAGGGGTGGAAACACAAGGGTGGGTGATGGGAAAGGGGAGAGATACAGCCTGAAGTCAGAATTTCCTGAAATGTAGGAGCAACGATTGGCCAGACCATTCTATAACATACCTTAATTAAAAAAAAAAAAAAAAAAAAAGGCCGGGGACACACACGGGACTTTCTGTCTCCAAAATCTTCAGAGCTGGTCCTGGTGAGAGCTGGAGTTGGCATCCCCCTCTGACCAGCGCAGTCTTGCAGGCAGCGTCTTGCCAAGTTGCCTATGGACAGCAAGCAGGTGGGTGGTTTTTAGGGTGTTTGGTAGGACAGTGCCTCAGCAGGGTCAATGATGACATCATTCACTCCTGGCTTCTTTCTCATTCTCTGTTTTCCCCTTAATAAACAATGTTCACATTCATTTATCTATTTTTCTTTATTTTTTTCACATTAAACTGTCGTAAATTTCTACTTCAGAACTTGTAGTTTTAATAGACATTTCCATGAATATAAGGGGTTTTTTTTGTGAGACACACCATAACATTTTTATTTCTGGATGGATACTTTAGAGAGCACAGCATAAAAAAAAAAAAAAAAAGGCTCAGTTGAATAGCAGATGTATAGTTTATTCTGTCAGGGGAAGGAGGAGACATCAGAGAGCTTCTCAGCTCTTTTTCAGTGTGACTGCCTGTGATTCTGTGATTTATTCTGCTCTAAAGCTACAGTAACGGTAGTTACTCAGTATTGCTGCAAATTCACACCTCTGGCGTTTCACTGGGTGCATCGTGACTACAACCTTTAGCTCTGCGTTTAGGGGCTAATGGATTAGTTATGCATTATTTGCCACCTGTAAGTAATGCTGTTCTGATCTCCATTAAAATACTTGGCTTCTGCGGAGAGCAGGGCAAAAGGCAGCGGTACTGGGCTTCCTTCTTGCGCTGCGGGATGTGAAGGAGGAGGGACTCTGCTGCCGAAGGACCTTTGCGTGGATGAGAGGATGAGGTCCTGCATGCCAAAACGAGCACAAAATGTTTCTACCCGCAGTTTGCTGCAGTGTTAGAAATCAAAACTACAGCCGGCAGTAACTTCGGCTCTGTGTTACCCACAGCCAAACCCAGTAAATCTCCAGCGGCACTGTCAGATGAGTCCTTTCCCCTTCCAGAGCAGGAAGGAGACGGAACCGCTGGCACTGTTAATGGTGGATTTCTGTGCTTTCAGACAATCTAACTTCAGTTTACTTCTTGTCTCTCATGACACAAATCCCAGAATACACACTAATAACCATGATTTACGGCTGGAGCTGCTTCGTTTTACTGTGTTGTGTAATTGCCATCCTGTTGAAGAGCCAGGTTTTCTGAAGAATATTCATCTCTGAATATAGCTCTGTTGCTGTGTGTAGAGCATGTGTCCTGTCCGCTCCATGGCCCAGGCAATGGTATCTGCTAAAATCAGGTTTATTTTAAAATCACAACGGTTGAGGTTGGTAGTCTGATTCCATATGACCCTCCTAAGCTGTTTGTGCCTATGTATCACAAATGCAAATGAAGAGAAGTTACTTTTCTGATTTACCAGAATAAATGGTTTTAACTCTTAATTTGTGGGTGTTAGCAGCTGCAAGCAGAGGCAGCTGGTTCTCCACCACTCACCTGCAGAAATAGCATGGTCCTTATAACCTTGAAGCTGGGTGAATTCGCCAGGGTCTGGATCACCACATATTTGCCATATCCTTCTATATTTCCTACAAGGCTGTTAATGCCCACTACAGAGAGGTAGGCAGCCCCTCGATCGGAGCCGATGTCACCACCATGGCGAGATCCACGCTTTTGGATGCAGCCCTTCAAGCTGAAAGACACTGCTGAAATGAGTATTGCTGGCTCTGCTGGCACTTAACGGGACCGGTAGGATGTAATAGGCATGAGGGCTGCACAACAGGAGACCACTCAAGAGTCTTCTGTGTGATTTACAGTGACCGATTGCTCTCCAAATGTCTTTGAAAGTGCAAAGTGCAGAAATGGTGTTATTTTAGGAGATTGTTTTCTCTACAAGAGCAGTGGTTGTCACTCGGAATTTGGAGGTCTGGACACTGCTGCAATGGCAGAAATAGGGGAAGCATCCTGCTTGCTTTTAGTGGGCTGGTTCTGCAATCAAAGCCCATAAGTGCTTTTACATATATATATGTGTGTGTGTGTGTGTCTAAAAATATATATTATACTTATATGTATATGTACACATGTATAAAAGATAACAGGAAAGTAGTCAACTACTCTCCTTGGTTCTGTAAATAGATACATATATACATATGTGTATGTATAGGCATATGTATATGTACACACATATAACTGCTTCTTTAGCATTTCAGGAAGTGTGGACTCCCACCAGCCCAACCTGCCCTTGGTGGGTGGTATTTAGTCATAGCTCATCACACATGGTGCCAGCGGACACCTCTGCTCCAACAAAACGGGGTGACGGCAGTGACAGGAGGGCTTCGCTGGGGGCCTCGGTCCGTCCTGGGATGTAGGTCTGAAAGCTCCTAAGATCTGATATTGTATTGTAAAGTCCTGCTGCAAAGTCACATCTAAACAAAGCAGAGGCACCATCAGATGCCTTTCATTGCAGTGGACTATAGAGCAGGAGATTATAAATCCTGTAGGATCAAGCAGGCATTGCTTAGAGGGAAAGATTCTCTCTACAAGCACAAATATCTTGAAGATAGCAAAGGAAAGCAAAGGCTGACTAAACTCATATTTACATAGTATTCTCTCTAGACCCACTGCGGCGTGGAAATTCCCCTGCAATGTCTGTGTATGAAAGTCTCTCCAGCCTTGTGTACATAGCACTCCTCTACCTTTTGGGATATGTGCAGGGAGCTTACGACTGGAATTAATTTAGTTGACATTTTGCCGTACTGTGCGGAGTTTAATCCTCATTTGATGGCATTGCACTCTCTGCCTTCTGCCACTGCCTAGGGAGTTACAGCCGTGCAAATAATACCTTTTCCCCTGGAACGATCCTGCAGGGAAGGCGGGATCATCTCTGACCGTGTGTTTGCAGCTCCCGGCAGAGCTGCTGGGGATGCCGGGTCCCACCAGTCGCTCTCAGCAAAAGAGCTTGCCAATGTTTTCTTGGCCATCCTTGCACCCAACGGGGGACCCCAACCCAAGGGCCATGGTCATGGAAATGGTGACCTTAGCTAGGTTTTTAACAGGGGGTGATGGGAGAGCTCAGAGTAAGGAAAACAAAGTTTTGATGGCGAAGCAGGCAACTGTGATGGGAATACCCATGTGGGGCCGGGCAGCTTGGTTCGCCAGTCCCACCGAGCTCAGGGTAGTGCCCCAGGATGGGGATGGCAGGAGGTCCTGCTGTGACCTCCCATGGACACATCTAGCCTGGCTATGGCCGAGAACAGAGGTCTTGGGGGGCTGCAAGATGGGGCATGACAGCAAAAGGCAAAGAAATACGGGGGTGACAGCGCCAGGGAGGCAATTCCACTGTTATTAACACATACACAGTCATCGCTCTGCCTTTGTCTCCTGATGAATCAGAGGAAATTGCCTCCCGAGCCCTTCGCCTTCCAGCTACTTCAGCTGTGTTTTGTTTCTCTAAGATTCAAATATTCTGACTAGATTTCAACATATTATTATGAGAACAGAAGAGCTATAGAGAAAGTAAAGCTTCACAGAGGAAATAGCCAATAAATGTTGCTTTGAATTCACTTGCTTTTTATGGTGAGCTCTGATGTCAGGGACAGATATGGCTTTGGAGAAGATGCGTCGCTGTGCTGCAGATGTGTTTGTGAATACTTAGTGGACAATCTCCTGTGACATTGTAATGGGCAGCTTACCATTATCTATCAGATTTTCAAGCCTGTCATTTTGATGTGACTGATTTTTCTATTTAATACCGGTCCCCGTGAACTATGAGCTTACAAAAGCAAGAGCTCTCTTCTTTGTGTGGCGATCCTATCTGGCCAGATTAGCAAAATTTTTATTTGCATTTTGCCAAGAAGATTGGGCTTTGTAACGAAAATATGTATTGGGTCAAGTGAAAAATGTGATGGTTTGATATCAAAATCCCAGAATGGCTTGTGATGGAGAGGGGGAGGCAAACTTCCAAAGCAGAAATCTTTAATTTTGGCACTTTCAAAATGTGGCATTTCATCCCTCTAATTTGCCATGCGCTTTTTGTTTCAAACATTTCTTTTGATGAAAGCAAGCATGCAAACGAAAGAAAAAAAAAAGACAACCCTATTTAGAACTCAATAAAACGCTTCATTTGATCCTCTTCAGTTTCCTGGAAAAGTTCAACATGAACATTCAAGTACTGCATTTCTTCACATTGTGGGGAAACTGCTGAGCTGTTAGCCATGCAGCTTTGATGTGCCAAGTGCCAAGAGTAGGCCCTCTAAAAGCTACCGTAATTCATATTACTCAATAGGACTGTCCCGATGAGTGCAAACGCGCAGCCTGGCAGGTACGGTACAAGCACAGAGACGGAGGCTGTCTGTCCTGAAGGGTTTGCCCTCCTGATATATGATTCTCATAGGGTCAGCTATATGGTTTTGTGTGGAGTGGCACGGGGAGAATGGTAAAGTCCATTTGAAATGACTTTCCACTGCTGGAAGAGAAGTTCTCCACAAGAAAAGTGCCATGCACAGATATGGGGCCAGGACAGCCCCTGCCATGCAGACATTGTGAAAATGGCACCATCGTGCCCCAGAGCAGTCTCCCAGCTTGCCCAGATCCATGCATTGCAATCCAAAGCAAATGGCAATTACAGGCCATTAAGGCCGGGAGACAAAGGCAACCCTGAATTGGAGGGAATGGCAACCAAAACAGCCGGGTGAGACTTGACTTCTAAACCCCAGGTGGAGGGACATCACTATTACCCTCTGCTTGGCACTGGTGAGGCACATCTGGAGTTCCGTGTCCAGTTTGGGGCTCCCTGCTACGAGACACATGGACATACTGAAGCGAAGGGTCACCAAGATATGTAGAGGCTGTCTTATGCACAGAGGCTGAGCCTGTATGCATAAAAGGAGGCCAAGAAAGCTCTGACTGTTCAGCCTGGAGGAGAAAATGTTCAGGTACATCTCATTGCTGCCTATAGCTTCCAAATGAGACGGTGAGGAGAAGACAGACAGACTCTTCTCAGAGCTGCATGGTGGTGGAATATGGAGCAACAGGCACACACTGGAGTATGGAAAATCCCAATGAAATACTAGCAAAAGTATTTTCAGAATGAGGGTGGTTAAATACTGGAGTCAGAAAGGCTGTAGGATCCCAGTCATTGGAGATATTTAAAATTTGACTGAGCAAAAACCCCATGCCCCTGATCTAGTTGACTTGCTTTGAGGAGGGGCCTGGACCCTGGTGACCTCCAGAGGCGCCTTCCAGCCTGGCTTGTTCTACAGGTCTGTGACCACAAAAACTTGACACAGGAAGCAGAAGGACGGCAGTACAATCATCAGTAGAGTTAATGACATCAGAGATGCTTTACAGTATGATGAAGAAGCAAAGGTGTCTTAACATTAATTTGTTACAAGAGAAATGACAGAATTGTTCACAAAAGGCAGAAATTACAGACTTTTCCAAAGCTAGTTCTCTAAGGAGAGGAAAATCAAGAGGCGTAATTAGATTGCACGATAATGAGATACTTTCTGTCCCAACAATGAAACTGATAAAGCTAGATGCTTCAAAATCAGATGCAGACAGCTAACCCAGACCAAACAGTAGTACAAGAGAAAACTTTGGGTTCTTTCTGGGTCATTGGTATTGGTTTTTACAAGTCCTGGATCAGAAGGAAAGTTCCAGAGAACTGAAAAAATTTATCCTCAGAGAAGGATAAGAGGAGAATTAAGGATAGTCCTTAATGTGAATCAACACAGAGTTAGGGAACATGGCTTTTGCCAGACCAGCTAAGTGACTTCTTTTAATGAGAAGTGTAAGTTTGATTAACAAAGGAAGAAGTATTGATACCCTACACATGTACTTCTCTGTAGCATTTGAGTTCATTCTGTCAGAGACTTGTATTAAGAAACTAAACTAGGTCAGCCTTATGGAATAAAACGTACTAACCACCGTATCTCAGACCTATGGTCTTTAGAACGCAAGAAATTGTAACAAGTGACCATTGTCATAGTACCATAGAAACAGTGCTGGCTGGGACCTTGCCTAGTCAGCATCTTCACCATGGATGCCTCTGTGCTGTTCCTGCATGGCGTTTGCCTGCTCTGTTCTCTGAAATTGTCCTGCTGGGGAAGCCCAACCAAGGAGTGAGGAGCACGTCCCACTGAGCAGTCCCCGGCGCATCCGCAGTGCCCACGTGTGTGTGTATGTCCGTGGGCTCCCGCAGCTGGCAGAGACCACTCTGCTCATGTAAACGGAGAGGGCTGCATAGTCCAGAGGTGATCCATGGGTACCCCAAAAGCTGGCACCCAGGGCACTGGAACGTTTTGGACCTTCTGCATGAGTAAAACACCTGGAAACAGCTGTCTTGGTTTTCAGTCAGTCAGAGCAGAGGAGCATCATGCCCAATGGGAGTTGGCAGGGAGGGGTGAGCAGGGGAAGAGGAGGTTGCAAAGCACTGGTTCTGCCAAAGTAACCTTATTATTTTTCCCTCCTTTCTCTTTTGACATTAAGCAGGCAGAGTGTACAAAGGGAAGATGCAGACACAATTAACCAGATATTGCAAACAGGAGGGCGAGTCGCTTTTTATGGCTAGTTTATGTTTCAGACACACGACTATACAGAATAATGCAATAACAAAAATCATGCGGTATTTACCCTGGGCTTATTCACTGCAAGTCCTTTGAGAGCTCCTTTTGTTTGTCTTTATTTAATTGGCACGGTCGGATGGCCACCAGCAGGTCCAATTAAACAGATTCAATAGATTCCACTGTATGTTTTTATTTTTTTCTTCGTCAGCGGGTAGCATAAAATGTCCAAAATAATTTGTCTGAGTACTAGTAATGAATATAAAGTGCACTCTGTTCCAGCCTGCATACAGTAAGTTTCAGCTGTACAGCATTTTACAGTCAAAGCAAACTGGGTTAATAATAAAATCACCGATGCAATCTTTAGCGCAGCCTTAGTGGGGAACGAGGGTACCATTGCATGTTACGATGCGAGGTATTTGGTTGCTCAACTTTGGGCCTATCTGAACACAGATAAGCATTATGCCGCCTTTTAGCTATCTTAAGCTTTGGCATTCAAGTGTTAGGTGGAACCTATTTAAGAAAATCCAGCCAATGGGACCTGGGCATGCCCTTAATATCGGGTATTTGTTTAAGTGCTTTGTTGAATTGGAGCCTGGTAGATCCTCTTGAAAAGAAAGTGATTTTCAATCTAATAAGGTTATCTTAGTGTGAACATTTTAACTACATCAATCAATATGCCCGTCACGAGTAAATGACTAATGGGATTTCTCTTTTCTTTCTTTCTTTGTTACCAGAATGATGAATTGACTTTGCCTGTTGCTGAAGATTCTCATCTCCTTAATGCATTGCAGATATGTCTAATGGACACAAGCTGTCGGAGTCTGGCAGTAACCAGTCCCAACCCAAAATATTTCCCTCTGGGACTGGGTCATCAGATGTCAGCTCTGCTCTCACAGTGGCAAACATGAAAAGGCTGGAAAATGAGTACACAGCTTCTAAAGAAGCCTTCACTAAACAGAGAATACAAGATTATATTAAGCAGACTAATCTTGCTCGCTTTAACAAAGAGGTGACTGGGAAAACCAGCACAGAGCTTGTCTGGGATGCAGAGCCTGAAGGAGCCTCCTCATCCTTTCCTGAAAAGCAGAGCGAAAATAGCAAAGAAGTTTGTTGGAAGACCTCTGAAGAAATTTCAAGGAACGATAAGCTATTAACAGGTACATTTCAGCAATCTGTTGGAAGGAAAGAAAGAGAATAAAACAGCTGTCCTTGATCCTTTCTATTCCAGGTGGGGTCTCACCAGAGTAAAGGAGAGGGGCAGAATCCCCACCCTCGCCCTGCCGGCCACGCTTCTTCTGATGCAGCCCAGGATGCGGTTGGCCTTCTGGGCTGCAATTGCACGTTGCCAGCTCGTGCTAAGTTTCTCATCAGTCAGCACCCCCAGGTCCTCCTCAGGGCTGCTCTCGATCCGTTCTTCACCAAGCCTGTATTTGTGCTTGGGATTCCCCCGACCCACATGTAGGACCTTGTACTTGGCCTTATTGAACTTCATGAGATGTCTCCATGTCCACCTGCTTGCACCATCTGCAGCTCTGAGGGACAGGACACAGGCAGCCTGCCACCAGGCTGCGGCCACGGGAATCTTCTCACCTTGCCCATCCTGGGCTGGTGGGAGGTGTCCCTGCCCAGGGCAGGGGGTTTGGAACTGGGTGATCTTCAAGGTCCCTTCCAACCTAAACCTGTGACTCTATGATTACTGTTTGCATGTGGTAAATATGAGTGCAATGCATGGGCCCCTAAAATGGTGATGGATTTTGAGGAGCAACACGTGCCTCCCCTCCCCTGGCTGCCAGCGAGGGCTGCAGTTGTGTGGACCGCTGGGCTGGTTTGTACCATGTTTTGGGCAAAAGTATTGAGCTTTCAAAGGACGGCAAGGAGCACGAGCACCCAGACCTGAATCCCAACCATAGAGTTTGCCAGAGAGCTCATCACAAATGCAAGGTGCCAGTCTAAATGCCCCAGCTGGGAAAAATGGGATTTCATCAATAATTTAAACAGAAGCAGAGTGAAGCCAAGACAGAACGCAAACAGAAAACTCACCCATCCATTTTAGGCAGTATTTCTGACTTTCCAAGGTGTTCAGAGTCCAAACACTGTGATTTAGTTTTGTCTAGAGCAGAGTTGCTCTGTTGCATGTAAATGCCAGGAAATTAATATTAGACTATTATCTCTTATTAGATAACGCAAGCTATGTTTACCTTTATTTTTTTTATATATATACCCTATACCTTGCTTTTAATAATATTTTACAGCTCATTAAATAACTCAGCCAATGTTTGGAGGCAGATAGCAGGGACAAAAATGTAGCTAATCCAGGGAAAAAAAACCTCTCTAAATTACAAGGGGGGCAGTGGTGGTGGTGGTGTTTAAAGATGGCTAGAACTTGTCCCATTTTTGTCCCATTTTGGTTCTGGCTGCCTGTGGTGACATAGCCCATCTCCTCTGCTTGCAAGCCAGGATGTGGCTTGTGGCTGTATGCAGGACAGGGTCACAGCTGCAAGTGGGTGAAGAAGAGACAAATGGCCCCATCAAAAGCCACTGGAAGCGGACCACACAACAGCTGTGGGGAACAGCAACTGGTTCCGTACACAGGGAGAGTCTGGCTTTCTGCAAGAGACTGGATCCCAAACTGGGGTCCAAGTGGGACAACTTGGCCTTATCCTAACTATAAATCAGGTTTTTAGAGGAAAGATTGGACTTTTTCCATATTTCTTCTTTGAGCACACTATGAGCATGCATTCCACCTGCTATAAGAGAGGCCCTAGCACAGGCTGCCTCGGCACAGCTAGAAATGCACAGCAGCGCAAAAAAGCCAGGCTAACCCTTGAAGTAAAGGGTTACCTATTTCCTAGAGAATTCATGGGTTGATCCTCCTTGGGGGTGGGCCAACAGAAGTGTTTTGTGCTCACTCTTGCATTTTTTCTCAATGCAAATTTGCCAACTCCCAAGAATGAGAAAAATCAACTGTTTGCACACATAAGGTTTATTTTTTGAAGAGCTTTCCATGTGGAAATCAAGTATTCTTAGGAGGCATACACGTGAGCTGCATCTCTGAGGACAAATATGCCCCTGCAAAAGGCTGAGGTTCTGAAACAGCCACAAGTGACTGGAAACAAATGCATGCAGAAACCTCCGTGATATCCCGGGCAATTGCTTGTTGGATTTCCACATCACAATTTAAAATTCAGATGAAATGTGAAGTTTCTTTCAGTCTGTTTCAGTGGGGGGTTAGTATTTAGACACAAGTAGATTTACCAAGGAAAATAAAATATGGGAATGCCTCATTAGGGACCTAGAGTGAACAGTTATTATGTCTTCAAGAATTTGTATGGTACAGTGATTCACGGGGCTTCTTTGGCCTTTTTCAATCTCTTTTGATTGTTTTTTGTCTTTCATAAGAGTAGCTTATGTAATCTGAGCAGTAACCTTCATTTTACTGCTTTTTATGGCTCACTGTCACAGCCATGCCTCTCTTTTTTCCATGTCTTTTCCTCTTCTACATTTTCATTTCCACCATGTCCTCTGCCATCCTACTGCCCTCCCCAAAAGCCTCCATGTCCATGCTCTTTCCCCAGATCTCTGCATGCCCACAGGTGCCTCTCCTCTCTCCCATCACTTTCTGCATGTCTGCCCTAAATGTCTCCCTCCGTCCTCTCTGATTTTTTGGAAATAACACCACTTGGGTTGTTGGCACTGAGGTAGGTTGCCTAAGCAGTGGTTTTTCTGACAGAGCATTTGAGCTGACACGAGATGTACAATTAACCCTGTAGGTGAGGGCTACCAAAGACCCCAGGTCTGCTGTGATCTGCACGCAGAGGGAAATGTGCAGCCTGTGGCCACTGAATTAATGCAAACCTGGAGGAGAAAGGTGCTGCTCCAGCAGCAAACCCCCCAGGGCACTTTATCTGCCCGTACAAGGTATTCGGGCCAAAATTCCCAGTTTCCTCCTCACCCTTGTAGCATCATGCCACAGGAGGGCAGCCCCGGTCCCCTTCGCCCATTGCCCCCATGCAGCCACACCTGCACAAGCAGTGAAGGTGAAACACACGTGGGAATATGCCCTCCCAATGAGGCGGTAAAATAAGGAGACCCACACTGCTTACAGATGATGAAACCTGAGCAGAAGGGCAAAGTAAATTAGCTTGTAACTCTTGTCTCTTCCTCTGCAAAGCCTGCCCTCGGATCCAGCAACTTTCTTTTACAGCTCATATTTTTGGGAGCTTTTTCTTCGCTCTCTCGCAATTTATTACACCATTAAAAGCGATGGCAAAAAATGTTCCTCGTTAAGGTGGGAAGGTTTTATCTGAAATACAAAATAATGAAATGGCAAGAAATCTCAAGGCAAGAAAAAAACCCTGCTGTTCTACACAAAAAGAGGATCTCTTTTTTTAAAGAAAGCTTTTTCTGTCCCCTCCAGCACCGGCGACAGATTCCCCATCAGCTCAGCCCACAGGCTCTAAGCCGAAGGAATTCAAGTAAGGAGAATAATTGGTAACATTTTTCTATAGAACTCAGTCACGTTAGGCTGTATTTATGCCACATGCGGGTGAGCAGCAGGAACACCTAACAACTGGAGAATTACAGGATGCCTGAGACATCCACAGCCTGGCAGCCGCTGCTGTTCCCCTGTTATTAATAAACTGGAAGTTATGTCTGTCCAAGTGGTTGTCTTTGGGCCCCTCAACATTTGCTGTATTAAAAAGGATGCTGCTAGCCTCTGCAGAGTTTTTTATTATTATTATTTTATTTTTTTGTCATTGTTAGACAGATAAATCCCATGCAGCATCTCTCAAAGTGGCTGCAATGTGTAATTTTTATTTTGCAGGCTGCTCTTCCAGCTGGGGAGGAAAGGGAGGTCCGATTCCCCAGCCACGGTAAATCAGCATAATACCACCCTTCGTGCCACTGATGCTGCTGCAGCAACAAGGATTTACATTGGCTGGGAACGTAGCTCACTCCTTTCAGCTGTCCGATATAAATGTTAGACATATCTAATCTTCCTTGCAGACAGAGAGAAGGGGAGAGAAGAGAAATTGAATAGAGACGCTTCTTCGAGAGACAAATAAAGACCAAACTCTTCTGCAGCATACTTTAAACGGCACTCAGCTCATTGATAACATTCCTTATATGAAAATCTGAAGGATGTTTTGGCTTTTTTCCTTAAAGGTGTTACCACATGCACTTGGCACCAAGGGAGATGGATATAAGC
Organism: Charadrius vociferus; assembly: GCF_000708025.1. Taxonomy (NCBI): domain Eukaryota; kingdom Metazoa; phylum Chordata; class Aves; order Charadriiformes; family Charadriidae; genus Charadrius; species Charadrius vociferus. The sequence continues at coordinate 780,330 of NW_009646421.1, forward strand.
AGCTGTTTAAGGGAAGGCTGTTGTGTTGCTACATGAACATGCAGCAAGGTGTTTTTTTCATTATAGGGTTATAAATTCATAACTTGCAGCATGAAAGAGTGCAGGCTCTATTTCTTCCCCAAATTTTGAAAATGTTATAGTCTGAGGTAAAACCTCTGTTGCGATATCAAGGGAAATCGGTTTTAACCTATTCCTCGAAGGTTTTAATCCACGGATGCATTAATTTGAGTGCACTGTGCCCAGAACCCTTTAAAATTCGTAGATAACTAATAAAAAAGCAGTGATGTGTAAAGGCCTTGTTGAATTACTAATGCAGATAAACAAAAAAAAAAGAAGTAATCGAAGGCCCTTCACTCCTTCCCTTGAATTAGATCAAGTCAAGTCCCAAGCACAGTTCATTCAGCATTTTTATTTTTTCATGCTTTTTTTTAATTTGCTGAGGCCACCAGCATCTTTAAATTAGTATATCACAGGGGCAATCAAAAAATTCTCCCTGCGTTACAGAGATAGAAGCAGCTGGACAGCTTGATAGCTCTGTGTTGTAGGCTGAGAGTGATTTCATACCCTGCCAGACAACTGCAGGTGAAAAGAGAGAGTGGGAGGGGGTCTGGAAAGCCCCGGTTACCCCTCCATACTCTGCTGCCCTTAGCTTTGCGAGTACATCGCTCCCCTCCGCTCACCGCAAGACCTAACTTTCACATCTTCTGAGACAGAACTGATTGACTGGTGCACCCTGCCCAAAATAATGCCACCAGGAACCACTGGAAACAGCTGGGAAACCTTGCCTGCTCCTAAACCCCACAGCCCTCTCTCCCCCTGGCTGTGAACCACCTATGAGCATCCTACTCAGTGTCACTTCTTTGCAGATGGCATGTAGGTGGCTATCCTGCCTCCTGCTGCAGTGGAAGTCATGACATCAAGGACAAGATGACCCAGACGGAGTGGAGCTATTCAAACGAGTCCCTTGCTGCCAGGGAGGAAGGTGAGTTCATTTAAATCAGCCCTGTCCGACATCCCAAGTACTCAGAATTGTAGACATTTTTTTCAAAGTGGTTTTCTGTATCAGTTTACTTAAAAAAAAAAAAAAAAGTAGATTTTGTTTGGGAGAAGTGTTGATTCAGTTGAAGCACTTTGACAAGGATAAATACCTCTCATTACCAATAACCTAACTTCTGTCCCCCTCCTATTATTATGGCACAAAATGCCTTATGGCATTTTTAATTTAGACCCAGCTTTGTTTCACTTTCCACATTATTAGGGTTTCACATAGAAACTGGCAAACTCTCAGACCCCTGCACAGGGCCGGTCAGACACCAGTGAGAACCCAAGGGTAAGCCAGGGCCATGCTCAGCACCTCACTTCAGGGCTCAGTAGCTGATGAGCATTGGCAAGACTACTCTGAGCCTGCACGACCCCAGCCCACTCTGGCGAGCTGCAGGGATGAGCTGATTTTGCAGTGAGCTGCCCCTTGAATTCAGACTTGCTCTCCACCACCACGCTATGCCGTGATGCTGGAGCTGAGGGATGACACCTGCTGAGGTGGGAGGATGCCCGAAGGTGCTCGGCATCTCCAGCCCACGCTGTGTCAGAGTGGGTTGTCTCAGTCAATAGAGATAGTCACAACCCAGAATGGAGAAATATTCTCGTTTTCAGCGTCTTGATTTTAATCAGTCTCCTTGGGCTGATGGATCCCTCTCTTTCTGCCCAAAAAGGGGGAGTGAAGTGAACTTCATTTGAAGTTCATGAGCCTGTCGGTGGTGCTATCATTGCAGTCTACCAGCAATGGGCAAAAGCTGTTCTTCCCTTCCCTGCTTCATGTAGTCCTGAGGTTGTGTTTCCTTGTTGCCACCAGCCAGATGGGCCCCTCCAACTAGCCAAGGTCATTTTTCAAGGCCAGCAACTCCTTTTAGGTTAACGCAACTCCTCCATTTCCAGCCATCTATGTTCAGAAGGGTATTTGAGGGCCAAAGTCACATTGATTTCCAGGGTCATATTAAACATATTAAATGTTTTAGGGCATCCTGGCCTAAGGGTTTCTCTGTGAGAGAAGCACAATGTTGTCACTAGGCTATCTCAGCCCACGAGGGTTTATGAAATGCTTAGCTAGCAAAACGAAAAGCATTAACTTCTTGGCTACAGCTTTCTGCCAAAAGATAGGCAGGTCGTGCTTCAATGCAGATGTCTCGGGGAAAAAATGTGCAGTGCATTAGAGAGCTGTGACTCATAGAATAATTATCCTCATTTCTCATAGTTTATTAATAATTTAAACCCAATCTTGGTGTTATTGATCTATCATTGAATCGGAGATTTATTTCAGATCTGTAGTCACTGAAGCAGTAAATTTAATCCCCCTTCCCCTCCCACCCTTCCATCCACTAAACTCACTTTATAACTAAAACATGATGTTTAGGCTGTTTCAGTAATAGGAGAGCAGAAGAAGAGCTCAGAGGCTGTGGGTCGCGGGGGCAGCCTTGAGCCCACAGAAGACCAAGGTGAATGGCATTAAGGTTCTGGTTTTAATACACCTTTTTTGACCAAACCATCCTCTGCACATGGTCTCAAGGATGCCAAAAGGACCAAATGCTATCTGCTGGCGTGTGCCTCACAACCGGATCCGAAACCAGTTTTGCCTGTTTTCCTCTGAGTTTGCTTGCCCATTCCCACAGTCAACCACCAGTTTTGCACTCATCCCAGTTGTGGGTCCTGGTCTTACCCTTTGTCCTCTGGAAACACAGACACGAGCTCACTGGGGTAAAAGTGCCTGCAGCACGTAGGCTGTTGCAAGGCACACAAGCTCTTGGGCCTGATCCTAATCTTACTTAAACTAGCGAAAACCTGAAGCAGCTGCCTGGGTGTCCCAGGAGTACCATGAGTGTAAAATCGATTTAAGTGTGTGGAGGATCAAGCATAGAAAACTATAATGTGAAGACTCCTACAGGAGTGCTCACTTGGCTGTTCCATGTGTCTGGTGCATTCACTAATATAAGAAGCAAGACCTGGCCTTTTAAAGGAAGCCAGGAATAGAAAACAGTGTACTTTATGGCTGTAAAGTGCCCAGATGAGTGATTTTTGTAGGCAAATGAAATACATTTTTATTAGGCCAATTGTAGTATACAGTTGGGGTGGAAAATGTGTTCTTGGCTGTACCAACTCTTTCTCAGGTCTGAAAGAAAGCAGCAAATGTGCCCAAGTGCTCATCTGCTCTTTTCTATCTATGTTAATGGATACAATTAAAGATATTACCATCCCCTGCCAGCCCATCCTCACTGCTGCCCTTAGACCCTGCAGCTAAAACCACAGCAAGTGGGGGCTCTTGGCCACAGTTAGAGCTTCTGCAGCTACAGAAGTGTGCAATGGGGCCAAGCTGTCATGGCCTTGCTCAAAAAAGCAGACAAGACTCAGTGTAATCAAGCAGAGAGGATGCGTTGGTGGGGTAAAGCACTGGCATGCACCTGTGAGTGTGGGCTTTTAGCGCATCTCATGTTTCTTGCCCAAGTGGAAGATAACCCTAGTGATGAACAGCAGGAAAACAAAGCACAACAAACTCAGTGTAGTCTATAACTATGTGTTCCATATCACTCTGAATTAGTCATGAAGCTGGGTTTTCCTTGGTTTGGGTTTGGAGGGGTTTTTTGGTGTTCAATTTAGGTTAGCTAAACCTAGAACAAGACCAGTGAAATGCAGCTATTCCACTTATCCTCCGAGACAAGGGATGGTGCCAGCAGTAACATATCAGGGCACAGGTGCTGAGTGTTATGGAGCTGTTGGGAGGGGAGCAAAGCCAGGGAAACCCATGGCTGGAAACGCTGCTGGGTGGCTGGGTCCCTGTGTCGCTGCGTCCCTCCTGTCCCGATGGGACCGTTGTCATCATCGGGTCACAGCTCCTGCAAAGCCCAGACTTGCTGGCATTAAACCTTTATCTTTTGTGAGGCCTGAGAGACTTATTTGGCCAGATTTCACCCGAAGGTATGGATTTCTACAAACTGGGGGTTTCCTGCAGTTACAAAGCAGTGATGTCCCTTCCTTCCCCTCCTCAGTGAAACAGGCAGAGTGAGCGATCGCAGACACAGGTACCCATCACCACTGCAAGTGTGTTTTGAGTACCCACCTGAGATGGAAGCAGGTTTGTTGCCTCTCTGCATACATAACCCTTCCTCCCACAGTTTAGTCCTGCACCAGGCAATTAGGAGGGTATTTTCAGTACTGAGCAGTTGAGTAGAGAAACTGAGCATCACTTCAGGGTGCAGTTCACCCAGAATACGTTATTTGACATGATGAGGTTTCATTGCACCCTGGCAAGGTGAGTAAATGCCTTTTCCTGCTCTTAGTAACTACAGAGCTGTGTCCCTGTCTCATCCCCCTAAGCTAAGTGCCTGCTCCTCCGAATCACTTGCTGGAGGTGCCTGCTCCTTGCTGTTGACAATATTAGGCTCCTAGTTCAGGTATTTCACTTACGGGGACGACCTTGGGCCTTGGTTCAGCTTGCACAGGTCTCCTGACCCGTGGGACACCCTCCTCAAAAGGCCCAGGTAAGGTATTTGCAGAGGCAGGGCATGCTCAGCTGGCCCACCATGGTCCTCCACCCAGGCTGGCCACAGGGGAGGAAGATGGTCCCCACCCCACCTGGCACCCATTGGAGGCTGCGGCGGTGCAGAAGCAGTTTTGGCACCGTGCCCTCACACTATGGTAAATTCTGATCTTCCCTTCAGCCATGGAGGTGCTCTCCGGGGCCACCGAGGTGTACCCTGAGTTTGGAGAGAGCAAGGGGACAGCTGAAACCAAGGAAGAGGCAGTGACCAAGGATGGAGAGGAGAATAACCAAGCAGCACTGTGTGAACAAGGTACAATATGATATTTGGAATAATCACAGCCACTGTGAGATAAATCTGAGTTCTCCAGGTGCCCACCTACCATCCTTTGAAAATCACAGGCTAAACTAAAGATCAGTTTGTTCTTAAGAACAACCAAAGCATTTGAATTCCTGCCTTTGCTGCCGTGAATTAGAGATTAGCACTGTTTGGTGGCCATGGAGGACAAGTGATCCTGTCTAGTCATCCAGGGCCATAATAAAAATGAGGAGGGAAATGTGAATGGGAAAATTTTTGTCAGAATACTGGAGTTAGCCTTTAGGAAAAGGTCAAGAGGATGCCTGGGAGCACCAGCCTTAAACCGAAGGGTTGCAGCCCTCTTCCTCCCATGGTCTTCCTCCTCAACTTCAGTGGGTTTGGGTTCCCTCACATCTCAGCTGGGTAGCCATGGGATGTCAGCGCAGGAGGCAAGAAAAACCTGTGGTTTGGAGAAAAAGCAGTTGGGAAAGGGGATGAAAGATGGAAAACTGGGAATCTGAGAAAGAAGGCAATAAATAAGAGATTAGAAAAGGAAAAATTATTGATAGCTGTGGGTATATGAATGAAAAACTAAGAAGGACAAGAGAGGAAACCAAGAAGAGCGATTAGGAGAGAAGTGGAAAAACAGAGGGAGAGACATTGAAAGGGGAGGGAGATATAAATTAGAAGCAAAACTTAAAGGAGAAGAAATTTCGCAAAACTGCAAAATTGCAAAATGAAAACAGCAAAGTGAAGATTCCAGAGAGCAGAGGAGGTAGGCTCAGCAAGACAACACTCCTGGTTGTTCATTGAAATTTGGTGACAAAATAGTGCAGATAATGTAATTCCTCTTTTCTGCTTCTGTCTGGATATCTGCAGTCCTCAGAGGAATAAAGCTGTGAAAGAAAGACCTGGGACTGCAAAGCACTTCCTTTCTGTTTGGGACACAAAGAGCCCATCCTGGGCAGAAAAGGTCAAAGGGGCAGAAAGAAGAGATTCTTGCTTTTCTTTTTTTTTTTTTAGTTTTTTTATTTTCCCGACAAGCTTTGACACACGTTTGTTAGGTAGAGAGTGGCTGCCTGGAGCAGGGAACATGCTCCATGGTGAAGTCTGCTCCCACGTTTCCCAGACCAGATACCAGGCAAATGAGGGGCACAACTGCAGAGTCACTGCATGTGCTGCCTCCCCTTACCCACCCCAAACCTCTCGATCTCCCATCACTGGTGTGCAGCAGCTTGAAATCTGCAAGGAGGAGAATTCCTGGAAACCCAGCTCTACTCTTCCCCCTGCCCTGCAGTTTGTCCCTCCATCCCTACTTTTGCTTGTCAGGCATTTGTATAAATAGGATTAACATCTGCAGTTACACTTAGCTAGGTTGCAAATTACACAGGCTATCAAGCCTTGTGCTTCAGGGCATACACTGATTACCATCAGAGGGGCAAAAATGAGTTTTTCCAATAACAGAATATTGCATGATTGACTGGGGACATTACGGGGCAGAGCGGATTAGCCTTTGCCATCAGTATCAGTTATATGTCATTACCGCATCAAAGCACCAGGCGCGGGTGAGCCGCTTCCATTCAGGCAGCGCTGGAGGTGGCTGGGTCCAGAGGAGTAGAGCTGGTTGTTAAAACCAGCACTGATTTCTGAACATGCTTATAAAATGTGCTGTGCTCCCTGCTTCTGCTTGCCCACCTCACGGGCAGCACGCTGCACGACTTTGGCTCTCCAGAGGACCCCATCCTCCCCTCCCTTGTCCTCTTATGGCCAGACACAGCCCTCCCCACTGCTACTTCAGGGATGCAACCATCCCACCTCCCTGATCCGCTGCTCTCTCTTTTCCCCAAACCCCACCTCTGGCAGTGGTCTCCCCAGCTCTGAGCCAAGGGCTGCAGTACAATATACAGGCTTCTGCCCATAAAACATCATCCTACAATGTGATTTTTCAGAAGGCCAATTCACACGTGGGCTCTTGGGGCTCCTCATCACCACTCTGATACTTTGCAGTCAGAGAGGAAGCCGTGACCTACAAAAAGCTGCAGTATCTCCTGCTGGGATCAAGAGATATCAGAGGAGCTGGGACATGCCGTAACAGGAGGCTGGAGGGTACCTGACAGAAGGGTCTGCTGACCCCATCCTTACAGTGCTTCAAGGGGCTTGAGAGAGGGGCTGAGGTGCCTTTAGCTCTCTGTTACATATGAACGGCTTTGCCCAGCCTCAACTTTCAGGCCATCTCATTTCCTTCATCTTGGCAGCAAATGATTGTCTCATTTGAATGGAAGAGCTAGAATTGACAGAAAATCTAAAATAAGAAACATAATTAGCAGCAAAACTTTTAATTCCCCTTTCTAAGCCATTTCTGAATGTGTTAGTGCTTATTTATTGAACCTGGCTTGACATTTAGACAGTTCCTTTTAATGCTAATAGGGTTGATTACCAGGTTGGATCCTACTGCTTTGAGGAAACTGCTGCTCAGTATTCAGAGCTGCCAAGTTCACCCTGCACAGAAATACCCACCTCTCTTCACAAGAAATATGCATAATTCAGCACAAACGCATTAAAATAAGGCCATTGCAGGAGTGAGGAGCCTCCACAAGTGATGCCACACCAGCAGCCCGTGGACGAGGTGTGTGGCCATGGGGCACCTGGACTCTGCCTTTCTGTGGCTAAAAAATCCCTCCAGTGCCAGTGGGACGAGTGGCTTGGCTGCGGTGCCAGGGGGAATGCTGGGAGTGGCTGGACCCCCATCTGATGATGGGTGGGGAGCACCGAGGAGGATCAGGTGAGAGGTGCAGTCACAACAGCGGAGGAAGTTCAACGTGAGCTAGCAATGTGTACTTACAACTCAGAAGACCAACTGTATCCTGGGCTGTACCAAAGAGGCATGGCCAGTAGGGTCGAGGGAGGTGATTCTGCTCCTCTACTCTGCTCTGGTGAGACCCCACGTGCAGTACCACATCCAGCTCTGGAGTCCCCAACATAAGAAGGATATGAGGAGAGCCACGAGGATGATCTGAGGGCTGGAGCACCTCTCCTATGGGGACAGGCTGAGAGGGTTGGGGCTGTTCAGCCTGCAGAAGAGAAGGCTCCGGGGAGATCTTATTGTGGCCTTCCAGTACCTAAAGGGGGCCTCCAGGAGAGCTGGGGAAGGACTTTTTACTAGAGCATGTAGTGAGAGGAGGAGGGGGAATGGCTTTAAACTGGAAGAGGGCAGGTTTAGATTAAACATTAGGAAGAAGTTTTTCACTTTAAGGGTGGTGAGGCACTGGAACAGGTTGCCCAGAGAGGTTGTTGAGGCCCCATCCCTGGAGGTGTTCAAGGCCAGGCTGGATGTGGCCTTGGGCAACCTGGTCTAGTGGGAGGTGTGAAGAGGAAGAGGAAGAGGAAGAGGAAGAGGAAGAGGAAGAGGAAGAGGAAGAGGAAGAGGAAGAGGAAGAGGAAGAGGAAGAGGAAGAGGAAGAGGAAGAGGAAGAGGAAGAGGAAGAGGAAGAGGAAGAGGAAGAGGAAGAGGAAGAGGAAGAGGAAGAGGAAGAGGAAGAGGAAGAGGAAGAGGAAGAGGAAGAGGAAGAGGAAGAGGAAGAGGAAGAGGAAGGCACCTCGTTTCCCCAGATTGCAGCCAAGAGCCAGAGTTTCCTTCCCTTGCCCACTTGCGGTTCACACTCTACTTTCAAGAGTCTCATCTTCCTCCTTATACTACAGAGCCAAACACAGCAGGGACTCCTTCCTAATGGAAATCTGGGACTAAGAAATGTGCATGGGTTTTCTTTTTTCATAACAATCACTATCATATTATTTTCTTCGGTGTGTGTAATGGAGCTTTTTGTGCTCCCTTTCCTGCAGATCAATCGACCGGACAGATGTCTTATTGTCCTCCTATTTCAACATATATCATCATTACTCCTTCAGAGCTGCTGCAAAATAGCACAGGTGTCAATAAGAATAGAATTCGGCCTTGCATTTACTTTAAATTAGGCTTTATAGGTGAAAATGGTAGGTTTTCAGAAAATAACCCTCCCTCCACATTACTGAGCATACAATCACAACACGAGGCTGCTTGGGCGATGCAGCATCCTCCAGAAATAGAGCAGGCTCCTAAATGCTGAGAGTGACAAGCCAGCCTGGCTTGACAAGCTTTGCCAATGGCTAACAGAGCGCAAGGAGATTACCCTGATCTGGGGAGCGGAGATACTTGAGCTCAGGAATTTCCCCCCAGGGTGTGATTACCTTGTAATAGCCACTATTCGTCATTCTCATTTCTAGCTGGAAAAGAGATGCAGAGCAAGGCTCCCAGTTTGTGTCCATCAGCTGATAAACAGCCAGGGCATGGCTTTTAAGGCAATCTTGGAAAAGTGCACAGGGACGCCAATATCCCTGTCGTTATAGTGGTGAGTCTTTAGCCAGAAGAGGCACTTACATATTGTGTCATCCGAGCATCCAAGTGTTTGCTTTTAATTTACATGGGGAAAATCTGAGTGAACCACTCAGATTTGGACTTACCGTTCAAGCCACTGCTGTACGGTTTCTTTTTTTTTGCTCTCTCATCGTTCGTAACCATGCATCATAAGCAGAACAGGAGCCTCTCTCTTTCAATGATGCCTTGGAATGATAAAAAACAAGATGATCCAGGTCAGGCTGGGGGAAGGCAAGCTGATTGCTATAACATATCCTTGTTCTAAGACACAGCCACCACCACGTCATGTTCCCACGGCACTGTGAGACACATATTAGAAGTCTGCATGTAGCATAAGGTGCATCCCTTGGCTATCCTTGGTGCATTTCAGACAAACTTGGTGCTCCAGCTGAGAACCTGCAGGGAAGACTTGTCTGTGCAGGACAGGCAGACTGGACAGGCTTCCTCAGGAACCAGACCTGGTGATGGGAGGAGATGGGGTGAGCCAGGTTTCTGCAAGATGTGTGTTTTGCTTTATGTCAGTGGCTTGGTGTTTTCCCTCAGTCACTAAGGCCTCGCTCCCACCAACAGCAACAGAGGACACTGCTTTGTCTTCCACAGTGGGGGTATGCCATGAAAAGGGGTCCATACTCTGAAGCAGTTGGCTTACAGAGGCTTTCATTTTGGGAGCCAAAGGAAAAGGGGTGGCACCCACCTGCAGGTCCTGGTGGAAGGGTTTTTAAGCTGAAAATCATGCCTGGTGTGTTCAGGCTGGAAAGCCACCAAGCAGCTATATGTCTGTGAAACAGGGGGCTACATCGGAAATGGTGACAATCAGCAGCACCAGACACCTCAGACTACATTTAAGCTGTTTTGCTTTAGTGGGGGACATGGCCTGGTGTGAAATGCAGGACGTAAGGATGACTGCACAGGGTCAGCCCCAAAGTGCTCCTGGCCCGGTGTCCTGCCCTGGGTGACAGCCAGCAGATGCTCAGGAAGCAACACAAAAATAGAGCAAACATTTGTTTATACTTCCCAGAATACTCTCCATTCCCCCAGTGGTCTGTGACTCAGGAACCTCCTGAACTGTAGACACCATCTCCACATTTAATAGCCCTTGATGGATTCTTCTTCTATATATTAGTTTAAACCCTATTGAACCAGTGCAAACTTTAAACATCCACTGTGCCCTATGGCACAGAGCGCCACAGCTAAAAATCTCTTTTGTTTATTTTGAACTTGTCACTTGATAGTTTTCTTTGATGATCACTCTCTTCCTTTGAAGAGCACTGAATAACGTGAACAGCTGTTCCCCAGTCATGCCACTCTTCCCATCACAAAACACGGTCATATTTCTTCTTCAGTCCATTTTTTTCTTCCAAGATAAAAAGTCTTAATCTATTCAGTCTTTCCCTGAATGGAGGCCCTTTTATGTCTTTGATCATCTTCAATTGTCTTCCTCTGTAACTTTTCTATTTCTCCTATATCATATTTGAGATTGGTGAATCAGGACTGCACAATAGTATTCAAGAGATGGAAGCCCACGGATTTATATAGCAGCATAATGATTCCCTCTGTTTTGCTCTCTCCTCCTTTCCTAATAATTCCTAGCTTTCTGTTTGCTTTTTGTGATTGTTACTGAGTGTTGAGCTGACATTTGCATAGACTTATCTATTATAACCCGAAGATTTCACTCCCGAGTGGAAATAGCCAGCTCAGAGCCCATTATTTTGTATGTAAAGCTAGGATTGTCTTTTCCCATGTGCATCACTTTACATTTATCTACATCAGATTTCATCTGTGATTTTATTACCCTTTTATTCAGTGCCACGAGGGTCTTTCTGTAACTCTTCACAGTCAGCCCTTTCCCTCAACCACCCTGAATATCATCTGCAAACTTCCCCTCTCCCTGCTTACTGCTATCTTGAGATTATTTATGAATATTTCAAAAGCGTGGAACTGTATTTTGGCTAATTTAGCAGCTTTCCCTCTCAAATTTGAAGTGCCAGCTCCCAAGGAGAGGGAAGAAATGTAGTTTCTCTAAGTCTTGGGGTGTCACTGGAGATCGGTCAGTGCTTCTGGAGATGGGTGACAACTCTAACCAGCATGTCTCCCTCTCCCCTTGCACAAATAGATGGAGGAAAGGGGGGTAATGCCACTTGCTGGGATGTGTGTCTGACCCCTCCACCAGAATGGACAGGACCAGCAGGAGGTCCTGTGGTGGCCCTTTCTCCTGCTGAAGCTGGGCCCTGGCACAGAGGCACGCTAAAGCCCTGGGGCCCCAGGAGAGGAGGCAGAAGGGAAGCAATGGACGGCAAGGACTTTCTCTGAGAAAACCTCTGTACACAAAAGTTGTGAGACGTCACTTTGAATGAATAGGAGCTAACTGGCAACTTTTCCTTGCAAAAAGCCACATGGGAGCCTGTTGAGCTTGCCCAAGGGAGTCCAAGGCCAGAGTCAGAAGAGGAGCTGCTGTCCATGGGAGGAGAGCACGAGGATGATGGGACACCAACTGCCCTCTGCCCAGGCAAGGTGAGACCCAGCAGGTCAGTTAGCAAAAGAAACCAGAAATTACCAGTGATGAGCGCTTTTTCAGTGGTGGTGTTTCACTGCACCGTGCAGCAGTGCCCAGCAGGGGGGTCAGTGCTTGGGGGTAACAACGAAGGACACTTCTTTCTGCTGGGGGCATCTTTGTTTGGGGGAAGAGGCTGGAGAGTTGCTGCTGCTATCTGTAGGCTGAGCAACACTTCAGAGCTGAAGGTGAGCAAAACATTAATTCATATAGGGGAAAAGCAGGTGAGAAAGTGAATGGTTTCAGTGGAGGATTCCTCATCCCTGCCTGGGGCTGCACCACAGAGCTGCGGGGTCACACGCATGTTCCCTTCTCCTCCCTAACCCCGGTAATTTCTTGTTGCTACATTCAGAGCCAGGCAGTGCAGGATTTGCCAGCTCTCTGGCGAGATGCCTTCCAGAAAAGGCATACGGCTCCCAGAAAAATGCTCTGCAGAGGCGGTTTGACACTCCTGCAGCTGCAAGGGGAGAAAGGAAGACAGTGCCTCTTCTCTGATAATGGAGAAAAATTGCTCCAAAGGGCACAGGCTCTCCCCTTTAAGAAACCCCTTAAGCTTGACCATCAGAAAACCAGGACCCACTTGGTAACACAAGAAAAGAGCAAGCATCAGTGATTCGGGCACAAAGTGTTTCTTGAGCTGTGGGAAAACCTGTGCCTACTGGCAAAAAAAATGTGCATGCACATGAAAAAAAAAAGAAAAAAACCACTTGTTTCGCAGATCCACAAAGCAGAACAGAAATTCAAGAGAACACCAGTGGCAGCCCCCTCCTCATCTGAGTGGGGAAGGCATTTGGCCACCTTAAACACAAAGGCAGAAGTCTCTTATTTCCATTTTGACTGATGGCCATACTGCTGCCCGCTCCGGGGACGGAAGCTGGAGACCGGCGAGTGCCGGGCCCTCCTCGGGCGCAGCTGAAGGTTTCAGCTGTGCTTGTTTCACTCCTCACTTGCTTAAGGGCAAGGTTTGGGGCTGGAATGGCTGGGTGGTGTACCCAGTGCCAGCCCACTGCTGATGAACCACGCCAGCTTGGTGCACACATCTGCACAGCCCCAGGGCACTATTAGGGGTTATAAAATCAATCCCTTCGGCTGCTGCTACAAATTTTCCATTTCATTCAGGTCAGAGCTGGAGGGTCTTTGCCTTCCTCTTTCAATGGAAGGAACAAGTTATAAGTAATATGTCTTCTCACCACCAGAAAGGCAGATGTGGGTTGTAGACAGAGCACAACTTTTGTATAAGCAGCAGTGGCAGCAGCCTGCGTAGCTGGGCCAGCACAAACCCGCACCACATCAAACGAAACCAGAGTACGCTGCAAAAAGGTACGGGTGCCATCTGTTGGTCCTGGTGGCACCAGGGTTTGTGCTGTTGGCCAGCCCACCCAGCCCCTGGATGGCAGGTGGCTGATGGAGGAAGACAACCCACCTGGTCAACCTAGGGTGAGATAAGGTGGCTTTAGGTGACATGACTGGTCATGGCAGAAGGCATCAGCATGGCTACTATAAATACTACAGAGAGGAAAAAGGCCTTCAAAGCTAAATCAGACTTAAGCCACTTTTAAGCAATTATCAGGAAGGAGGAGAGCTAATCATAAACGTTTCCACCACAAATACTTTGCAAGCACAGTTTTTTTTCCCTTTCCAAAATGCAAAAGTTCTCATTTCCCTTGAAATTTCTCAAGATTGCTTTAAAAACTGAGTGCTTCTTGGTTTTTAATGTAGTTTCTCAGGGGGGTGTTTTTAAAGAAGAGACGGGAGCTGCTTTTTAAAACTTGTTTTAAAAGTTTTGAAGTTTTAAGCCTTTTAAAAAGGCTTAAAACCTTTTTTCCCCCTCTTTTTTCCCCTTTTTCAGTGCTTCACGGGATGTTAAAAGAAGGCCAAATTAACAAGTTGTTCATATTTTCACACGAAAACCAAGTATAACTTTCCATTGAGCTCATGCCAACTGCATTTATTTGGGAGCACAGAAAACTGAACCTGAGTTCCCTGACATTATATATACATATGTACTGAAAAGTTCTGGTGTTACACTAAATGCAGTGGGTTTAGTTGCCTTTACAGGAACAGCCTAAACTTAGCCCAATTTTTTAATTTTTTTTTTAAATTAAGGAAGTTGATGCTGAATTTCCTTTGTCCTCTGACGAGACCATCTGGATGGAAGAGTCTGCAAAGTGCACCTTTTGCAGCACACCTGAAAAGCCAATCCCAACAGTGGCGGATCTGAAGGACCAACCCCAAGAAAATGTGAGTCTGCCCGTATGGTGCGAGCATGCCTGTAGTAAGTTTCTTCCTGGCGAAAGGGAGAGTGATCGCCCCATGATGGCAGCAGAGAGGAAAGGGAGAGGGACGCTGGCAGAAGAGCTGGAGGGTGAGGAGGTCCCTGGTCCACCTAGGTGCCCCACTGCTCCTGACGGGTGCTGGACTCCACAGCTCTTTTGCTGCAGGAGATATAAGGAAGCATTTGATGATGTCATCCAAGAGCTGATGAGCAAAGATGAAGAGGAGGAAGAGTTGGATGTCACTGCCCATGCCGACCCATCCCAAGCTGAGCTGAGGAGCCGCATAAAGGACAAACTGCTGCAGCAGTAAGGACCAAGGGAGATTGGCCAAAGGCCCTGGCGGGAGGAGGGAACCCCATCACCAGATCCTTTCAGTCTGGTCCCATGGAGTTTCACTGGTGGGAACCTGATTGTGGCATTGTGGTGCTGCTGCCCACATACAAGCATAAGCATTGAGGGATCCTCACGTCAGTCCTACAATAGTACCACTGGTAGGAAAGATCGGTCAGCTGCCCTGGGCAGAACATGCTGAGCAGGCAACAGCGCCAAATGGGGCCATTAAATGTTGGATCAGAATGGTTCAGTGCTGCCTAAGAAATACTTGCCTGAGGGTCCTCACACAGCTCATCTTCACTGTAGCACCCTTAGAAACGCGCTGGTTGGCTTGATGAGGACCAGCTAGAGCTGAGGGCTCAGCAGCCATCAGCTGCTCCATCTCAGCAATTTTGGCATTGAAGGTTTGACATTCGCAGTTTAGGAAGCTCCCTAGAAGGGGGGATGGGGTCACATGCTTCCCCAGGTGGCAAAAGGTTTTCCCAAGTCAAACTCCAAGTGGCTGTTCTCTCCCAAGAGATTCTGAAGGCAACTGGGCCCCACACCTTCCCACTGCAGCTGCTTCAGTCCCCACACACAATAGCCTTGGTGGACATGAATGTGACTTCCCAACCTTCTCCCAGGCTGCTCAGCAGCAGAAGGGTCTAACTCCTGTTTTGCTCCCCTGGGGACACATCTTTCCCAGGGCACACCATGGGTGACTGTGGCTGAGGCACACTGGCCTCACCAGGGTGGGCAGAGACAGGAGAGCATCACTTGAGTTATCTATGCTTTGTTGCTGTTTCCCCTTTTCTTCCACCATTTTGGTCCTTCAGGGTCTGACTTGTAAGTGCCATCATATCTGCATGGGAGCAAAAGCCCAAAATTTCTCTCAGCTGCAGAGGGGCAGTGCAAGGTTTGAGTGCCACTCAGGTCTCCAGGTAGGATCTGGTTTGAGACTTTTGGGTAGGGTCCGTCTTCTGGCTCTGCAGGGGCCATTGGCATACACGGCAAAAAGCACTTGGTCCCACCAGCCACACAAGGTGAATTTTGCCCTGAGAGTGACAGTCAGGGGTGCAACACGCAGGTGGAGTGGGGCAGGGTGCCCAGCCTTTGTGATGAGCTGTGTGGGCAGGATGTCCCGAGGGCTGGGACTAACCTCTGCAAGCCCATACCCAAGCCTTCTGCTGTCACCTGCAGCTCTCCTTGACTGAAGGGCAGGGAAACAGGCATTTCTACTGCACAATTCATCAGACCTGCAATGAGATGGATCCCCTGTATCTCTTCTTTGGCTCTAAAAACCATCTCTAGTGACAATCTCATATGCAGGCGTCTGCATTGCTTCAGGTGAATCCTGATATAACATCCCATGATACTTGTTTTCCCTTAGATTATGTGGGTAGTGTCATTAGCCAAAAATTTGATCTTATTTTTAACTTCCTTTTTTTTCATCTTAGGCTGGATGAAGGAGGCTTTGAGAACTACAAGGAAATACTTCAGCAATATCTGAAATTTGTTGCCTGTATGTACCTTGGCTAGTGAGTTACTGTCATTGTTGGGCTTGACCTGGAGCCAGCAGCACATGGTAGCTTCAGCACACCCAGAGAAGAAGCAGACACTACAGCCCTTTGTGTAGTAAAAGGTGCCATAACCCTAATTATGAGTGGTCAGGGCTCTTCATGGTTCCTCAAAATGCAGATCTGCATAATTGCCTGCCTACGAGGCCTGTCATCTCCAAGTCATACGTCCTCTGGTTGAGAGGAGCAGGAGATGGTATGGAAGAGACTTGCTAGTTCATGTCTAGTCTGTCCTTTGCTGTAAGTAATTCTCAGCTGCTCAAAGGCTTGATGTTCCACTGTTTTAAGCAAGGAGACTCCCTAAAACTCTTAGGAGACTCATCTGCAGCATCGCTGAGCCTATCTCATCCTAGTTAGATTAGATTTGCCCTTTCCGTTTATTTCTCCTCAAACAAAGCAAAAGACACAAAAACTCCTCAGTCCCTCCCTCCATCCCCTCTCCTTTCCAAATAATCCATGACACAAGGCTTAGAGAAACAGAGCTGCATTGCCTTCTCCTCAACAACAACCTTCTGAAATTTTTTTCAGGGACCAGAATCTCATTCAGCCTCTCAAAACAAAACGAATATGCTGTCAGACCAAAAACTGCTCCTTTCAAAAAACAGCAACCAACATCAGCACTTACAGAAGACCTGCTGGAGCCAGACAGTGAGTCTGTTGTGGCACACTTAAAGGTGGGTGTAGCCTGTTGGGTCTGTTCTTGTTGCTTTTCAGGCAGGGATTGTAGAGACCTGCATAATGTTGGGTCTGCTCATACCTTGTGAGAGTCCTGCGGTTCCAGTCAAGCACATTTAGATATGAGATATCTTCTCCACAAGATATGGAGAAGATTCTGATTCAGCAAAACAGTAAAATGATTATTGGTGGGTGCGCACTAAGTTGATGGGACATACCAACTTGTGACTGTTTGAAGATGGACTTAATCAGGTGTTCATGGCTGAGGTGGAAAGCTGAGTCTGGAATCTCTGTGGTTTTACTGAGATGGTGCCCATTTTATAACTGTTTCTTTTTATGGAGCACCCCATGCAGCTTGAAGGCTGAACAATCCTAGTCAGTGATCTCCACCCCAGCTGAAGCCTTAGACCCTGGTCCACATACTTCCATACCATTCATCCCTCCTACCCTCCAAATCAGGCTGCCTTATCCAAACTGCCTAGCAGGGTCAGATCCAGGCTCCTCAGCCAGGAATCACTTGGGGGAGTGGTCCCGGTCCCAGGCCAAGCCCTAGTCCAACAATTTAACAACACAGGCAAAAGCTTTACAGGGTTCAGGCAGCCTTGAATTCATTAGTCACCGCTGTGTCCAGCAAGGGACGGGGTGTCATGGGGTATCCCGCCCACCCCAGCTGCCACGAGAAGCAGCTCCCCAGGGCCTTTTGTCATTGAATCATAGAATCATAGAATATTAGAATGGTTTAAGTTGGAAGGGACCTTGAAGATCATCTAGTTCCAAACTCCCTGCCATGGGAAAGGACACATCCCACTAGACCTGGTTCCTCAAAGCCCCATCCAACCCGGCCTTAATCACCTTCAGGGATGGAGCTGCCACAACTTCACTGGACAACCTGTTCCAGTGCCTCACCTCCCTCAAAGTGAAAAATTTCTTCCTGACATCTAATCTAAACATGCCCTCTTCCAGTTTGAAGCCATTCCCCCTCGTTCTATCACTACATGCCCTTGTAAAAAGTCCTTCCCCAGCTCTCCTATAGGCCCCCTTTAGGTACTGGAAGGCCACAATAAGGTGTCCCCGGAGCCTTCTCTTCTCCAGGCTGAACAGCCCCAACTCTCTCAGCCTGTTCCTGCCCCAGTGACTCTGGGAGGGAAACAAGAGGCTGGGGGCCTGTCCCATCAGCCGACGACTGGATGGGACCCCCCTGCCAGCTCAGCTGCCCACAGCACGGCTCCTCTCTTCCCTCCCCTGCCTCTCCTCTCCCTTCCCAAACCAGACAGCATTGCAGTTTCTGTAGGTGTGCAAGAAAATTACCTGTGATTTATCACACAATCAGTGATTTTGTTGGCTTTTTTATTTTCGACATAGAAGCGCATTATACTGCTCTCCCCTCCTGAAATATAGGGGTAGCAAATCCTGCTGCCTGGGACCGACTGTCTTTTTAGCCTCATAAAAAGCCTGAAAAATGAAAGCAGCAACAAAATCGTTGGTTTGTTGCTTTTTTGTTTTCCTCCATCCCTTACAACCAGGAAGTAACTCTTAGCTATTCTGCAGAGCCAAAACGTGCATCTTCAGTCTATAAATTAGTGCTGCAGTTATGGCTGGAGGTGGCCACTTCATGTGTAGGAAATGCCTCCACCTGGGAGCTGCTGCAGACGAGTCCCTGCAGTCCTTGCAACAGATAAAACCTGCGCACAGCCCCTTTCTTCACATGAGAATTAGCTGCTGCTTTTAACGATGATATTAAATGGGAACAGCAAGATCTCCCTGCTTCCCTCCTCCCCAAACCGCTCTCCGTTCTTCCCGGAGAAGCAGGCGGTAATGCTGCTTATTCCTATTAGAAAACATTAAACTCAGCTCCCTTGTAATGCTGGGAGCTAAGCCCTCAGCAAAGAAATATTTCTATTTCGCTTGTCAGGACGTTGCAGGATAAATTACTTGTGTGTCTGATGGAAAGAGGGCTCCTGGCAAATTATATCATCAGAGAGCGGCTAATAACACAAAATAAGAAGAGCTGAGCATTTTACATGAAATGCGAAAACACAAAATTGAGGATGAGTTTTCCTCAGTTATTTAAAATGTTAATTAAAAAGTAAGCAAAAAAAAACCCACCAAAAAACCCACCCAAGGCTAAGTGGACAGCGCATTGCCTATGCTCCGGGGGTGGTACTGATGCGGGGTGAGGGAGGTCTGGGGCAGAGCATCCTTGTCCCCCATATCTCAGCATCTTCCTCACAATGGCCTCCCCCAGCCCCCCGCCTGCCGCTCACCTCCTCGGTTTTGCTCCTGCAGCACTGCCATTCTCCCGAGCCCGTAAGACGATGTTATCCTGATGGACAGACGTTTTTTCTCCTGTTCCCAGATGGAAGCGGTCAGGTTTAGTATCCAGCAGCAATGATGCTTGGGGGTAGGGTGGAGGGGA
>NW_009646421.1:799390-804602 GCF_000708025.1 Charadrius vociferus
CCCAAGGTGTGTCAACATGACCCTCCTCTCTTGGGGTAACCTGCCGGGGCTGGGTACGCAACCTGTGGCATTCTTGCAAGGAAACGTGGTGTACAGAGCTGATTGCCTTGGGGTTGGCTGTCTGAAGGGTGGGGGAGGCTTGGGTTGTTTCCTCCCAGACACTGTCCCATGATGGTTTTTGTCCAAAGCATGCTTTCTGTGGGCTTTCTATGGGCTCATCTTTCCTTAACCATTTCTCAGCTACCCGTCAGGCAATGTGGCCGTTCTCATCACGTTCTCTGAGGAAGCCCTGTTCACCTATTGCATCCTGGACGACAGCAAATATCCAGGGATCAGGGCTGCCTTCGGGAGCCGCGGCCACGGGGTCTGCTTCCACCCTGGTGGCCAACTCTGGTAAGTGCAAGCCCAGAGGTGACACTGGATCCCAGCTCTGCCCCAGCCTGCCCCAGTGGCACCCCAGGGCTTTAAGGCATGCTGCAAGCATCTTCATTTTTTGTTCCAGTTTTATTTTTTTCTACATGAAGGTGCATGAAAAGGAGGGAGGGCTGTGCTGCAGCCCACCAGAGAATGCGGTGGCTTCTCATGTTTTGCACCAAGTTACCGGGTGCAGGCAGCATGCACGGCATGAGGGCACTTGGGGATCACCCCATCTCAATTGCCAGTGACATCTGTCCATAGACATCAACATGAGGGCTGATTTTGGCCAAGGTTGGCCTCATGGCCATGGAGGTGGCTTGGCCCCATTATAGTGAAGGGATCTTCTCTACTGGCTTCTCGTGGAGCCCCAGGTGGCCACACTGGGAAAATGTGGGATTATTATCGGCACATGAGGGCAAACCTCTATAGCTGGAGTCGGTTAGCTTGAGGTCAACATTGCTTTTTTTTTTTTTTCCTCATATTCAGTGAGTGTACCACACTAAAGAATGACTTAGGTGATCAATTTCTTGCAGTCTAAGTTGTCATATGAGGTGACCGATGGCTTTCAGGAAAAACTGCTGGCGTTTGAGCCATCAAATACTCATTTTTGACACCCCACCCCCAGTCTCCAAAGTTTCCCTTCAGAAAGCTAGGAACTGGGGGACTCAGTAAATCCCATCTCAATTTTACAAGTCCTCCCCGTGTTGAGACTAATTAATGGACATCTTAAATGTCTAACTGACTATTACAAATCATTTTAAATATCCTTTGCAATAACGCTTCCATCAGACTCCTGCAGTCCTACGGTTCACCTGCAGACACGCCGGTCTTTCATCCATCACGCAGCAGACAGGTTTTTACAGTCTGGCACCAAACCAATCCCTAACAGCACTAAACCATCTCCAACCTCGCCATGGGGCTCTCCTGGCCCCACTGGACCACATACTTCCCATCAGCATTATCCACACGTGGGCTGCTGGCTTGCCACCAAGCAGGGGTGGGCCGCTACGACCCTCCTAGCCTCTCCCAGCAATCGTAAATTAGGGTCAATGTCTCATATTTATACAAAGAATATGATGGCTTGGATGAGAGGAAAACAGAAAACTGACAGCCTGTGAGTAGGTCGCCTGTCCCGCATACAGACTCGTTCAGGCTTGTCTGCGGCTGGCGCTGTAGCACATCACAGTTGCAAAGTTAGATTATAGCTTTTTCCTTTATTTTTTCTGAGCTGCAGCAGGAGGTAATGCTGGGGGAGGCTGAGATGCTCTTGCAGCCCAGTGAGAATCATCTTCACACTTAGGCAGGCAAAACTCAAAGTAGCACACACTGTGCATGATAAAAACTCTCTATAAGCTATGGCTGTGGGGATGCTCCAGCACCCAGAGCCGCCTGCCCAGGCTGCCTGGGGATGGGGAGTATCGATTCCTATCTGTATGCTGTAAATATGGGCTTTTTTTCCCCCCACACGCTGCGCTTCTCTCTCCTTTGTAGTTGGGCAAGGCCATTTCCTACACCCAGCCACACGCACGACCACGCACGCATGCACGGAGGACCTGTTTTTAGCATAAAGGTTGCCAGAGCAAAAGAAATTACCATGTCCAGGGACTTTCAGAAGATGTAGACATGAAATAGGAAGAGGGGGACTCACACACACACACAGAGCCCCCGCTCCACCCGAGGAATTTCTCTGCCCTGCAGGGACTCATTGCTCTCCCAGGGGCCAGCCAATTTCTGCAGAGTACTTTTGCTGTAGGACAAAAACTGTTGCCAAAAAATCACTCCTTGACCTGATGCATCAGGTCCAAGCAGTGGCTCTTGGATGGCAAAAAAAAAAGACGTTTTGTCCAACTACAAATAAAATATGGCATTTGGGACCGGGAAGTTGTCGGTTCTGGATTCATCTAGCTTTGCATTTGTCCCCAGGGTTGCCCTGGACCCCTGCACCGGTATCTGCTTGGACCAGGAAGGAGCCAGCCAGAAGAGCTGGAAGTGGCACGACTTCAGCCACCACACTCACAGCCCTCCTTTCCAGTCCATCACCATGAAACTGAATGGCCACATCACCATTAAAATCCTGGCCCAGGATCAAATCAATTTGTCGTTCACCAGCCGCAGTGATGGCATCCGTTTCAACATGGGCTCCCGGCTCAAGGTGAGCACTTGCCGTGGTAGCCCTGCCTGGCCGGCTCCTGACTACCAGCTGCTTGGAGAGCAGCAGCAGTGGTAGGGAAACCACCCAGTGGAGACAAGCTTGGGGTTGCTGCATGGGACTGGTCACAAATTTTTCATGTGGAAAAATCACCGTTTCATTCAAAAGCAAATTTCCTGCCTGTGTGAATCTTAATGAAATTGCCTTTCAGGAAAGCATTTAGATAAGATTGAAATGCTGTCGCTGAAGGGTAAGAACAGCACGTCTCACAAATTCATTTTGAAACACTATTTCTTTTCAAAACATTTATATTAAATGTCAATACAAACACAAAGCTCCTGATTTTATCCAAGCAGCATTTCACTTGACATGAAACAAGCATCTGAGGAGAGGAGCGCCAAAACCCGTTGGTATTTGTTCCCCTCCTCTGACCATTCCCTGGAGGCGGAGGTGCTGTTCTGGCCAGAGCTCAGCCCTGTTCAGTGCGGGTGTGACTGTCCCAGCTTACTGGTGGGTATCCCTGTCCTCCACTGGATGCAAACACAACTGGTCAGCTCTGAAAAGCAGGTGACACATCGCCAGGAGCTCATGCTTGGTTGGGGGCTGTGGCCTCAGGGTGAAGGATTTGAGGTGTCTTCCCTGGTGCCAGCACAAACCAAATGTTGACAGCCCTCATAGCAATAGTCAATACGTGGCCATAGATGTATTGCTAATGGAAACAGACATGCGGGGGACCTATTCAGAAAGGTGGCAACAACCCAAGGTCAGTATGTGGAACCATAAAGCACTAGCACTTGCTCTTCCATCCCCCAAATCCAGACTTCTTCTCAGGATCCATTGCTAAATTAGACAAAGAAGTCATCTTCCTTGCCCCACTACTTCTGGGCAGCCCACTCCCACCAACAGACAGTAGAGCCATGAGTTTAGTTCCTCAGTCCCCTTGTATGTGCCCTGGAAGAGGATCACCTGTAAAGGGGAGCCGTAGGGTTAGTGTGCTCCATGGGCATGGAGGGAAAGGGTAGCCTGGACGTGCTACACGGGTAAGCGTGAAAGTTTGGGTTACAAGGGGTGCTCTCCGGTTCGGCCTCCCTTCAGGGGATTCAGCATTAATGCTCTTTGCTTTGCACGGGCTCTCTTTGCAGCTGAAAGACCCAGAGACAAGTCACCTACTTAAGCAGCGAGAACGTAAAGAGGAGCTCTTCCTTCAGTCTAAGAAGATTCAGCTCAGGAACCTGCTGTCCAAAATACAGACAGTGCTGCAATAGTTTTGGCAACCCCTCTCTCAGTGACATCACTCCTTGTGTTTCATCATCTTCTATCTGCATGAAATACTGAAATGAAGATATTAAGACTCGCAGCAAGCAGTTAAATCAGCATTTCAGATCAACTTTTCCTTCATCAACGTGATAACAGTCGCTTTGTGCTGAAAATAAAGGTCTTTTTTTTCAAGCTCACAATGCCTATCTTCCTGTACATCAAGTCCTTGTAACACCGAGCCCGTCTCTTTTGAAAGCACTTGATGGACTGTCACGTGATCAGCGGCTTTATACACCAAATGTGTAGCACTTTGAAAAAGGAGATGGCTTCCTTCCTACAGCTCATGAACTGGACTTTGGAAGCTTGTTGTACCAAGCGTGACTTATGAGTCTGCTTTGGCTGCCAGCCAAAGACATCCATCCTGGCGGAGAGGGGATGAGGGACAGCGGCTTGAGTACCGGGATGGGGGACAACCCAAGAGAGAAGGAAGAGGAGGTGGTCAGGGCTCCTCTTGGTGGTAGATGGTAAATTCCATGGCTTAGTGACATGGTTGGCCACCACTGAAAGGGGTCAACTGATTTTTTTTTTGTTGTTGTTGTTCTTTTCAGAGGTCCTTATATCAAACATCTGATTTGCTCCACAGTGTTGGTTTGGTTTTAGGGTTCAATGAGAATAAAAATGCATGAGGGCAGGAGAAAGCAGTGTTTGTGGACACTGGGCTGGACCTACCTGCAGTCAGCACCTGCTTTGCTTCAGCAGCACAAACTTTTTCCCCCTTTTCCTACCCACGTCACTTTGTCAACATCAAACATGCACAGTTTCAGGAAGGGACTATTGGTTTTGCTTGGAAAACACCCGGCACAGCACAAGCTATGCTGCAGGCATCACTGTTGCACAAAAAGAATTGTGAATGCCTGGCCAGCTGTTCTGGCATTCGCTTCATTTATGAGAGAGGCAATCCAAAGGGCCAAACCTCTAGGAAGCAGTGGTCACACATCACTGCCCCACGCCAGTCAGATCAAAGCTGAACTCCACAAGGAAGGAACATTTTTCCTTAGGTGAGTTCATTGAAATGACACTGTCAAAGCCAGAGTGTGAAGGGAAGCTTCACGATGACTTTACAGGGGACAAAACACAAGCCTCTGGATGATGTGTTTCTACAATAGCAAGGGGCAGAGGAACAGAATCACAGAATGGTCAGGGTTGGAAGGGACCTCTGGAGACCATCTAGTCCAACCCCCCTGCCAGAGCAGGGTCACCTACAGCAGGTTGCACAGGACAGCGTCCAGGCGGGTTTGGAACGTCTCCAGAGTGGGAGACTCCACCACCTCTCTGGGCAGCCTGTTCCAGTGCTCCACTACCCTCAAAGTAAAGAAGTTCCTCATGTTA
>NW_009646421.1:804682-812532 GCF_000708025.1 Charadrius vociferus
TCCCCTAATCATCTTTGTAGCCCTCTGCTGAGCCCTCCCCAGCAGTTCCCTGTTCTTCTTGAACTGAGGAGCCCTGACTGGACACAATACTCCAGATGTGGCCTCATCACGGCAGAGTAAAGGGGAAGGATGACCTCCCTCGACCTACCGGCACACTTCTTGATGCACCCCAGGATGCCATTGGCCGCCTTGGCCACCAGGGCACATTTCTGGCTCATGGTCCTCCAGCCGTTGCTGGCTCTTCTCCAGGAGGTCAGCCCCCAACCTGTACTGGTGCATGGGGTTATTCCTCCCCAGATGCAGTACCCTACACTTGCCCTTGTTGAATTTCATAAGGTTTCTCTCTGCGCAACTCTCCAGCCTGGCGAGGTCACGCTGTAAGGCAGCACAGCCTTCTGGCGTGTCAGCCACTCCTCCCAGTTTTGTGTCATCAGTGAACTTGCTGATGGTACACTCTATCCCTTCATCCAGGCCACTGATGAATATATTGACCAGGACTGGACCCATATTGAACAGGGCTGGACTACCAGTATGTGGTAGTGAGAAACTACGGGTAGATGAGTCTGTGAGTGACCCAGCAACAAGCACAGCTATCAAATACAGTAATACTTGTGATTTCTGCCACCAGCTCCTAAGTTTTCTCTTAGTAAAAGCCAACTAGGTAAAATATGTTCTTGTATTAACAAGTTGTGGTTTCTTCCCCCTAAC
This sequence comes from Charadrius vociferus, assembly GCF_000708025.1. Classification (NCBI taxonomy): domain Eukaryota; kingdom Metazoa; phylum Chordata; class Aves; order Charadriiformes; family Charadriidae; genus Charadrius; species Charadrius vociferus. The sequence goes on from NW_009646421.1 coordinate 805,391, forward strand.
AAAATTGCAAGCAAAGAGACCATTTAGTCACACAAGATCATTTGTCAGTAAAGAAAATACAAATTTACTTTTATTATAACCATAAAGAGGCATTACTGTAACAATTAGCTGTACATTCAGCACTCAGGTATACATCTGTGCCAAATAATGTCAATTCTCTCACTGCTAAAAAAGAACACTTCTTCTCAGCGATGCACTGCCTGTGCTTACAGGATGTTTATTGTTTCTGTATTACAGTTATCTTGACAGACGAGCCTCAGGATACAGAATAAAGCTTTACTCTTGGACCAAAATAGGAGGCAACATTTTTATTTTAAAAAATTAAAAACAGCAAGTTTCTAGTCAGATAATATAAAGCATCTTAAATTAATCTTTTGAAAGTATTTACACTATTTGTAAACGTAAATATCTGAAACTGTACATGTTTAAACAAATGTTCATTTAGCAAACAGGCTGTATAAACTGATTGCTCTTCTAATCTTTCAACCAGCTTTCCTAGAGCTGCCTGGGTGCTCTAAGAGAGAAAAAGATCCCAAGCGCAAGAATGACTATTGCAGCGGTTTACCCTTCATGTCTTATCTGTACAACATCTGTATTAAGTCAGTCATAACTCTGTACAGCGACCATGCAGTCCTTCTGTAAAACTTTATAAAAAACAAATATACATATATTACAATGCACTGGGCATTATTTTACAGCCTGTATTTCTACATAAGTAAAAAGAAAGGGCAAGTTAGTTGCTTTAGTTAATTTTTAAGGAGTCACGTAAGGTCCTATGAGTACCATTTATGTACCTCAGCACCACTGCTGCAACACTTCTCGCGGTAGCTTGAAATCCCACCATCTTGGTCTCCAGCCATGTGATTTATAACAGGAAAGTTATTCAGTCAAAACACCACCGATGTGCATGGAAATGTCTACATATTTCAAACTACAGAACAGGTTTTATAAGTAAGTTAAAAATCTGCCAGGTAAGTCACCGCGTTTTTCTTTTGCGGTGCTGCACAATGAAGACTTACACACTGAGGCACCCTAAAGCTGCTTGTAGTGTTTCATTCAATTCATGGCCAAGTGTTTAGCGTTCGGCTTTCCGAAATAATGACCAATAAATGCATACTGAACACCGGGCACTGCTTACCAGTTACCAAGTACTTATCCCCCGTTTACAATGGTGATTTGACAGGCTTGCACATTCAATTTCTGGCACCTCCCCACACCCTTATATTAGCACTTAAAGGCTGTACAAGTTCCAGTTCCAACGTTAAACAATGAAACACCACCATGTGATCTTAGGTAAGGCCAAAAAACAACTCTAAACTAGAGGTAAGTACCTGAGAATCTCAATGCTAAGCTTTGTGGTAAAGCGTCTGAAAACGTGCAGTTCCCTCAGAAAGAAGAGAAGTTATATTGCACAGACTTCCTTTGAAAATCCCAAGGAACTGAGATTCTTCACAGGGAGCATGAAACTTCAGGTCAGATCTCACAGCTCCCAATCACAACGGTGTAAGAAAAACAGCACATCCAGTGTTTCAAAAAATGCTTCACATGCGGGAAATAAAGTTTCCCCAACTAAGAACCTCAGAATTATGTTCAAGCACGTGGTGGATTACCAGGTTTCTCGGGGGAGTTAAAGAAAAATCGGAGCATGCCTGCTTCAGTCAAATTGTCATACCAATGTGCTTATCTCCAAGCCTTGCAAATACCCACTACAGGTCCCATTTGATTCCCTGCGCATTATTTCCAGCACGCCTTTGAAAGTGAGGCTTTTCACTGCATACATCAGCTTACTAAAGGAAAGCAAGAAAGGTTTTTACATAAAAAACCCAGGATTTCAACTTTGAAAACATCTGGAGAAGGCAGTCACTGAGCTTCCATAAGAGCGATCAGCTAAGGGTATTTTCCTTTGTTTTCTTCCCCTCCACTTCTCAAAGCAATGAATAGGAAGACCTTTAACAAATCAATAAAACTGCTTTTTTTTTTTCTTTTTTTCCTAAAACAGGGTTAAGAGTTTTGATGCAGACTGGACTGCACAGTGGGATCCTTCGTTAATTTCAAGCAAATGTCTTCGCATTCCCTTCACTGCCTGGCATTCAGCTGAAGCTTATTTCAAGCAGCCTCACTGTTTGGGCTACTTGGACATCGATAGAAGTAAGTTCACCTGAAAGGCAAAAGGAAAACCTACATTAGACAGAGCAGCTAAGTTTCAAAACTGATGTCCTATGTGTTAACCTTTAAACAGGATTCCTAGGGAGCACACAGTCTTAGATGAATCGGGAGAAGATAGCTACAAAACAACTGGCCAAAATTTTCAGTCAAATGCCTACCCATGGGCTTTGTAAAATGAGATTTGTTGACAATGCTGACTAGTCATTTCAGCAGCCACAACATACCGTGTCAAAGTTTTTAAAACTACTTCATGCGTTGTCAAGGAATTCCGAAAAAAATCTGCTCACTGTCAAAAAGTATTAACATTCATCTCAGATTACATGAAACACATTTGGGATCCTTTGCAATACTTGTTTCCCACAAACTACAATATGGTTTGCCATACACTTCAGATTGTAGAAGTGATCCTAAGGATTATCAGATAAACAATTAGAGGAAGCCATCTCCTCTACGATAACCCCACCTCTTTCCAGTGCGTCACTCCCACTCTGTGCTCCAGGATAGTTATCACACATCCCTGTGGCCGCATTCACTGCAGGCAATGTCCTCTAATCCATAAACTAGATTATCTGTTTAAATATTGGCATCCTGGGATAATCATGATTCTATCCACATTCCCTGGACCACTAAGGTCAAAGCAAGATTTTTAAAAACCTACTTGGTTTCCGTCAGAGCATCCTAATACAGAGAATTCTTAACCCCAATCATCTCTGAGATTAAAGACCTTATTATGTAGGGTTGCATTTCCATAAACATCTGCACATTTTCCCAATGCAATTTACTTCAAATGAACCCATATAAGTCTTTGTCATGCTTCCTAAATGTAAAAGTTGCTTCTTTTTGTATTTGTCAAAAGCAAGGCTGCCTTCACACACATGGGCTTTTTTAAAGCCTATTCCCTAGCTTTGACATCTCTCTGAAAAGACAATGCCCAGAAATGGCAAGACTCCACCATGATGCCGTACAACTCAATCCCCAGCAACATCACTCACCACCTTTGGTTCAAAAACTCTATTGGATATACACAAAAAAAAAAAAAAAACCAACCCCAAACAAACCCCCCTTTCACCCGGGAGCCTAGAATTCAGATAAAGCCCTGAGTTTATTATCCCCCTTGATACTGCATAATTAAATAAATAAACAAGGACTCTGAGCACCGAAAATATTAAAAATGAAAGATCAACGTTTAAAAAAGCCAGTCACATGAAAGAGCAACTGATAAAACTGGGAGCTTCAATATATACCTGTTCCATTGAAGGACAAGCTATGATCTGGAGATCTTCATTACTAAATTCTTCTTTTAACAAAGCATGGAGTTTCTGGAACATTTGCTGAATGTTATTCTTTAAAAGAAAAGAAGAAAAAACTCAGTATTAAAAAAACACAACATTCCATCTCAAACATGAACCAGAATAAGTACAATGTATACATGGCATAGCTACTGAAGTGAACAGGTAGGGAGAAGGAGTCGAGCTTTAAGAGCTTTTCTGCTAAAACAAGTCCCCAAACAGCCACACGGAATCCACGTTGGTTGTGAGATAAAAACTTCAGCTAAGATGTGCTAAGCCGGAACACTGAGTCCTACAGACTTAACCTGGAAGCTTAAAACTCAAGCTTGGTTCTTTCTGGTGGGTTTAAAGTGGGTGTCCCACTAAATCTGTATCATCCTCTCTACCTCCAGTGCTTCTGCCTGTGTGTAACGGACCAAGCTGTACTGGTTTTGGCTGGGACAGAGTTAACTTTCTTTGTAGTAGCGCGTATGGTGCCAAGTGGAAGACATGCAGAATGAGCAGAACCAGTTGCTTCCGTGTAACGTGTGTGCGTTATGTAGACCGAGTACAATGGACAGTGGGACAGCTTTTTTTTTTTTTTTTTAAGCTAAACATATAATCCCAAAACATATTATTAGATTTTTTTTTTAAATATTCTGTGTGTTTTTAACAGGCTTCTCAGATCAGGGCTGTAATAGTTCACTATTACATGTGCATGGTATTTGTCACGTGTTTACTGGCAGGACTGGTAGCCTAGAATAACTCTACAGGTACATGTATATACATATACACTTATAAATATATGCATACATACATTTACATAGATATATTACACATATAACCAGACACACAGGAACATAAGGTGAATGATCCCACAAAACGTGTTTAAAGTCTTTAACTAAATGAAGGCCCAACACCTACAGGAAAACATGCTGAAGTACATCGAGCAATACTCACCCTAACTGGCTTAAACAAAATTAATTCTGTATCTTTATTGGACAAGTATAACGACATGCTTCGTAACGTTGATGGCAGCTTTGTTTTTATTGTCTTGTAAGTGGAAGAGACCAAATCGTTGATCTTTGCTGAAAGCAGAAGGAAATATTCTTAGTAAGCTAAAATGGCGTTCTGCTAGTTGAAATCTACGGACCAGAATATCACCTCCACTTTACTGTGGCTGATCATACCCACAGGGTTGAGTGAAAGGGGAAAAGGGGTGACGGGGCTGTGCAGCATCAACCAATCATGGAAGCACAATGTGCCAGACAAGGCTTTTCTTTCGGGACCTACTCAAGACAATCAGCCCCTCTTTCCCTGCAGAAAATCCAACCCATTTCTGCGACATCCTCCTCCAGAGGTTCCTGAAGTCACAGCCTTCCAACAGCAATAAAGTTCTACACACACTTCAGAAAACTTGTCGGAAAAACAAACTGCTCAGAGACAAACAATGCTAGTAAAGAGAACAGCACACCACAAATTCTCCTTACTGACCACAGGCCATGTCTGTAAAAAGAAAGGCTGCGCAGCCATCTGGATTTTGAATCAACCAGGCAGGAATCCTCTCTCAGACAGTACCTTCTTTCTTTATTGCTAGGTACTTTAACGGTTTTGGAAGCTCTTTGCTTAAAGGGCAGGAGAAGAATCCATTCATAGCTTTAAATTACTGAAGTTAAAATAACTGTGTTAACGTTTTTTCCCCTCAATTTCTACCATATCTAAGTTTTCTACCTACTCCTGCTTTCCAAACAAATGACTCCAAGAAACGGCAGAAGCTCTGCTCAGATCTGCCTCTACACACATAATTATCCCCAAACAAACATTAAAAATACTCCCGAAGAAGCAGGAGATGTTAAGCAGAAGTTCGAGTTAGCCCTTGAGAGCGTCTGACCCATGAAGCAGCACTGAATTATGAATGAACGTGGCTGGCTTTGCATTTTAAGAACATGATGCAACAGAATGTTCCAGTGTATGAATTGGAATTATCAAATTTCTCAGTGTGACCCAGAAGCACAACTTTGTAATGTGATGAGCAAGACAACCCAGGAACATCTGAACTACTCCAAATGTTCCTACGAAGCATTCGCATTTGAATTAAGAAGAGGGAAACAAAGCCGGATTCCGTTTTTGCACAGTGACAGGAAAACTGAAAAGGAAGTAGGTACCAAAGGTACAGACAATAAAAGCTTCCACGCAGACTAATTTTTCCTACAAAAGCAAAAGCTTTATCTTAATGTAATCAAATAATTCCTTAAGCACATTTTGTATGCAGTTGCATAAATGCTGTTTTCACACAAAAACAGTCACAGCTTGAGAAATACTCAGATCATTCATCTACTGCACCAATTAAATATATATTCTGAAGGCTGTCAGATTTTGATTTAGAGGTATCTTAAGACATTTAAACTAACACACAGGTAATAACAGAAGCCAGGATTTGCAAGAAAAAGGTAGACGGTTCTTAGGTACTTAGAATTTTTCCAAATCAATCACAGTCCAAATTAATCTGGCCAGCTTTTGAGATCGCTATGTTTCAGCAGTCAGGCACCGAGGCAAATGACATCCCGAAATACTCAAGCCCCATGTAATGCGCCTTACATTGCTCTACTGGAAACGGTGAACGGAAGGGGCCTTTTTCTCCATTTGATGAGAAGTTTATAGAAGTCTCAGAGCAGTAAACGATCTTGGCTTTATTAGCCTACAGGAACCTCAGAGGTAACGCGAATACAAAACAAAGCAAATACCTGGTTGCGCCCAAGGTTGCTGCGAAAGGCTGTATTTGGGACCTCCTTGAGTGGCCATTGTTTTTAAAGCAGCTACCTAAAGCAAGTACAATCAACGAAATGAAGGTTTTTTTCAGTTGAATTCACAACAAAGTGATCAAGTAACAACTACACAAGTCTCTCGGATGCTGCAGTGCACGGAATCTCCCCTGCTCTCTCTCTTCTATGCACAGACTTAACAACACACAGGGAAAGCAGCTCGACAGAAATGCAGCTCAAAATAACAATCATGATCACTTCTTGAAAGTAAAATTCCAAATGGGATTAAATTTACAAAGACACTTAAGGCACCTAAGGATACACAGAAACCTCAAAAGAGATACATACTTAAGCAGGTTAGTCAAACTCCCTGGATTCCCAATGAACCACTGGGATCACTCGGACCACCTATCAATCTCACGGGATACCCATCTATATTTTAGGCATGCCACTGGCCCCTCACCCCAGCATGACAGGCATCAGTAAATGTAACCTCCTAAATTCTCAAAAGCCAGCAGCTGGGATATTTGTGATGTCCATACAATGGTGTAGCCCAAATTTCTCATACGTCATGCTGTAAAACCACTTATTCTCAATACACAAGGATCCACATCACACTTTTCATTTTCCAGAATCAACAGATCCTGTTGCGTGGTTTTCTCAAGCTGCCTAGAAATCCTGAGCTCTAGAGCAGGTTCTAGAAAGAAGCGTATTGTAACAAGATGCCTTTTTTGCTCCTATGCCTTAGGATGCCTCATCTTTCTGACCAACTTTCATCAGGAATTCGTCACTTGGGAGGAAAGTCCTGCTCAGCCAGCACCTCACTGGTGTAAAATATGCCGAGAACACAAAATTCTAATACACTTCACAGTCATGTTCTAAGACCTCCCTCAAGAACACGCATGACCCAAGACTTGTTTTGAAGGTTTACAAATTCAGTCACAGT
>NW_009646421.1:812557-838039 GCF_000708025.1 Charadrius vociferus
TACACAGACCTGTTTCAACTCAATGAAGCGCTAAAGCTTCTTGATTGAAGAGCATAAGGGCTGCTTTTAAAAAGAAAAAATCCTATGTCATGTTCCCTTAATCCATTAATCTCAAAAATGCCTGGAAAATTGTTGCCGGAACTTAAAGGGAAGCACAACCTTATAATGGAAAATGCCATCATCTTCAGCTAATCAGACAGAACTAGCAACTTCTATACCCAATTTAAATACTAATTCCCTTGTCCTACCAATATGTCAGTTACGTCAATGAACATACAACATGTTTGTACCTTTGTCATGAACTCCTCCAGCTGTTCAATAAACTGTTTGGTTTGCTGCTGAATAAATTGCTCGCAAGCCGATTTCAGATGACGATCTACATCTTTCTTAGAGTCGATATAATGTTCTCTGATTTCTGGAGTACCCTTGAACAGAAGACAACAAATCTCTCCTTTTTATACGCCAGAGATCACCACCCGCTTAAATGACCAAATTTTTCGTAATGCAATAAGAATCCATATTACCTCCAGTAAGAACTGTATCAAGGCGTTGTTGCTGTTTAGTCTAAAAAATCTTGAAACTGTCTTAGGGTTCAGGATTTTAAATGCTGCATCTGTGAATCAGAAAGTCACTCATGCTGCATGTCAATGGGATTCAGCTCCAGGAATTAAAAACCTTAATCACTCACTTACTCATGAAAACGGCCTAGCATGATTAGGAATATAACATTAATGATTCCACTACTGCTCGGTGTGGGTGCACAAGTGCACGTGCACAGAAGCACACAAAGCTTGATGCACTGTTTTTCAGTTGCACCTACAGTAAACTTAACAGCTGCACAGTCTAAATGGATAAATACATTACATCAACCTAACAACTGACTGACACCAGCTACAGTGCTATTGGCACACAAATTATGTGATCTCTTTTCCTTTTGTAACTACATCTACAGATGAAAGGCTTTTACACAAGCTATGTAATTAAGCAGTTAAAGAACAATATGCAGAATTTGGCCCATGTTGCCTGGGAAAACCAAGTACAGTTGCATGAAATAACTTAGACCTGCCACTCTTTTCTTCTGTGCTTAATTATTTTAGTTACGACAAAACAACAAAACATCAAGGTTGATATACACTCATGTTTATAGTCCCTGCAGAAGTCCCAAGAAGTTGTAAAAATGCCTGCAATTAACACGATACTGAAACTATTCCTATTGTGTTAAAGAGATGTTGTCAAAATCTAGTCAGATTGGGGGGAAAAGAAAATTATCAACACAGTTTTTCGTATGACTTGTTGCCCCAATATCATTAATTTATCATCCCACACATCCATCTGCTTTTTTTCATTTCAAAAGCAATTCTGTGCCCCTCTTGCTCTATAAAACAATAGGAGGGAAACAAGACATAGGAGTTAAAGAAGTGCTATCAAAGGCATTACACGAAGAGGGAACACCAGGTACCTAGGCATGTAGGCTTTGCACTGAACTAAGAATCTGCACTTTGATGCAGTTAAAGGAGACTGCAGAGAAAGATTAATTTCGTTCTCTGAATTATTTCCCAGAAACTTCACTGATTCCAAAAAGAGCCTAAGTTCTTGATTAGAAGCCTATGAGCTAGTCAGTGTGAAAAGTCACTTCTCCCCACTGGATACTTCAGTTACAAGAACCTTAGAACTATACTGCTTTAAAATGAGTTGCGTGGAAGCAGGACTTTTACATCAAGCAGTGTCCCTTTGTCTATAAATCCCAAATTAAATCTTAAATCTATGTGCAGACAGCTTGGCTACAACACAGTAAAACTCCCTATTAGCCATGTTATTTTTATTCTACAACTCAACCCAAATATAAAAGCCCTACCGGCCTATGCTACACTACATTAAGAATTAAGCAGAATGTACATCTTTTCAATACCACCACCACCACCCAATACAAAAAAAAAAAAAGTGTTTTCCATTACTTACCACTACCACCTGCAAAGCACTGGCTGGCACAAAAATTTATTCAATGAAATAAAGACGGAGAACAAAGTTGTGTGTCAGCCAGAACAAGACACCAAAAGGATGTATTTGCCCTTTAACCTCCAGTCAACTAGAAACTACTCAACAGGTAGGAGGTTTCATTGATGTTCAAATGCAACAGGTGAAATGGTTAGTGTAAGAATTGCTTGCTTCAGAGTTAAAACAGCAGCGTATTAGATGGCAGGAAAGAGAAGCTATTTCTTTAGCTTTCTCTTCTGGAATGGAAGAAGAGAAACTTGACATGCTTCCAATTAGTTTTCCCATTATCTTTATAAACTTGACAAGTGCACGCCTGTTAACTTTTGTACTGAGAGGTTTTTTTCTGCATTTTACAAAGGAACCATAGTACCATTTTAAAAATCATGACCATGGCCACTACTCTCCATTTTCCCTTCCTACAACAGACGTGGTTGCTACATTAAACTATTCAACAATACTGCTTATTGAACTTGCAACATAAGAAATCCTTTCCCAAACAAAACCTCACAGAAAAGTCTAGGAAATCTTTATTTGTTCTAGGCAAGTCAACTATGTATTTGTAAATACACCTGCTAAACAGCAGTAACAAAAGATATTCCTTTAAAGGGTCAGAAAAGGGGAAAGACATCTCTGTGCAACAGAAATGTAGATTCCTGAGCTGTTCTTAAAAAAGACTCAATAAATAAGTTAGGTCAGCAGCAAAAAGCAGTCAAATGCATTTCATACAAAGATAAAGAACGTGTTAGATGCATCTTGAATCGCCCTTATTAAGAGAATGGTTTTGGGTTTTTTTTCAGAGAAGAGAAGAACAAAGCAAGAGATTAGAACAAGCATACAGGTCATTGCAAGTGAACATAAAACAAACCCAGAACTTTTGCTGGCACATTATGGGAGGACAATCCCATCCCAATCTGTAGTCAGCAACTGTTTAGTACCTCTAGTTTTCTTAAGGTCCAGGGAAATTTCCTTAATGGTGAAATCAGTGTGGAAAGGAGCAATTTGTTCACGAAGAATCAAAAGGTGTTTTATTAAGAAAAGCTGTCCATCAACCTGGGTCTACAGCACAACAAGAGAAAGAAGATGCATTACGTGTAAAAAAACAATTCAATGAAGAGCAAAGATTCAAACACCTCCACTTTTATTAGTTACTTCCTATAACAAAATTATTACTAATAATCTTACTAACAAGCTTTTTCCATTAGTCTGTAGTGCCATTAACGACACTCTGGGATCAACAAATCCCACTTCTGTACTGTTTCTAACACATTGCTCTACAGAAGCAGACTTCATTCACATTTCTTAGAAGAATTAGATTACTAAATGTCCACATCAGGTACGGACATCCGTTATTTGAAAGATACAAACTTATTCTTCTTAAGAGCCAGGAATTATTTCACTTAATTCATATAATTTATAGTTGAAAAACATGAGGTTCTCAAAGTTTTTTAATCATTCCAATGATTAAAAAACAGCCAAACAGACAAATAATCAAGGTTATTACAGAAACATTAACTGCTATTGTGCAAAGGTCTTACAAGGCATTTTTCTCGTGCCATTAAACACAAAGCTTAGTTAATTTCTAAACGGTACAGCAAAGACACAAAGAAAAAACAAGGCCAAGTTCACACCACTGAGATGATCAGTTTTGCACTGCTTGTTATTGTAGCTATGTGCTTTATACTGCATGCCGCTTTTAATCTTTGAAGTTCATGGCTCATTGAGGTAAATGGAAGAGGACTCAAGAATTCAAATTTGCTTTTGCAAGCTGGAACTTTCCTTGATTTAATGTTAAACACACAGTAAAGAAGAAATCAGATTTAAGTCTGCAGTTTTAACAAACAGAAATGTTTACTAAAAATAAGTAGTGGAAGGATTTCTTGAGGGTTTTTTTTTTTTTTTATTCTTACATGTATGACTTCACCAGATAATGTTAAATTAACATGCATCAAGAACAAAGTGGTACAGATCTTAGTCATGGGCTAACCTGCTCATGGCTCACTGCAGGATCAGTTTGGTTCTCTGCAATACTTTAAGTTAATGCTGACCCGATATAGAGTGCTGGAATGGATAATTAACTGTAGAATTCTTAATCAATTACATATGAAATAGTTATCTGCTCAAGCTAGAAGGAAAGGCGGTCTGAATTTCTTTTTGAAGATACTATGTTTCACAGATATTTTTCAAAGGACATTCAAAAGAAATACTTCAAAACAGCTCTTCATTTCCCATAGCAACTAAAACTTTTTTCATTAGTCAATGTTTACTGCTTCTACAAATCCAACAATTTTAGCCTACAAAGATTTGCCTTCTAATTTTTTTAAATTAACTTCCTGGCTGTTAGAAATTAAAAAATTCCTACTGCATTTGTATTAAAGGAACCGTGACAGGAAAAAATGTTTACTCCAACTACTTGAAGTAACACTTCAAGTTAAAATGACTTGATGAAACTGCATCAAATTCTGAGCAACGCATCAGATCCAACCTTTTGATTACAGACAGTTCTGAGCAGAGAATACTTAACAAATCTTCCCAGTGAATTTAATACTTAGGTTTTTGAAAATTCAAACAATGGAGGCAGAGAAAAAGAGAAGAGAGTAACAGGCAATGAAAAGCAATACAGGGAGCAGAGACTTCCAGCAAAATTTTTCTTTGGGTATCACTTGATTGAATTCACAAGAGTTAGAGCTGCCTGTAAATGCAACTGCTGTGATTTGTATTCCACCTTTCCAGATAGGTTAGCATGTGAATCATTATCTGTGCTTTACAATACATTAACCGTAACTAAAAGCTGGCAAATCCATCAGGTCTCTGGGGGCAGAGGAACATGCTTTCACTCGGATTTCAACACAATTCTGAACAACTGCTTCACGGCTTTAGATGTACACAGGGAAAAGAAAAGAAAAAAAAAAAAAATCATACCCAAAGGACTGATTCTGACCTTGTTTTTGCTGATAGAATCAGCAGCTCCCAGCAGCGACTGGATGCAGGCAGATAAGGCCTCTTGCGATAACCCCTGAAACACTGCCCTCTGCAGGGATGAGGAAATCGGACCAAAAAAAAAAAAAAAAAAAAAAAAGGTGTTAGCAAAACTTAAGCAGGATTTAAGAGCGGCGGCTTGTGAAGGATGGGCTTACCAGCACATAAAACTCTACACCAGTTAGCTACAAACATGTCGACTAAGCACAATAAGACAGGATGGAGCCTTCATACATAAAAGTTTGCTACAGCACTTGGTTAGACAGGATACTTGTCAGACATGCCCTGTTCACCCTCCGGCTCTGAATCTGCACCCAGGTAGCGACACGGTCGGTGACACCTGATGCATTCACAGCTAACGGCATGAACGATGCTTACTGGGTAACCCGGCTAGACACTTCGTGTGTCATGGTAACTATCTGCGTGTGCGCAATTTATACCTGCAATAGACGTGAGATCATCCGAGTGCGCTTAACCCCAAGCAAACTCAAATTACCTCAGGTTTGCGCCAGGTTAGTAAACAAACATGACCAGCTGCCATGGCCCCGGTGACACAGAGTAAGTCACTGAGCTGCAGCAACTGGATCAGAGGGTTGAGCTGGCCGTAGGAACACAACTCGCCTCCACCAGCACTCCAACATAGAACATGACAGCCCTGACTGCCCCAAGGCTTGCCAGTGCCACTTCATTCAGGTCTTCTCCCACCTAGAGGGTGCAGGCAAGGCATGGCAGTTCTGCTAGTTGAGTCACCATCCCTGGAGATATTTAAAAGATGTGTAGATGTAGTGTTGAGGGACGTGGTTTAGGGAGGGACTTGGCAGTGCTAGGTTAAGGGTTGGACTTGATGATCTTAAAGGTCTCTTCCAACCAAAACCATTCTACGATTCTATGCTAGAATATCTCAGTGAAAAAATAAATAAATCACTGTGCAGATACACTATAAATGAGTTGCAAACAAACTTGCAACAACGACCTCATCTCCAAAGGTCTAGCTGAAAACAAGGGCAAATACTCATTTATCTTTAATGAGATTGACATATTAAGCAATAAAGTATTAATATTTTCCAGCTTCTTTTTAAGCAAATAGCATCTTGGCAGCAGTTTCACATAACACCTATCAAAGATAATTTGAAATGCATTAAATGTATCTAATAAAGATACAACATATACAGAAAAGCAAAAACACTCGTATTACGTTTCTCAGAGATTTCTTAGCCTTTTATGCTATTAGGTGACAGGCATGAATCAGATTCTAAAGGGCAAGTCTCAAAATACTTGTGAAGTAAACACCACTTTTGTTTCTGTTAGACATGAAGATTCCTACTGTCTTAAACTTTGGAAAAGTCTCCTACATCTTGGAAGGTGAAAAAGATGTGCCACAAAAAAAATTTGAGAACCGTTCCAAAATGCAGAAATATTAGAGTCACCATTTTTAAAGAAGAGAAACATCACCTTGTCTGATGTCCTGCAAAGCATGTAGCAAGAAAAACATTCACCCAGTAATTTCAGCAAAAAGATCATTTTCTGTAATTGACGCAGAACTTTCTATTCTTTCTTGTCCTGTTCACTCCTCAACTTTGGTGCCATACGTATCTTGAGCAGCAGACACTGAAGTACATTGCTTTTGCTATTGCAGAAAGATGTACAAAACCAGTGCCTTTCTACTTCTACAAATACAAAATTGTCTTGGAAATAATGACCTAAATTTGTCAGTTAACTTGTTTACATAAATATAGCATGAAAAAGACTTAAGAGATAACAGAGGCCAGTAATTGTCCATTCCTAATTTACACTAAAATATTTAGACATGGTGCTACACACTTCTTAACTTCACTTAAAAAAAATTAGATAAAGAAATTATTGCATACGTCTATACATCTGTACAGTTTGGAGAGACACACTAGGGTCCTTCTGACAGTAGGATACCACATTCCATGCAGATCTGCTGGTGAAATTGTGGTCTGGTGCCTGGGATTAAGGGATTCTGCTGAACTTGTTTAAAAGTAAAATACAAACATGAAAAACTTGTCCATCTGTCCTTTCAACTGAAGCAGACTGCAATATCAACTGCACTTTATACTGACTCCACAGTAATAAGACATATTAACCCAAAGAGGTTAGATTTGGGTTTTTTTTTCCTTCTAAGCAGGTCAGTACTAGATTTCTAATGTGTATAGAGCACGTGGCTGTGAAACACATGAATTCACTTTCAGGAACGGCCCAGCTCGACCTTTTTTAATGAGTTAGTTTTACAGCCATGTCTCCAATGTCAACCCCACTACTTAGCTCAACAGCTGAAACGATCAAACAATTACTGAAAAACAAAAAGTATAAGAGAAAACAGAAAAAAAAACATAGTCATTGTGGAACTACAGGAGATGCTCACAAACAAAGAGGGCGAAAAAACCCAACATTCCATCAATTTTTTTTCTTCATGCAAAAAAAACCATCCTGCTGAGGATAATCCTACATGGATTAAACAGCTGCAGAAAGTGTGGGGTTTAAACATCATGTTAATAACCACAAAAATAACGGCAAAACCGAATTTGTCATGAGGGGGTTGTAAACACAAAAAAGTCCTCCTCCAGGGTAACCTTTGTAATAATTCTGTATGTTTAAAATGGATTTTCACACCACCTGACAGACAAAAGTCTTGTATTTTCATTTTGTCCTTAAATCCTGGGAAACAGCTGAGTCAACAGCATCAGAACTCTGACTCCAACTAGCAACCCTTCAAAAAAGTAAAATTTTTAAAGTTTTACCTAATGAAGGAATAAGCACTTAGGAAGCATTTATGTGATCAATATGGGAATTGTCTAAAATAATTCAGCAATATCTTTCTGCCTTTTGCAACAATAAATTTATTGTCACGGTAATTAGAAAGCAAGACCTTAGTTGTCAGATTGAGATTCCCAGGCTATTTATTAGTCACTTCAGCTACTCCTGCAGGCACTGAAATGGGAAAGAGGCACCTTTGAAGGGCAAACAACCCCAATTATCTCAGACACTTATCTTACAATTACGCTATATAGGTTCCTTCCGTCTCCTGAATGCAGGTGGGATTTACAGGACTTGTTAATGCCACACACCTGGCTTGAAGTAAGACAAAATCCACTCTCAATGGGATTTGTGGAGTCCAGCAAGAAACAGCCAGAAAGAACTTTGCAGGCCTTGCAAACCAAAAGCAAGAAACCAGGTAATCAAAAGGAATATGAGAAACAACTGACAAAGAGCTGAGAAAGATGCTGCTGGGAAACATAACACTACCATTCTGAACAATGAGAAAATAAAGGGAGAAATTCTCCATGGATCTTAGACAAAAATTTGAAGGCTTGTAACACTCAAAAGAGCCACATTTCATGGAATTTGCTTCCAGTTTACTGTAATTTACAGGTACTTAATTATATAATATTAATTATTAATATTAAAAATACATATTTAATAAGTCAAGGACTATATTCTGAATTATTGTAAATAGCTAAAATTACTAACTGGTTTCAAGTAAGTGGAAACACACTCAAAGGAAGAAGTCCCCTTCCCAGGTAAAGGCATGCACGAAGACACTCCGAGGTGCTCAAAGCATTCAATTAAGAGACATTCCTGACACACCAAACCACCCTTCTCATCTTAGCACAGCTAACAAACAGAAGCATCCTTAAGTATACATCGTGACAGTAGGGCAACTTTGCAGTAGAGAATACAGACTCTCAGTTTTATACAAAATACAGTAGATGCTGTCAGCTACAAAAGCATCTGCTTCACAGAATGGATTGCACTGGAAACACAAAGAAACGTCACCAAAAGAACAAGATTAAGTTGTTTCTCATTCAAAAAATAAAAGGTTAAGAACCCTGAGACAAAGTTCACCTCTCAAAATCTCTCATGAATTTCTCTAGGAAAATAACCCTTAAAGATACATGCAAGGTTCTCACTAATGGTTCAAGTTAATGCTCACTCTCGGTGAGCTTTATGCATTAATTTGACAACAGAGATATATTTCATACCAGATTTAATTAAACTGCAGGACTCGGGATCTTCTAGCCGGACATCTGAAAATGAAGCTTCGGATGGCAGCTTCTTCTGCTCCTCTTTTAAACTCTGTGCAATTTGCTGCAGAGGAAGATATACCACAAAAAATAATTTTTTTTCTCCTTAATTTAAGCAGCATTACAGAGCTTTGATTACAACAGATAGAAACATACTAAATTGCAAAAGGAGTTGGATACACTGAGCTCCCCAGTGTTTCAAAGACATTAGAAGAAATACACAGGTGTTTCCAAAAAAGTAGCATAAAAAGATTTCAATATTAATTTAAGATTCACAAATATTACACAGATCTGTGTAAAGTACTGTTCCTTCCATTTTGCCTGTTTTTACTGATCTCTAAATAATAACCAGTCAGGCCACCTAGAAAGAAAAGCTCAAAATAGGAGAGCCCAATTCAACACTGACTTGAATTTCATACAGTAATTTCTGTGATGGCTTTATTCTTAAAAATGACATGTGCAGATGAACCCAAAGTACTCTCTATTCTATTCCCTGCAGGAGTTCAACAAAAAGCTTTCCCCTAACATAACTCAACACTTCTACACTTCAACCTTTTTCACTACTTGGTCTGCTTCAAAGCAATGAGCGGCAGCAAGAATGGGCAAAGAACTGCATTAATATTT
This sequence comes from Charadrius vociferus, assembly GCF_000708025.1. Lineage (NCBI taxonomy): Eukaryota > Metazoa > Chordata > Aves > Charadriiformes > Charadriidae > Charadrius > Charadrius vociferus. The sequence goes on from NW_009646421.1 coordinate 822,199, forward strand.
GAGTAGAACAGCACAAGAAATATTTCTGCCCTGTGCTTTTAACATTTTAATAATTCATTTACTCAGACACAAGGTCTCTCTAAATAGCAAGGTTTTGAGGTTTAAAAGCAATCAAGGAGCAAAATGAATCTCAAGCCAGGCAAAAACTGGAGTCTTACGAGGACATATGAAGAGCGGCGCAATTTCTTGATTTAGAATGAACTGTAAAACTCACTTTCTTCTTCTTCCTAACTGAATGGCCATAGGACTCTAGTTAGAAAATAAGGCCTTGTGTAGGCTAAGTATCTGCATTGCTTGCCTACAGAAGTTATAGCTAACATTAAAAAGTTCTCACAATCATTTTTTTATCCAGTTCTATTCACAGAATTTTGTCAAAAAAACCAAAAACCAAACCAAACAAACAAACTGGCACTCCTAACAATTATACTGGTAAAAGTTCTGCTCACGACTTGTTCTGAATGGAGGGATCCCATCTAGCGGCATTTTTTGTGGTGGGCTTCTCAATTATTATTTTTGCTTTTTCATCAAAAGACTGTTAGTCCTTAAACTTTCAGTAGGAAGGGCAACTATTCTACAAACTCATTAGCTTCAGAATTTATAAATGCTTTCGTAAAAACCTAGGAATATCTGTTATAATCACCAAAGCATAAACTGTAACATAATAAGAGTTTTAGACATGTATAAAGACAAGATTATAGCAATGTGAGTTCAGTACTAAGAAGTTTCTCGCAGCCTGTCTGTTTGCAGGCAAAAATTGAACACAGTAAGGTACAGTTATACAATGTTGATCTCTTACGGCCCACAGCAAAATATATATATATATCTATAGAGCTGCTTCATTTTGTATAAGTAATGCTCGGATTCTGAAGCCAAACAACAGCTTCTCTACCGACTGGTCAGCTGCAAACAAGTCCTACAATTTTCTAAGCACCACCAACTATTCTGGTAGACAGACAGAAAGCAGATTAGAGAAAAAAAAACATGCATCTTGCCAGTCGATGTCAGAATTGCTGCTCTTAGTCAACTCAATCCTTTGACAGGTTGGGCATCTTATTATAAAGTTAATGGCAACAGTTATTGGGGGGGGGAGCGATATTTATTATGCTTGATCCCTTCCATGCAATGCTACTTTTCAGTTGCATTACAATGCAGTAATGCAGTTTGAATTAGTTTTTAACTAGAGCGAAGTCTTTCCTCAGCCACTTTTTTACTTCTGTGAGTAATTTCATTCTGAAATCTTTCATCAATTTAGTATTAACCTTTTAAAGTAAACAGAACTAGCTTGATTCCTTTCAACAGGAACATTGACTTAAAGGGCTTGGAATGACTAAAAATATGAACAAGTCCCCCCCTCACACTGTCTGAGCATAGAGTACACATATGTGTACCAAACACTAGTTGATGAGTAATTCTGAAAACAAACGTGCAGCTAACTGTGCCTGTCTAAAGCTTCTCTTCAACTCCAGCTCAACTAGAAAATACACTGGGTAATACCTACTACTTCTCAAAGTAAATAAAAATTTACTTTTACAAGAGAAAACTTAGAAGCTTCAAGTTTAGATAAAACTGTTAACTGTGAGAATTATCGCCAGTTTCACTAAGTTTGACATAAAGTGTTCTCTTACATCTAGCTTAGGGTCATAATTTAATCAGCAGGTGCCAATTTGATAATGCCAGTAATACTAAATACACCTGAGAACTGGAAAACCCCATCTGGAAAGCGCTATACTGCACAATTGCATATACTGCACATAAAAAAAAAACCAATCAAGGACAATAAAAAAGCTGATGCTATACCTCCATCATTTCCAACTTGTCAGGATATGCAAGATCGCCTGGAGCAGGCTTGTAGCCCGTGATATCAGTCTGAATGTAAATATGTGTCCTATAGACAAGACGCTCTTGTACATCTTCTAACATCTGCTTGACACCAGCTGCAAATGCACCCAGTTGTTCAGCTGACAAAGATAGAAAAAGGCATATGTTTGTTAATTTCATTACAAAACAAGCTTATAGACACAAAAGTTTGTAGTATCGCATATAGAACTGTCACAAAACTGGCTTGCAGCAGATGAAGTCAGACTATTTGTGGAACAGCGGCATGCAGACAAATTTGTGACAAACAAGGAACTACAGAACTCCATATTGCCGTTGCTTCAGCTCCCCAAATTTTCATTAGGTTGTGAAAACGTGATCTCACACCGATAACATCAGATGCCACACTAGAATTAAGCATTCTGATTATCTGAGACCAGGGTACGTTGAGTGGCACTTCTGCCTAGACACCAAACCAACGCGCTTTGGTTCTATCACAGCCAACGCCTGCAGTGTGACTGTCGGGAGCTGACAAGCTAACTCAACTATCTACCTACCTACCAGAAGATGATCCAAAGTAGCTCATGTCCAACTTAAGAACTATTGTATCAGCCTGAGCTTCAGTAGTACAAAGTCTCTTCTTAAGATTAGCCAACATTTTTTGCTCATTCCCTACAGTGTTACAATCCTACTTCCAGGAAAATGAGCAATTCTTCATAGTATTGGCACAGCTTCAGAGACAGAGAGCCACACTGTGTTATATACCAGCTACCAAGTATAATTTCTGTTAATCGTCTGGTGCAAGGTTAAGACTGTGAAACGATTCCATCACGCATTGGTCATAAGGAAATGAGATACCAGATTTTTTTCTGATGGCCAGCTCACTTCTATGAGACTATGAGCTCTGAACACTTCCAAAACTCCAAAATCTCTACCAGCTATGTAACTCCTCTGCTCAAAGTTACAATTTGTAGTCTGGGAAACATTATGTTAATCAGGTTTACAATGATGATAAAACAATTCCTTTGTTTTATCATCATGTACGCAGAAAGCTCTACAGAGATGATGCATTAGCAGGGTCAAGCAAAGCAATTCACTCATTTGAAATGTTCCATTTAAATCAATCCTGGTGCGTGTATACGCACTGGGTGAATGTTTGTTTGCATTTGTACAACCTAGAGAAAACAGGACTCTAAAACATTGCTATATTAATTTAAATGAAGATATACAAAGAACCATAAATACATACCTTTCTATAACGAATGAAAAAAAATAATTTATTTAAAATAACCTTACCTCATCTTTGATATGTTTAAGACCCATTAGAATGAAAAAACCCTAGTGAATTTTTTTACCTATGCAATTTAATAATTTTAACAGTTAAGAAGACAGTTAAAAACAAACAGGTTCCATCTGTGAGTTACCATTGTTCTGTACATGATCTTCAAGCATCTCATTTTTGAGAATCCCGCAGAGTTCAGAAAGTGTCTCTAAGTGAATGACATGGATGATCATTGGCCTCAGGACATCATACAATGAAAGACATAACTTCTCCAAGAGCTCACTATGAAGAGAAAAACGAAACAAAGCAAAACACTTTCACGATCCCACAATACCAAAACAAAATTTTATCACAAACATGGATTATTTTATGGCAAAGATATTTTAAAAGGAGGGTGAGAAAACCATGCAACATGGTATCATAGAAGACTTAAGAAAGGACTGTTTAAAACATGAACCCCTAATTTCCTACAAAGCCTTTAAGAGATTTAGGATACCAACTGCTTGAAATGGTGGTACAGCTTTGAATCCATTTTAAAATTAACAAAAAAACCAACCCCGAAACAAAAAGCATTGGAGAGCACACTTTCCAATCTAACTGAAGTTACAGTATCAATGCAATTCCACTTTGATTTTTTTTTTTTCCTTCCTGTTCGAAGTGCTGCATATCTTGTCTAAAATGGATGATACTGGTGTCTTAAGCATTTTTGCCATTCTCAATGCTCCCTTCGCTAATCACAGATCAGCTAATAATGCTGTTGCCAGTAGCTGAAAATTCAAGTAATTCCACAGTTAGACCTGGAAATTTAAACACTAAGATTAAGTATTTACAGTTTGGTACAGTTGTTGAGGTTTTGGCACTGTTTTTTTTTTTTCCTAATTCACAAAGAATGTCTGACTATAGGACAAGGACACTCCAGTTCCTTTCAGAGTATGGACAAATAATACTCACAGAAGAAACATTTTTAATGTCTCTCTTGTGTTGTATTCTATAGCTTTACAAGTAACTTGATAAACAGTGACTCTCCACATTAAAAGTAGACACAAAGAAGAAAGTTTCAACAGCCTTACTATTAAATACAATACTCAGTCTGAGATCTGTACTCTTGGATAGATTTTTGGTAAACTCTATCTGTATGCAGACATCTAGCTATTATGTCTTCAGAGCACCTCAGCACTTCAGAAAAAAATAAGGCTATTTATTATGCAGCTAAAAAAAACCCTAATAAAGTAGTAACTACTTGAAACGTTTTCCTCCAAATATTTTATCTAGATGTAGGCAAAAAAAGGGAAGCAAGTTCTTACAGAGAGAGTAACTATTTTTCATCAAGATTCAAAAATAATCAGAAGTCTTTTCTTCATTCTTGGTGTGACGAGCAATAGCGACACAATTTCTGTCTGACCACCATTTTACACTGATTTCACTTAGGGATGTTTACTTCAGGATTGGTCCGAGATAGCTAAATTAGTTCTTAAGCCAATTTAGTTAGGTCACCTCAAATCCTGAACATCACACACATGAGACCTCGATTTCTCGGGAAAGAGAGAGTCTGCTCCTACTCTGGCTTATATGTCACACATGAGACCTCAATTTCTCGGGAGAGTCTGCTCCTACTCTGGCTTATATGCGTTCGTTGTTTTCCTTTAGCTTCAGAGGACAGGGAGGGTAGTGGGCAGTATTTTTTCCAGGTTACTCTTATTTAACTCAAGCTGCACTTGATTTTAAGATAATACAACACTCAAAACCAGTGTCTCAGTTATATTAATAGGAATAAACTTTATTTATCAACTTCAGATAGAGGGAACATGACCTGCCCAAATTTCAAAATTAAGTATCAGTATTAAAACATACCAGCAAATTGGAGAAGGGGCATAATCTACACAATTGCTCTAATATTACAGCTCTGTTGTAAAAAACATAGAATACTTTTATCATGCGATTACCATGTGAAGACAACAACCTGTCCCTCTTCTAGATCTAGGCAGAGCAGGTACAGATATTGTCCTTGTCACGGGTCCACTATCCTGCCATCCTTTCGAACCCACACACAGGCACACGCCTTGACAGTAAGGGCAGCTCACGAACTAAATCTTTGATGAAAAATGGCAGGAGTTCATCGTCTTAATTTTACACTGAAGTAAACGAAAGGCACTTCTGCAACTGACTGAAAACCATTGGCACAGAGGCAGTACAAAAACAGCTGAGCGCTACAACACTGTAAACTTCTACAGCTTTTTCCAAAGCAACTCTGTCTTTATCTCTTTCAGATCATCTACAGTACATTTACATTACTCAGTTTATTTATGGAGAATGTAAACTACCAGCTTCGCTTGAAGAAAAAAGAAAACAAAAGAACATCAAATTCTGACACATAAAGTGATTAAAGCTTTTTTTCTTACTGTTTTTTACCAAACCACTTCAGTACAACCCTATTTGCCATCTAACATTGTCTGCTATATCACAGCACAGTAAACACAACATGCAGGAAAACAAAACCAGCATGTACCACCTACTCCAGTTTTGGTGTTGGTTTTGTGAAGAACTCATTGTAAAGCTGGTGTTCATCCTGGCATACATGGACCATAAAGGCACAACCACTTCGTACCTGTATTCACAGAAATACAAATACTTGATTATAAAACTATTCCTTGAATCAGTACCACAGGAAGTATTACAGATATTATTATAGAATTATACTATATATTGTAGTACTATTATTATTATTACTACTACCACAGCTATGATTAAATTGAAGCTTTTTGAAATTCAAAATTACTGAGATCAACGAAGGACTGAAAAGATGTTAGTAGCCAAATAAATCTCATTGTGCAACTTCTCTCCCTTTTTGTTTCTGATGAAACTTAAGTAACCACACTTTATGCTTTTGCAAATACCCCTTTGTGACGTTTGTAGCAGTTTTTACAGAATCATCTTCCACAAAACATGCATTACCTGAAAATTTTAATGATTCAAAACCACAAACAAAAGTGACAATTCTGCATGTAAACAACTGAATTAAATAAGCACGTTTTACTTGAGGAAGGCGGGATTAAAATCTAACAAAACCCTCACAACACGTGACAACTTTACCTACCAGAGCACAATGATCTCTGTTGTTCTGACTGGTTAGTTCTGTAACGGTGCTAGCGATACTTGGACCAAGCAAAAGCTCCCTCTGGTCGAGGTAACATTGATGGATTTCATTGAGAACTTGTTGATACCTAGCCAAGAAATTAAAACATAACTACATCCTGAAGCTCATTTTCTGGTAAACATAATATTCATTCTAATATCCTCTTTCAGGTCTATATAATTCCAATTTTTAAAAATTTCTTATAAATGAATAATGTGTTAAACAGTATTTAAACAAAAGTAAAGATTCTCAAAACTTTAATTAGTTGAAAATAAATTACGTGGACATACTCACTCTGGCATTTTTTCCGATCTTTGCTCTACTTGTTCAATAAGAGTCTAGTCAATAAAAAGAAAAAAGTATTATCAGCAAGCGATTTTTTTCTAATAATTGGAAAATAGTTTGCAGTATTTTTCCATGGACACAATATGCAATCTTTAGACATTCACACTTGCACAATAGGCAACCCTTGCATTCACACTACTAATAAATTCAAACCCCACTTTCATAGCTTCCTTTTTAACAGTTAGTTACCAGCGTACTTACTCTGACTTTAGGAGCAGCTGCTCTGAATTTTACATAAAACAGCGTGAAGGCATTGTCAGAATTTGGCACAGCTGAAGGATCCTGAAAAACGAGACGAGTGACTGGTTAAAAAGAATACTGTATTTGGTCTCTAGTATTTAATGGCTGAGAGAATTATGTTCTAAAACAGCGTATAGGTTCATTATGTTTATACTGACAGTGGGACAGCTCTTGGCCACTTTCCACCTAAAAAGGTATGTCTGTTTCAGAACTCAGATAAAACCAGATGGAAGAACAGCACCCATAACAAAAGTTTCAACCAACAGCCTCTGCAGCAAAAATAACACTTCCAGTAATTATGGCATTCTCCATTAGAGAGAACAATTTTATCTGGACCTGCCACAGTAGTACTGATTGTTGCTCCTTAACCTGTAGTACTAAAATAGAACAAAATTTACCTTTTACCTGCCTGTCCCAGGGCAGAGAAGCTAAGTTTCAGTTTGCATTCAAGCTTCAACTGGAACGTCAAGTTTTGAGGCAGGTCCCCCTGTGGTTCCCCAGCTTAGTTGGGCCAACAGCTTAAACTGACACAAATTCTAGCACTAACGAAGCAGAGACCCAATTTACCCACCGGGCTTGAAACTTGGTGGGGACAGGAAAACTCTTCCACCTTCCTCACCTCCTACTTTCATCCCTGTGAACAACCTGATCATCCTTCTGCAAACACAGATCAAAATCTCCAAACACTCACGTGTGAGGAGTAACAAAGAACACTGAGATCTCATCAGCCCCTTTCCAGTCCTGACAAGACCTCTTGTTATGTTGCAATAGGAAATCTCAACACTTGATCACAACTAAAGACCACTGTTCCAGTACCGCACTTCTAGCAGAAGCAGACATTAGATGTTTCAGGGAAATATGCAAAAGATTCAAAAAAAAACCATCTAAATGGGACTCCTAAAAGAGGTCTCCTTCCTGACCAATATGCAAAAGATTCAAAAAAAACCCATCTAAATGGGAAGGAGGAGGTCATCTGACTCCTAAAAGAGGTCTCCTTCCTGACTTAAGACTGCTAAACAGCAATTCAAATCCAGAAATGAGGTTTCACTTCTTGCTGTAGAAATACTTATTATCATAGATGTTCAATTCTGCTTGAATTCAGCTCAGTCATGACAATCCGTTGGCATCAAACCAACCTACTTTCTTTTTTAAATAAAAAGTAATTTGGTACCAAATATAAAAAATGTTCAACACCACTTAACCGAGATCTTCAGTCCAGGAGTATCCTTTAGCAAGTTTCCATGAACGTTGTCTAAAATCCCTTTCTTTATGTCTGAAAGATGCTAGAATTGAGAACTGACAATTTCACCAGTTATCCCTCATAACACCAAGTTTGACTGTAACAGGACTGAGCACAAGGCATACAACAATTAATTGGAGAAAGAAAAAGTGGGTAGAAAGAGGCATTCCCCTCCACTTTCTCCTCTGCCAAAATATTGCAGCACGAGACTATTTACATTTTAATGAGACCAAAAAACCTCCCTACTCACATTTATGCCTAAATAGCACCAGAGAGAGTATGAGTAAAGCACCTAACTTCCCTGCAACTCTCTAACATCGTCATCAACATTTTAAAACTAACCAAAAGATACCGCCAAAAAAACAGTAGGAACCTGTCACAGTTATTCTCTGCAGCTACACAAAGCAGTGCAGGCTTATCAAAAAGAAATATTTAGATGACCAACAGCACCCAAAAAATACTTCCCGGAATATAATACTGAGTTATGCCATGAACTCAGAGTTGGTGCGCTTCAACTGTTTTCATCCTACAGGACCCAGCTCCTGTATTCATTCTTCAAGCATTCCCTGCAACCTCTCCATCTCTAACGATCCATCTCCAAAACAGACCCCACAGTACCCGTATTTCTCTTGTGCACCCTCCCCATTTGGGAACACAGACAGCAGCGTGCGCTACAGCCAACTCAGAGCTATGGTGCACAAACTGGCTCAGGAAAGCACACTGTCTGGTCAGCTGGTTGCCGCCTCTCTAACTCAGTCGTTTATCCATCCCTGGCCTTCACTGACATTACTGTTCACCTACTTCAATTCACCTCCTTCACCTTCCTCAACTCCCAGGATTTTTTAACTATTACTGTTTTTAAATCTTTTGGATCACTAGGTCTCTGCCAGATTCAGCTGAAACTCAGCCAATCTATACAAATACTGTGGTATAGGACCGACCTATTTTCACACAAAACTGCTGACACCTCCCACCCCCAAAAAAATTTTAAAAAAGAGAAGAAAACTCTATAGTGTTACAATAGACATTTCAGTACAGCTCAAGTTACCACTTACTGATTCACCTTACCCTTTTCATTAACTGGCTTGTGAGGTTCTGTAGTGTGTTCACAGTGTATGTCTTGATAAGGTGCATAGCTTTAGAAAGGCATTGTTTAAACTTAACCAAATATACCGGGTAGTCTTTAAAATTTGGCTGAAAGAAATAAAAAAAATCCATTTTAAATATGAACAATAAGAGAGTCAAAAATTCATCAAAACTTAAAATACTTTTTACTAGCTAGAATTGCTAGTTTGTACAAAGCAATATTTTAAAAAATTAAGCAGAATATTAAGTATATTCAGTAAAAAAATTTGAAGTTTATAAACCGTCATCTTTGCTTTCTTACTATATTTGGCAGAGAGAATATTTTATAGGAAAAAAAAAATCACCACAAAAGTAGTATGAATATATAGTTTTGAAACTATTAAGACTGAACTAAAACCAATATAGAGTTACTTACATGCGATGAAATATACGCAATACAATCATCAAGCTTAGCCAGCATGGGAATGAATCCTTCACTGTTCACGGAGAGCGTAGGGGAATTCAATTTCTTTGGAACACAAGACAAAGCATCATTGTAAGGAACCCACGTAACAGTGTTGGTGACAAAGTTCAAAAGACCGGTACACTTTCATTTTCTAAGACTACTAACAGTGAAATAATACTTACTGTGTTGATGTTTTCCAGCTCATTAAAATAAGAAAGTTTCTGCTGGATGTTTTCAGCCAGGTCAACAAGTTCTGACTATTAAAAAATAATAAATACAAGAAAATCAGCAACCTAGCAAGTAGTTTAAATATACATATATGTACAAAAAAATACATATATATATATATACACAAACTTATCCAGCTTCCCTTTCAGCTCTTGCCATACCCCAGTGTTAACTAACTCTAGATGACCTGCAACTAAATAAGTGTAACAAAAGATGCAGAATACAGCAGTGCTCTCTTCCTCTCTCTTACCAGAGAAAGAGATACTACACTTAATAGTGTACTTAAAAACATATATTCTACAGGTTTGTCAGCATTCCACAGATACCACTGCATACAAACAGCAATGCTGTCACCAGTATTACAGAGAACTGCAGAAAACCTGTATTTCAGGGTTGGAGCCTTTAAAAGTTCTCCCTTATCCAGTCATGCTAAGACGACACGTTCATTACATCACGGTTGGAGCAGTTCATGAGGAAAAAGAAAGCATCTGGGAAATAAGCTTATAATTTTTAAAAAAAATAATCTTTCTTCTTGCAATAAACAGCTCAAAATACTTTGTAAGTGATATGAATTATTAATCTCAATAAAGTTTGCACTTGTCAGGCATTAGTTACAGAAGCTCCCTTCAGGCAGCCACCCTTCTCGATTAAAGGATACATCAACACACGCTGAACATTTTCCTGCACAGAGCCTGACACCCTAGCTGCAGGTGAAACACAACAAAAATGAGGTCCAAAGCAAATGGACGGATTGCCACCACAGCTCACAAGTTTTCCCAGCCTGAGAAAAAGGAACTTTCGTTTACAGTATCTTAGAAGTTTCCAGTGATCCTCCCATCAACGATTACCTGCTCTTTCAAAAGTTGTTCACAGGCCTCATGCAGCGTTCCTGTCTTCGTGGAGACAAAGAGATACTGTTTTTGCAGTGACTCCAGGTGCTGAAGGGCACTATTCACATCATTCAAGATAGCATCACACTGCTCCTGAAAGCCAGACAAGTAATCCCTCATCTGTCTAGAAAAAGAGAATCAACAGATAACAGAAGTAAAATTTCACTTTCTGTATTTGCAAATCCAGCTGCCTGCAGGGAGACTGCCACTACCTTTCCCTCTCCAGGAATAAAAGAGCACTTGCATCAAGCAAGAGTGCACAATAAGCAGATGTTCCGTGACCTGCAAAAGTAACAGAGCTATAGGGTTTGGAACAGCCACTGCAGTAACTGCATTTCCCCGATATTCCTTATACAAAGTCTACCCAGAAAGCAGCAGCATGCACCACAGCTAGTCTAGAGCACGCGAATACTGTCAAATGGACAGTGGAAACATAGAGGCTACTGCGAGCAGCCAGATTCTTCCTGCCTTGCTTCCAACAGGAGTGTTAATTGGGGTCTCCTCTTCTATACAATTTTCAGTTTCCATTTAGGAATTTACCTCAAGTAGGTGAAATTATTCAGAGGGTTCGAAACTTACTGTGAGGACTGGAAGAGGCTCAAGTGAAATAGATCCAGCATCTAATGTCACCAAGTTTGTCTAAGGCTCAATGTAGATATGACCCTAAATGATCATTAAATTTAGTCAAGCATTCAGCTTGACTAAAACATCATTCAAGATTAATTACTCTTGGATACCAGCTAAAATTTCTGAGCTCTACGTCACCACATACAAAGCAGCAAGTAAAATCACAACTCTCTGTAGCTGTGTGCAACACTTTAGTGTACAACAGGCAAAGAACTGACTTCTTTTTCTCCTGCTCCTCCAGTCTCCTGCAAGCAATTACATATTGGCCATCCTACAAACCATCATTCCACATCCATGGCACACTTTAGTGTGTGTGCGCGCTATTATGAACATGTAAGCTGACAAAGTCCAAGGGTGGTATTCTTTTTAGGTTGTTAATGATCTCATCATGGGCTTAGTATATGTCTAAACCTCTGCTTTTAGGAACCATCACATCCTCAAATGTCAGAGCAAGAGAGGAAGAGACAGACCGAAGAAAAGCAGAGAAATACAGAAGACAGGAATACAGCAGTATCTCTTTGTGGCCGAAGGCAAGTTTGCAAAATTTCAAAACACAGGCCAGTTTCTGTAAAAGCCATCAGCAGATTTGGCTAAGCCATTCAGCTGCACTTCAGACTCTTGAGGAGTAACGGCGGAAGTCGGTGGGAAGGGGCTCTTCTGAGCCTGACGGAAAATCCAGTTAGACAAAAATAGATGAGAATCCCAAGTCTCAAAACCGTAGTTGAGCAAAGTGTCAAAGAATGCAGGGAATGCAGATACAAAGTCACAGCCATAGCGACTGGCAAACTGAATGGTGAGAGCAGAAATAACTAGCAGGCACACTTGCTTACACACTCTCGCCCTCAGAGGATGCCATTTCAATAGCAGCGGCAGTTGAAAAGGCATATTAAAGTTCTTAGACTGCCTTTGTCTACAGCCCTGTCTATAAGCCAAAACTGGTTTCAATCTATCTTAATATGCAAGGCAGTTGAGAAGAAAATCTGTGTCCCTTTTAACTGCCACAAGGGCAATAGCCTTCAGGATGGGAGTGGGGAATACCGCCTTGGAAAGCTTCAGCTGTTCCAACACATTCCCCCATTCCCCTCCAGCTGAATCCAAATGCATGTTTAACATTATACAGACAAGATGAAGTCCTTCAAGGTTTAAAGAGATTACAGTGCAAGGAACTGAGGAAGAACACATACCTATACTTGGCACCTTCATCTTGATCCATCTGTGTTTGTACCTGAGCAAACCAGGAGAAGAACTAGAAGAGATTTTATGATGTGAACAACACAGATATCACATGCAGGCAATTAAAAAAAAAAAAAAATCAGATCTATGAAATGAAGGTCAGCTTTTGTTAAAAAAGAGATGTTTCAGAACTTGATTATTAATCAAAGAAACAAAATATAATTTCTCATTCCAACTAAAATATTCTATTCTATTCCTCCACTAAATTAAAATGGGAAAGACTGAATTTAATCTGTTTTTATTTGCACTAGCACAAGGCTGTCACATTAGAAAAGGGAGGAAGGGGCATGACATTCTTCTCTATTATAAGCAACACCACCTTACTGAAGGGGTGTCTTACTCTTACTTAAGACTCCACTCAAAATGGAAAAAGTATCTGTCACTTAAGAGCTATGAGTTCAACGATTTTTCTCCCCCAAGTTTCTTCATGCATCTTGAAAACCGCCCAAAATATTTAACAAACCCACAAAAAGCTATGCAAATGACACAGAAACTCGCAGAATTCTCTGAAGAAAATTACTGCAACATGAAGATTATTCAGCATCACTTACCTGCTGTGCTGTTTCAATTCTTTCATCCTCCATCCCCAGTACAGCAAATCCCTTCAAGAGGACATCCTCTGTAGATTCTGGCACCGCAGCCGTCAGTGAAACAGTTAGCGACTGGGATGTTAGGCTGCACAAATCTTCAATTGGAAGCTGCTCACAAAAACCCACAAAACTTTAGTCAGGCACCTAACTAAGAATTAGCGTATTCAGCCCAACTGCAATAACATGATCCAAAGCATCGACTTGAGAAAATGACAGGCTTCTACTTTCAAAGAAACAAATGCAATGAACATTTCACCTATCAATATCATAATACACCAACAACTACCAAATCTATGTATTCAGAAACACCCAATAATCTTTTTAAAGTTGGAAAATATTATACAGCACTTTATATAAGTACATGCTTGTGTAAGAACAGAGACTGAATGTGCATGTACGTGAAATACTGATGAGCTATACTTTGATCCACTTTATCTGGTTCTATACCCAGAGAATCGCACAATAAAAGTATCTGAGAACGTAAGAATTCAGAACACATGCAGAAGCAAAAATAAATGCCACTGCTGTCTACACTACATGGCAACATCACCGCACAGATGTCAGATTTTTTTTGCCAGATATTCCGAGAAAATTCAAGACTTAACACTGCCAGAATTTACTCAGGAACAGTGTTTCATATGCTTTCAAATGCTTTTTAAGGAAAAAGTATTTTCATTCTATGATTCAAAATTAAAGAAGTCAAGCTAAAAGAAAGGCTTTTTCAGAAGACAAGGAATAGCTCTGCTGAATGGGAATTATCAGTCACAATGGTTTTTCAAGCAAGAAAAATATGGACAAAAGTAAGTTGAGAGAAATTGTATTTAAGTATGATTGGAGACTATTAGCTTATACAGAAGAAATTAATTCAAGAAAACAAATACCGTTGCATACTCTTCATTAGCATAATACCCTTTTTAATTCACTTAACAAGTACAGTATGTTTTCTATTGCTGGGAACATCAGTAACAAAAACAGAAAACACTACTTAAAACCAAATTGGTATCCCTCTAGAAAATTACTCAGTAAAACACTCATTGCCTTGTAATACTAGTCTGACAAAGAAAGAATTGTCAGGATTTCAGATGTCTGAGAAAACACAGATTGACCTTTTTTGTTCAATTTCCACATGTCTCTGACCTCGGCCCTCCAAAACAGCTGGGGAGCCAGTGTTTCTCTCATAAGGACTACTGAGAAAAAGACAAATCCATCAGAGCCTGCTTTCTCAAAACAGCCGCGACACCACTGTCCCAATCCACTTCAGCTTGAGCCAAGACCAGCTTAAGTCCTCGGTGTCTTGGCATCCCCGTTGTCCTGACTGGCAAATATGGTACCTGCCTTGTTGCAAAGCTGTTTTAGATCCTTAAGAACATCCTCCGATAGCAGCACATCCTTCTGAAATCATTTTGGATAGCTGCCAGTATTTTCTTTAGTACAGTTGCATACAGCTTACACAAAAAAGAAACAAGGAAGCACGAAATGAAACAGGTGCATTTCAGAAAGGAATTGCTTTACCCGCTCCTCTTTGTTACTCTGACCTTTCAGACACTTGCTCAGAGCCAACTTTGTTGATTTTATGGCACCGTAACTTGTGCTATGATCCTGTTCAAATACAAAACCTCTCATCAAAAGTACAGTTAAGGAAGGCAAACATTTTGCTCTCCTTCCCTTTGTAGACAAGGAAGCATTCATAAATAATCATCATGTCAGAGTTCGATATTTTATAATCGGGTGGGAAACCACGTTTTCCATGGTAAGGAGAAATTATTACGCGTTTTACCACTATTCCTGGCTTTATACGGCTCACTGAATCATCTGTAAGTTGTACCAGGAAATACTCATAGAATCATAGAATAGTTTGGGTTAGAAGAAACCTTTAAAGGTCATCTAGTCCAACCCCCTTGCAAGCAGAGACATCTTCAACTAGATAAGGTTGCTCAGCTTGTCCAACCCGGCCTTGAATGTTTCCAGGGATGGGGCATCTACCACCCCTCTGGGCAACCTGTGCCGGTGTTTCACCACCCTCAGTGTAAAAAATTTCTTCCTTCTAGCCAGTCTAATTCTACCCTCTTTGAGTTTAAAGCCATTACCCCTTGCCCTATCACAACAGGCCCTGCTAAAAAGTGTGTCCCCATCTTTCCTGTAGGCCCCCTTTAAGGTACTGGAAGGCCGCAATAAGGTCTCCCCGGAGCCTTCTCTTCTCCAGGCTGAACAGTCCCAACTCTCTCAGCCTCTCCTCATAGCAGAGGTGCTCCAGCCCTCAGATCATCTTCATGGCCCTCCTCTGGACCTGCTCCAACAGGTCCATGTCTTTCCTGTGCTGAGGGCTCCAGAGCTGGACGCAGTACTCCAGGTGGGGTCTCACCAGAGCGGTAGAGGGGCAGAATCGCCTCCCTCGACCTGCTGGCCACACTTCTTTTGATAACATTGGTACCAGCAGCTATGAATTGATCAGGATCAAGTCAAGAGCACCTAAAACACGTAACTCCACGACTAAAACTCTCAATTTCAAGAGGACGAACTTGGAGGAACTGAGGGACGTCGTAAGGACAGGCAGAGAACGCCCGGTGGATTTCAAGAGGAAGGCTGCCACCGCTGCCTACAACCCCCCTGCACGCCAGGCCGGGCGGGCAGCGCTGCGCCGTGAGGAGCCTCGGGAAGGCTGAAGGGAGAGCGGGCCCTCCCGCGGG
>NW_009646421.1:838463-839820 GCF_000708025.1 Charadrius vociferus
CCGTCGCGCTCCGCTCCGCGTCGCTTGGCAGCAGCGTCATTGGTGGCGGGGCGGAAGCGGGGGGCAGAGAAGTGCGTGAGCTAACGAGCGGCGGCTGACCAGCATGGCGCCCCCTGCCGGCGGGGAGGAGCGCAGGCGGCTGCCGCGGCACAGAGTCCCGCCGGGCGCAGCATTCCCTGGATCCTTCTTTCCCGATGGGGGCGGGGGAGGGGAGGCGCAGGGTGACCCTGGTGGTGGCACCTTACTCCGCGCCACCGAGGCTTCCTTGGGTAGTGGTCACCTCTCTCTTGTGAGATCTTCCTCCTTGCTGAACGGGTTCCCACTTCCCTGCAGCATCACCCATGAACCAGAGCAGCATTTTTCCACTGTGCTGCAGGATTTCTTCTTCACTTTGATGGGGGCGGGGGAGGGGAGGCGCAGGGTGACCCTGGTGGTGGCACCTTACTCCGCGCCACCGAGGCTTCCTTGGGTAGTGGTCACCTCTCTCTTGTGAGATCTTCCTCCTTGCTGAACGGGTTCCCACTTCCCTGCAGCATCACCCATGAACCAGAGCAGCATTTTTCCACTGTGCTGCAGGATTTCTTCTTCACTTTGTTATCTTTGGTTTGCAGTTAGATTTTTTTGTTAACTTAAATCTTCTATCATTACACATTAAAATAAATCCTAATGAAGGCATGCCTGAATTAAAGAGCTTGAAAACAGTTTGAGGCATTCTCTGCAGCTGAGATCCTCCCCTTTTCACTGTTTCAATGCCTTTGGTCCTCATCAGGAACTTCTGTCCATCTGTCCCTCTCCAATTTGCTCCCATCCCCTTACTCCAACCCAGCGGGTTCCTCACCCCCTCAGATTTGCAGGAGGACACAGGGCCTGCAGAAACCCACCCAAGTCACAAGGGTAATACTGTCTCAGCCTTGCTGGTTACTTGAGCCAGGAATAAATTTTGCTGCCACACAAAACTAAGTAGTTAATGAAAACTGTTTGGTCTGGAACAGAGATTGGAGTGGGAAATGGTCTGGCACTTCATGATAGGCCATACGTTTCCACTGTTCTTTGGTTAATGCATGTTATCCAGGCTGCAAGTTATAGGAACATGAGGTTTTACCTACAGCAACTCCAGTCTGCTTTGGCTAAAACACATCCAGTGCCAGGAGCAGCTTTCCTCCCTTAATCACCTTCAAGTATTTCAACAACCCCCCACCACCACCCCCATTCAGAACTTAGAAAGTGAAATCAGTTCAGAGTCATTACACAACGATTTAAAAACTTTTAATAAGCTTAAAAATGTAAAACATATGCTTCATTTACATCACATACAAAAATATTTACAAATATGTCTATCAAAGCAAATAAACAGCTG
>NW_009646421.1:839864-851285 GCF_000708025.1 Charadrius vociferus
ACATTGTGCCATAGGAAAGAAAGTGCCTTGTGCATTTAAAAAAATCCATTTGTAAATTCAAAATTAGTAATTTTAAGTGATTATAGTGATTTTGAAAAATCGCAATGACATTTCTTTAAGTGGAATGTACAATTAACCAAAAAAATTTCAAAGAGATTAAACACAATGCCACAAAAACGCAAAGCTACGCATCCTGCTTTGCTACCCACTGTGAACACGGAAGGACCACCACGTGACCCGCATCTCGCACCTCTCCCTTCTTGGAATTAACAGCAGCATTCGCCAGAACCTTGACATAATTCTTTAGTTAATGGCCCTGAGGTTTTCACATACATTTAACCCCAAAAGTAATGCTTTAAGGAAGTCGTGGTGGATCTCTACATGAAGCTTTTACTTGTATGTAACAGCAACCTGGGCCTGTTTGCTGTATGAAAGTGCTCAGTGGTTCAGGGTTTAGGTGTCTTTTTAGGAAGAAAAGCTGTCTTTATAGACAGCTTATCTTCAGAGGGGTTTGGTTTGTTTCACGGAGGCACCTACGCGACAGCCTGAGCTGCTCAGTGTAAAACTTGCATCTTTCAGACGATACGTAACAGCCAGTAACCATTACAAGTAGTTCTTCCCAACAACGGAAGCACAAGAAGTTTCTCTGCAAGATAGGCAGATGAGCATGGACTCATTTGAACTTCATTCCTAATTGCAATTTACATACGAATATGTTGAAGAATCACTTATGCTGAAACCCAAGAATGATACATTGGGGGGGGAAATAACCCACAACTTGTCCTCAAGCTATGCAAAACTGACAACTGCAGCAACCACGCTTTCAAATGAAGCTGGATTATTCCCTGCTAATTATGCCGACACCTAATGACTTAGAACACAGGGAAACTCTAAAACCAGAAGCGGTTTTTGTATTGTAGCAGGTATTTTGCTGAAGCGGAGGCCTGCAAAGATGTCTTGTAACACTTCTGGTTAATTAGAAACTATAAAACTACTGCAGTGAAATTGCGTACACTTCCGAAAACAGGAAAAGCCCAGCTCCTTGATACTACGTATCTTCCTCTAGAGAAAGACTGTTCTTTGTCTCTTACACCTATAAACACTGCACATCTGAGTCTCAACAGCATAAAAGTTGCATTACACATCTTCACATTCAAGACTTAAAGAGTCGACAGAAGGTATTCCACAAAGTTTGGTTCAGTCTAGAAAATAGTGCACATCATCCAACAAATCACATGAGCAAGCCATTCTTACGGGAGCCGGTTTGCCTTGAAATTACTTCCAAGTTGTTCTCATTCACAAGTCTCATAGCAACCTCTTCCTTTGGCCAGCATCTCAGGCAATAAAGAGCAGATACTCAGGATAACTTACAAGTTGCTCTAAGCTCAAACAGTACATTAACGGAATCCAGTATCCAGTTCAGCATGTCAGAAGTCTAATTTCTTCAGCTGTTCATATGTCAGAAAGAACTGGAGCAGCTGATTAAGGTAAACCGTTTCCTGTTCAATCAGTGCACTCAGGTCCCTTCACTACTAGAGGACAGCAGCATGTGTGTGAAGCTCTGCTCTTCTCTTAGGTCCCTCCTATGTCATGGTGCTGGTTGGCCATTTTTGTTACGCAGAATGATAAAGCTTGCTCCAGGGCACTCCTGTACATCAACAGCTTTAAGGCTGGTGATGCCAACTGCCTGCCCATTCCTATCCTGCTCCTCGGGATCTTGCACACAGGACTGAGGAGGGAGAAGAGTACTACAAAAGCCCTCAGAGACTTTACTCACTTAGCTTTGATAAGCTAAAGTAGCTTTGATCATGGTAAAAAAAACCCAAACATTACTACCAACCCACTTCCCAGGTTTCCAGTCAGCTGGCTATTGAAACACAAACCAAGTTGTGTAAGACTAAGTAAATACAAAAAGATTTCATTACTAACTGCCAACAGTTTCCCCAGCTCTAGAAATACCCCCCATTCCTAACTCATCTCGTTGACTTTATTTAAAATTAGGCTCCAAACTAAGGAAACAAACAGGTATTAAACTGGAGAAACAGAAAAATGTTTTGCAACATCACATTCTAATATTCACTCTGTGTGAATCATGAGTTCAATCTGACCAGCAGCATTTGACTAAGACAATGGTCGACTACACAATTTCCCATTGATAAAAAAAGGAATATTTGTGTCGACATGACACTTTACAAACTGAAAATTCTGTGAAACTGTCTGTCAATACTTGTTGCTGTAGGGCTAGCTTGATAGTTTTGCACACCTTTGAAAAGGATACAATGATATTCCAAGGACCAAGTCTTAACCAGTTTGGCCAAAATCCTTTATATAGAGCAAAAAAGCCTTCATTCTTCCATGTCTGGAAAAAGCAAGAACACAGTTATGTCATTCTTCATTAGTGAGAAACCTAGACAGCATCTCAGCTAACAAGATTCTATACGAGACAAGGGGATGGCTTAGTGCTGTAACCTTGATTTAAACATATTGTATGATGGGACAAAGAAACATCACGAGATAAAGCCAAGATTAGTACTGCCTGCAGTATTACCTGGCAGGTAAAGATGCAGTCTATTTCATTTAGTACTCAACGTAGATTCATCTAAATTGCATTTCTGGCTTTTGTTTGGTTGGGTTTTTTTTTTCCCCCTGGCTTTTGTTTGGTTGGGGTTTTTTTCTTCCCCAAAAAAAAAAAAAAACACCACCTTGCAGAGCACCGCATGTAAACCTGCAGCTCGCATTAGGCACCCCCTTGGAATTTGTCAGTTTGCTTTATGGACTTCACAAAATTGCACAGGACAGTGTGACCTGGACTGTTATAGAAACTGGACTAGTCAGTCAACAATTTGGACACCAATAGCTTCCTATCCACTCTTCTCCATGGTCCCACCTGATACCAAATTTAGGGATTTAAGAAACCAAGCCAAAATAATCAAAACCAGAGACTGACATTGCCTTTGGCTGTACCAGGCTTTCCATTATGCAGTAAGCAACAGGGAAAACCATCTGCCCCAGAAGATGTTCTTCAAGAACTGACCTATGAGATTATCATTCCCAGTCAATATCCTAACATCATATGAAGTTCAGTAAGGGATAGTAGATAGTACTGCTGAAAGACTTAGTGTCATCAATATCCAAACATCATGAAGTTCAGTAAGAGATAGTACTGCTGAAAGACTTAGTGTCCTCATCCGAGCACCAAAAGCAAGTGACTGCAGTACATACTAACTTTCTTCTTGCCTTTCTGTCGAGACAGAAGATACTTTTCACACCAAGTGCATTATTGGCAGTATAGTCCTTTTAAGCATTAGGGCAAAAAGCATATTTAAGTTACTTAGATTAATTTCTACAGAAACTTAGAACAATTTCTATACCAAAATCATTGCTTGATGATACCAGTTTCTACTTACGTTGATACAAGAACTACTTACTTGTAACAAGCAATCCAAAGTACCCTTGTAGTTTGAGTGTCCTCCATGTTGTTGGCTTCTCTGATTCATCATGCGTGTTCTCACAACGTCAATTGGGTTGGATGCAAGGGCTCCAGCTAATCCACAAGTAAAACTTGAGCTAATAAAAGAAAGGTTTAATGAAATTTGACTTCCCACATTTCAAGACGCACAAGAATTCTCCCTCCCCAGAAAACATGCAGTAATGAGTGCTTAATGCTTTTAGTTAAAAATTACATCAGCTAATAGATGTGAAAAGTTACTTTTCATTTACTATAAAGCACCATTTTCAAGATTCAATATACAGCCATTATGTATAGTTTCTGTATACTTGAACAGATATTTGCGCCTCTGAGAATAGCAAATATTTGATTGGAACTTTCCTCTAATCTCAATTTGAAAAGCTGAATGATTCAGATCCACAAATCAAAATTCCATATTCAAAAGAAAATTAAATCCAAATCCTAAATAAAATTAGCTTCCATGCTGCATCCTACCATTTGAGATGCTACTGCATTAAAAAGTATAAACACATCAGAAGTATTTTACATCTAGACTGATGACAAAAAAAGAAATAAAAGATTCATCCCCCATAATGAGAACTAACCAATAATAAGGTATGCAAGCAGTTAGTTATACAAACTTACAGGAAGTGAGTATATACTGTATCTCCCATAAATCCAGACATAATTATGTGCTTCTTGGTAAGGTCATACACTGGCAGTTCCACTCCAACAACAATAGCAGCTCTCTGTGCTGTCAATGATACTCCCTGGCAAAAGAAAGGATATAGCTGAAGTTTAAAATTAACCTTTGTGCACCATCAGAAAAGCCTAGTTTTCCTAATACAAAGCAACACACCATGAATGCATTAAGAACATTCAAATAAGGCTACTTAGTACAGGTCTTAGATGGATACAGGTGCTCCGAAAGAGCAGATTAAAGTTAACAGATAAATCACTTTTCCATACTGAACAGCAATTTCAGTTCCTTTATGCTACTCCATCTCTGCTTAACACATGAATTCTTACATCAACAGTCAGCTAAGACCTTGCCAGACAGGTGATACTGGCTCCCCTTGCTGCTAACTGAAAAACTGACAAAGGAAGATGAGCAGAAAAATGGAGATCAAGAAGCTTTGCAGCGAAAAGCACACTAATGGAAAAACGATTCTATTTTCCAGCTGTTTCAGAGCAACTGTCCATTCTTGGTCTTCAGTTGTTATACAGTCACAGACTGTAACTGGCACAACAGACAATCTACAATGCTAAGTACAAGAATTCCTGAGCTAGAGGAGACGTTCTAAAGGTACTAATGTACCTTTAATTCCAAATGTTCTTTAGTGTATGTTTTAAAAAGAGCAGAGCATACAGGCTGAGAGGTGTCTTGTAAAGGGTTGTTGAACCAGTCCTTGAGCCAGTCAGCCTAATTTAAGCCTCCATTTGTCTCCCCTTTTTTCAGAAGTGGCTAATCCTAAAACACGAGACTGGCAGTAACCCTTTGTCAAAATGCACTGAGACACCAGCAGTGAAGTAGTCATGACAAACTACATACATATTAGCTACCAATTTCTCCATATTTTGGCTGAGAACACTGTAGAAGTACATGAAATTCAGTTGAGCAAGAAAGCGTACTGAGTGTAGGGTATAGTTCAAAAAACTTGCCTTCCACAATCCTTTAGTGCCTTCCTTTTGGTAGATCTGTATGAAGTTGCCCATCATTCCTCCTTGAATCACACTGCCTTGGGCTTGCATTCTGATCTGAGATTCATTTTAAGATAAAATTAGAAAACAAATATTTTTCAAACATAGAACCGATAATAGTTTAATACAATTTTATTAACATTTTAAGTTACAGTCTTATAAGTAAAGTCAGTTTCTCTTTGAATAGCTGACATTATCATAACCAGGATGAAATCATTTGAAGTGCCTTTACTATTCAAATGCAGCTGCTAATTTTGAACGAGTGCATGGTGTAAGTTCTTAACTGCATGGTCATGTCTATTTCTGTACTTGCACACTATTCCACTTAGATTAGACTGGCAGATGGGTTCTGCAGGATGTCCTTTACAGTGTTCTCACTGGAACATGTTAAAATGAAAGGTTAAAGATTACAAGTTTCAGCTGGTGAGAACCATGGTCTTCCAACCTGCGGAGTTCTAAGAATGTCCTTGGGAAACTGCCACAGTAATTACCAAATACAAGTTTGATGACAAGCAAGTTGGTACATGGACATAATTTTGGGAAATAACTAATTGAAGCCACACCTGAAATAGAAGCTTATGTTCGAAATGCCTCTACATTACCACGCTAGCTCTACAAAGGACTAAGTTTTTTGTAGTTTTAGAAGAATAGAAAGTTTTCTTGAAATTTGCTTTAGATGCAGCCATATAAGTCATATGCTACAGTTTCGTAAGTTAAATACCATCAATCCTTTTAAGTAACTGGAAAAGAGGTCATCAACTATCATTAAGCTAACAGATTCTTAAAGAGGTGAGTGTTTCACCACTTCACTTAAACGACTGATGCTGGGACACTACTTCCATGTGACACTGGATTGCAAAGCTTCTCCACAGAATTTAAAAATTCTACAGTATAAGTACCACTCACTGAAACTCTTGCCTCTCAATTGATCTTTCCTTATTTTGAGGTCTAGAAACATCCTAGTATAAAAGTGTTACCAAGAAGTAGAGATGAAATATGCAGTGTGGTTTCCCCACAAACACTATAGCATGAAAGTCAGAGTCATCTTAAATT
The DNA here is from genome assembly GCF_000708025.1 of Charadrius vociferus. Lineage (NCBI taxonomy): Eukaryota > Metazoa > Chordata > Aves > Charadriiformes > Charadriidae > Charadrius > Charadrius vociferus. Next base: position 846,067 of record NW_009646421.1, read on the forward strand.
ATTCTCTCCCCACTCCCAGAAAAAGTTACATGGATCCAACTACCTCCCCAGCCATCAGTTTCCTCGTCCATACTTCAAATAATCAGTATGGACCAGAAGGAGGTTAGAAGAATTCAGGACATTACTAATTACCTTTTTTTTTTTTTTAAAGTTAAGAGTTAAGAATAAATAGGGTTAAAAAACCAAATCCTATATTCATCAGGAGATTTTGCATTTCCTCAAGGAAAGGATAAAAAATAAATACAAATTCTAAATAACACATAATTACCTTTAAGACATCTGTAGGGTTGGCAATAGAAGATGAGATTACTCCCGAAAGGATGCCACATAGAACATTTATCATCAGGGTTTCATCTATTGCATAAGCAAAGAAGAAGAGTTTAGCTGCAGATTTACAAAGCTTAAGATGCATCAGGGCAGGATGATGCCACCCTTCCTTTAACCAGAGAGAGTGCCAATTACAGAAACCTTAAAAACTGCTCCAACAAGTTTTTCTTGTTGACTCACTTTGTTGTAATTGGTACAAGGAATGTGTTCTCAGTAGACTTGTTCAAACCGCTACAGTAAGATACCAAATGGACACAACCAGCTTCAAGCAAAACAGTCCTCCATCAAATTGAAAAAAGCCCACTCACCTTCTGGATGCTCAACGAACATTCTTTTTAAGCTTTGGTAAGTGCCTATTTTTATAGTTCCATATGAAGCTTGGCGTAGCATTGCAGGTGCAATCCTGTAAAAACAGGCAGTGATAATATTTATACTCAAAATTGCAAAAGACTCATTAGCAAATACTTTTTAGAGCAGGACAGACTGAACACAAGATATCTACCAGAGAAAGGTTTGTTCATTTTAAATCAACAATTTAAACTCAATACAGACAAAACAAAGTTTTATTGTTTTGGTGGTTGTTTTTTTTTTTAAATGAAGCCTACAAGAACATGAATGAACTGTAGAAGAGAGCATGCCTCAACTTCTGATCTATAAAATAGCTGTCAAGTTTGTCTGAAATGTAATCTGCAAATTACATTTCTCCCCCATCATCTTGCATGATTTGAAGAAAAGCATGCCCATTTATATACAAAGGTTAATTCTGACAGATGGAACAACAATAGCAGCATTGCACAGAATAACTTTATGCTTAGCTTTCCCCTCCCCCCCATGTATATTAGTATGTTTTTTTTAAACATGAAATGTTATTGCAGAGTGCAAAGACTGAAGCAATCTAGGCTTGGGCTTTCAACTTCCTGATTAATTGAGGCTAACCAAATACCTTATAAATCTGAAACCCAAGAATTCACAACACTGTGACCTTATCAATATACAGTTCCAAAAACATTACGGCAAGTCAGTTAATTTTACCCAGAATATAAGGCTTTCAATCCTTCTTCTCTGCATATTCTGACTAGTGCATGCACCATTCCACGGTAGCGGATCTCTTTATATTTGGCATCATTAACCTGACCTTGAACCTGCAGACGTGTTTTGGTCAGATCAATGGGGAAAGTACCTGAAAGAAAAATAAAGTGAAAATTAATCAAGTACTTACCTAACCAAAGACAATAAAGAACACGATATAAGAAAAAGCAGCTTTTATTATACACTAAAATAGATAAAAATACACCTGGGGGAAAAAAGTCTCTCTTACCAAAATTCTCTTTTAAAGAAGTGGTTTCTTTTTATGTCACCTTGTTTCTTCTAAAAGCTTGTCAGAGGCCCTACTTCCTATGTTTACATTTTGCATTCACTATGTTTTCAGGCAACCTGGTTGTAAAGGTTGCCTGGTTGTAAAAAGCCACACTGAACAGGACTCTGCAATCACAATCAAGTACAGAGTTTGAATGTGTATTCTACCAACACATTTGCAGAGCATTTAATTGAAGGCGAAGAAATAAATTCCATTGGACAAGCTATACAGATTCTAGCCTAGAATCTAAAAAAGCAATAGCAGCAGTACCCATTTCTGTTATTTCTTTCCTGTAGCCTACTGCTATGTCAAGTTCATGCTCTCCATGCTCCCTTTACGAAAGGGTTTAGAAAGCATATCCCTCCAGAGCTTATCTTTAGGAAAGGGATCACCTCAACACTCAATACTCACCTAAATAGTCATAGGATTCAGGATTTTAATGAGGTTTACCAGACAAGCAAGGCTTTTATGAATTGCTTGTCCTCCTCGTGAAGCTTTTGGCATTATTTGGCATTATTCAGTCAAGTCAAATAAGAGAGGTCTCAAACTCAAGTTTAAACAAGATTCATAAAAGAAGGTAGGAAAAGAAAATAAAATTGTAGTTTTTCGTATAATTTTATACTGCATCTACTTTGTTAGACAGACTTCACATGCAAGCCCACCATGTCAGACTATGTTCTGCTACTATGAAAATCCTTTATTTTCATGTATATGCATTTCAGGTAAGACTTTAAAAGAATGTTATTATTTTAGGATTGTCTTTAAAGTAAGCACTAAAAGATCAGATACACTGTCTTATAGCAATTACTCTATGTTGCACGCTAACTGAATTTAAGTGTTCAAATCTAAGCAGCCACTCACATTCAAGAAAGGGGATTGAAACTGCAACATAGCTACTCAGAAAAGCTAAGAGAAAATTTTACAAGTTAAGAGCTTAATTTGTCTACTCAAGCAAAACAAAAGCCTGTATACTTGTGACCACTGTCTAGGAACAGATCAACAAACACCAAACAATAGAAGGCAAACCCAAAGTTTGTATAAAAACAAGACTCAACAGGGAATGTGGGTTTACAGACAGGAGTGTTCTGACATTGTTACAAAGTTCTGAGCAACTGTTCAGTCAGCGTTAGGGAAAAACACTCCTATGCTGTAAACCACCATATACTACTGTGTCACTGATAGCATAGAACCAAGCTTGTTTCAAAAGGGACTGAGTAAAGGAAATAATGTAAACAGTTAAAGGAAAAGCTTACCACATTCTGCAGTGATTGATGCTAAACCTCCATAGATAAAGGGCTTCCAGTTTAGTGCTGACATTATTGATCCTTCTTTCTGTGAAATAAGACAATGACTTAATGCTTCTATAAGTACATGTTATATAAATACATATGCTAACATTTAATAAAACTTTGTGCCTTGTCCATTTTAGATGGATCTTCCAAACATGCTATGGGTAAAAACATTTAATACCTTTGACAATAAGAAGTCAGTAATACCGCACAAAGGCATCTGGGTTCAAATCAATGTCTCTGCTATGTATTTGGTCCACTATTATCCTCACTGTGAAAGGTTAAAGTAGTTTGTCTCCCAAGCATGATCTTAAGGAGCACTGCAGTGAAAAACCTCCAATGATTCTTACCAAGCTGAATTAGTTTGACTACATCCTGCAATCAAATGGAACTTTAAGATAGTCATTACTAAACTTTTGTCCTGTTTTTCCTAGTATCAACACTAAATTGAGCTGGTATGCTTGAACAGAAAATAGGGATGCATACAACATTTTGCTTCCATTAAGGCTTATTTCTGCTACCAGTGTTCACAATATTGATTCCTGTGAACATTATATGAAAGTAGTGTAACCAGGTGCATAAGGCCTTTTACAGTAAAAAAAGGCTGCTCTAACTTGTAAGTCAATTAAGTGAATTCGACTAAGTGACCAAAAACCATAACTGGCATATGCTTGCTAAAGTAATCCAATCACCTTAGAAAAGATAAGAACTGCAAAACCCGACTAGTCCAGCTGACACAAGATTGCCCTTCTCAAATCCAAGTAGGTCTCTCCACAGCTTATTTTTTTCCCTTCCTCATAATATAAATACTTTCCATTCCCCATTTTCTATAATATTCTCCTAAACATTGGATTCTACAGTTATCTTTTGCAAATTAATTCTGTGGAATAATCATACTTGAAACTATTTCTTTTGACACTTCCATTCCCTGTTACTTTGTTTATTCACCCGTACTGCCCAGCTGGAAAATACCACAAATACACCAGTTACTTAGCACCGTCTTTTGTAAAGATGAACCTTCTTTGGTCACTTCCTCTGTAAGTGCCAATAATCCAGCATCCAAATGAAGTTAACAGAAGTTGCAGACACTGAGCATGCCTGAATAGTTGCTGCAGCCCTAGTTTTCCTTTTATCATCTTTACTTCAGGAAGTTACCTGGGTCTTCAGTCTTCTGACAGTACAATAAAAAACCCACAGGACCTCAAAGCACACAATTTCAATTACCCAACAACCAAGTGCACAGAAATCCATCTTACTCTTTAGGCCACTGCAAAGAACACCACTGATGAAAAAAAAAAAAAAAACCACCCACAAAGAAAAGGCAACTAAGGGTACCCACTATTGCCAAAAAGAGTGCTGTGCAGAGATCAGGAGCCACGGGCATAGATTATGCCAGCTTTTCAATATGAAAGCAGCAGAGCCACATGGGTATGACACTGTGCCAGAGGGAGGCCACTTCCAGCTCCAAGTTCCTTATATTCCTGTACTGGCATGATTAATGGCAGATCTTGTAATTAAGGAAGACAAAGCTAAGCTCAGTTTCACCACTATTAGCCCTCACTGTGGAATAAATTGAGGTCTCCAATTTTACTAAAAAGAAATCATCCTTATCAAACATACATTGTTGTTCCCTGAACATCAGTAAGATGTCAGAGATTATACTACCCCCAAAAGAACACTTGGTTAGACTAATACAGTGATTCATCCACACACTCTTTGCAAAAGTGAGAACCAAGTTTGATTGCTTCTAACTGGCAGTGTGACTGAAATAAAATCAAAAGCCCAGGTTCCATAAAAGAATGCATCACTTCAAACAAGTATTTAGATATTTCCCTGTTAGAGAATGGACTTTGAAAGTCATGTATCAAATTCCTTATTGATTAACAATATTGCTAGTATATTTGGCAGACAGTATACTCCAGCTTACAGTAGTTTTAGCCATTTAAAATGGATTTGACCCTCGAATGTTACAGAATGCTTATGCTAAAGGAGTTACTCGTCCCAAAAAGTTATTACCTGTAATATAAGCACTCACATATAAGATAGTTATCCAAGCAGTACTTTCTAAGTGTATGGATTACACTGCACACAGACAGCTCAGATGTCTCTGAGGCATCATCAGAGAGAAATAAGGAAAAAAAAAAAAAAAACCAAAAAAAACAAAACAGGGCTAAAGCTAGTAAACAACGTGGCAAGTTCTTGCAAAATACCAGCTGCCCTTCAAGTATGGAAGCCAGTGAAAGCTT
>NW_009646421.1:851755-871198 GCF_000708025.1 Charadrius vociferus
GGCGGGCGGGGCAGGGTGGTATTTTCCACTATCCCGCCCCAGGAGACTGTGGCAGGTATGTCAGGTATTTCAGTGCTCCTCGGTCGATGAACAGGTCACTTGCCCCTCGGGGTTTCTCTCCATCATTAACTATAACGATATGGATTTCGTCCCTCGGTTTACAGGGGTATGTCCCCCTCTGCTACAGCGATATCTGGGTTCAGGAACCTTAGATACCTTGCTCTGTGGAGGAACGGAAAGGGGCAGGGTGGGTTTAAAGGACTACTTTGCTCTTAAACATACCCCACTGCATATTTTTGACAAAACAGGTGATTTTTTTTTATCATTATTATGCAGCTCTGTGCAATTCCAGCTATGTTTCTTTGCATTACCAATGCTGAAATTATGTGCTCGGTATGTAACCTTTACATTGCATCACTTTGTGAATGTATATCCAGTGCCCTTCCAGAAGGATCACGGTGTGCTGTGTGGGACATGGGCCGTGGCCACCGTAGGGCTGCCTGGCCAGAGGAGGAACGCGGGGGCCATCCGAAAGGGCGCTGTACAGGTGGCTGTGACCAGTCCACCAAGCCTGGAAGAGAACCAGAATGAGTCCGTTCCCTTGGTTCAGAGCCCAGGACTCCCTGTGAAACAGTTGAAATTAGCTCTTTCTCTGCCCCTAAAGGCAGCCTGTTCTGGCAACTCAGCGCTTTCCCTTTCTGACTGAAGAGCTGCCAGACAGACTTGTAGGACATACCCCCATGTGCTTGTAGGATCTACCCCTGCAGTGCAGCCCTGCTGCCGCTGTCACTCTGCTGCTTCCCAAGTGGATGGCATGCCTTCCCCCTGAAAGGTCAAAACATCCTGCAGTATTGCCCTCCTCGCTAATCTCAGGGCAAGGCTGGAGGCTGAGAAACTTTATTTAAGCTTAGGGGCTGGTGGAGGAAGGGTTCAGCTCTCATTAAGAAGCTGGCTACAGCCTTACGTTAATCTGTCAATAAAACATAAGGAATCCAACATTTGGGACCCACTGTGCTGTAAATGCTTCATACAGTGAAAACAGGTCTCTACAACCATCCAAATCCATCTCAGACCTCCCAGAAATTCTACATTTTCATTGTTATGGCATGGGCAGCCCACAGATCTCCAAGCACAGTGTCACAAAGTTGTCTTTGCAGATGGGCCTCTTGGCAGGTATGAACTCACACCTCAGAATTGGTACTGGTGTTCACACCCCCTCCTGAAACTCCCAGTAATTGTCCAGAACATTCCAGGTTTTATATCTACAGTGGGGGGGATCTTATGTGAGGTAAACTTTGAACGGCTCCTTTCTTTTTGTACAGAGATCATTTGGACTGATTCTAACACTGAGTGATTTTGCAAGACAGCCACTTCTGTTTTCCGACTTCCCAAATTTCTGTCTGCTTTTAAGAAGGACCTTAGTTCCAATTTGACCTTAAGTTGTTCATGGAGTTTGGCCAGAGCCTTCCGCAGGCAGCCAGTTTTTATTATCTCTGATGCAAACCGGTTCCTACTTACACATTACAGCTTGCGTCTGATCATATTTCTGAAGTACCTGCTAGTACTCAGCCATGTGCTTCTGAATAAAGAGGAATTCAGGCTACCTTTTGTTACTTCTGTGACTTTTGGATGGATCCTCTGAATAACCTCCTTTCTTGTATTTTCAGCCCAATTCATACTACGAGATACGTAATGCTTTTATCAAGAGCCAGGAGACTATTTTTGGCAAGCTGCCTTGAGCGTGACATCAGTGCCATATCAGCAGTTGACTTTGGTGTTCAGCATCTTTTCACATGTCTGTGAACAATCCACGTGCTACTGGTGTGCTACTGGTGTGCTACTGGTTACACAGTCTTACAACAGTTTTGTCCAAAAGCCAGTTCTTTCCTGCTGGGCTATGTAGGTCTAAGGTTTAATTAATTAGTTCCCAGACCCCTAACCTTACTGCTCCTGAGTTTCCTCACACATTTTTTGTATTTCTTTTTTAAACAAAAGAGGGCCACCCTCTAACAATTCTACCAGAGCACTCTGCCTTTTCTGCATTGATTCTTGTTTCACTATTTCCACTGCTACTTACAATGGAAAATCATTTCTCTCCTGGTTGCTGCAGTGGTGAAGACAGTTTTGCCTAGTGTCCTACTGCTTTAATGAATGGTTAGTGAAGTGACCCAGATGTTATGGGCATTATTCAAACTGCCCTGTCATTTTGTCACTAGTAACCACTGGAGAGTTTCCTTTCTCTCTTGGAAACTTTCATAATTATTAGTCACATAATTCATTTGCTTTTTTCATGTCCCATTGGCTGCATGATGAAAGCAAGTCCAGCACGTGAAGTCAACCACTCCCTGCCCCAGCACAGCCTTGTCACTTTGGTGTTTGCACTTTCTGTCTGAGAAGGAGTTAATCTGACTCTCAGCCATACAGCAGATGACTCTGTTGGAAAAAATAAATGCTTAAGATGCTATTGGCATGTGTAAAAATATAAGATATATTAAATAGTCCTTCCATTGTGTTTGCCAGGGGCAAAGCCTCAGCTGGAGCATCATGTCCAGCTATGTGTGATACATATAGGAGGGCTGTAGAGAGGAGTTAGGAGAATAAGGCTAGGGATACAAAACATGATCTGCAAGGAAGGATTGAAAGAAGTGGACTTGTTTATTTAAAAAGAAAGATTGAGAATAGCATAATCTTCAAGACTGAAAAGTGGCCATACAGAGGAAAGGAATTATCTCTTCTCCACCACTTGCATTAGACATTACAACAGACTTTCTAGTGGTATGAACAGTGCTAGGTGAGACTGACTGGGGCAGCTTGCAGTGCCTTTGTCATGACAAGCTTTTAAAAACTGCTAAGCAGCTGTTTCTCAGAAGTAGTTTCAGTTTGGATGATCCAGCCCAAGCATAGGGATGGACTCCCAAGGATCTTTCCAGCCCTTTTTTCTGTAATTCAGAGGCATTTCCTGCTCCAGCTTCTAGCATTTGTCATACAGGCATACAATGACAACACGTCTTATGGTTTCTAACTTATTGACAGACTCTGCTGTGCGGAGTTCAAGGAGAAAGGAAAGTGAAAGCAGGAATAACAGTAAATGCTATTTTGTAGCCTTTTTGTTAATATTTTTTGATAGTCTGATTTGGGCTCTGACATTGGCAAGAGTCAAAGGTCTTTATTGTATCCTAGTTTTGTGGATATAAAAGGAGCATGTTATTTGCTTTTAATGTGTAGAGGGTGAAGGAACTGAGGACAGTTCCGGGCTTTGAGGGTGAAAGAACTGAGAATAGTTCCGGGCTTTGAGTGGACAAGAGAATCATACAACATAAGTTCCCAGCAAAGCAATTCTAGTAAAAGTAAACCTGTAATCCAGACAAATTTTTCTGAAAAGTGTTGCAATCTTCCAGCACGTCCTGGGAAACTGATTTCTCTTCATTTCTGAGACTCCCTACAGAGATAATAATTCCTATGTGTGTCACGGCGTTGGATTTGATGTTATTTGAGTGAGCAAATGAAAAGTTGTTAAAGATGCTCAAATAGGAAGGCACTACGGAAGGCTTTTTACTACTATACAATATTTTCTGACCTCAACAGGCGATCTGAGTAGTAGGCTGTTGTCCTCTGACTGCTTGCCAAATAAAGATTAGTCACAATTGCTTCACAGAGGGGTTTTGTCCAACATGGCACTGCAGCTAAACAAGTATCAGCTGGAAGAAATTACACCAATTTGAATGCTAGTAGGTGCAACACAAAGAAAAGCAAACATGTTTCTATGCCCTACTAAAAACCAGGCAGCACGTGGTGTAAGATATGGCCTAACCTTTTCCACAAGAGGAGATGATTCGATGCTGAACGAAGGACAGAGAGGTCGTTGTTACAACAAAGAACATTGTACATACCGTATGTTTTCTACCACTGTAAGTACAACACTTAATTGGCAGTACTCAATAATCCAGGGACAGTAGGAAACATCTGCTGGGAGAAATACATATTTGCACTTGACTATCCTGTGAAAGCAGGGTTGCAGTTGAGGTAGTTCTACAGTAACAGAAATGTGACTCATAGAAGACAACGGACAGTGAGATGTGGCGGCAGGTGACCCAAGCCATGTCCTTCACAGTACAGGATTTAGGTTGATCAAAACACAGAAATGCCTATGTGGGAAAATTTCAAACTTTTGGTGCTCTTACTTTTTAAAGGAGCCTCACTAACCTCTTTCCTTATTCCTAAGTTTTGATAATTTTCCCACAGTGTCTACAGAATACTCTGCATTAAATCATTACGAAAATAATCCAGCTTTTCCTCTGTTTACCACAGCTTGACATTGGGTAATGCAGCTCTTCCTATCAGCATTTGAATACCATTTCCTTCTTTTTAAATTTAAAAATGTACTTCACAAAATTTTGTAAAATGACATTTAAGTAACATCACAACTTTTGGGGAATTAAAAGGTTTAGAAAAGACAGGATGCTTTCTGAACAAGTACTTTCTTGCTTTGCAGGCCTGCTGACTCACAGCATAACACCAGCATCCCAGAACTAGCATTGTGTTTGGCCAAGATGAGCTGATTGCTGTAAACCTTGAGCAAGACAGGTTATTCTGTGCAGCAGGGAAAACAGCTGTAGGATTTTGTCCTTACGGCAGTCATCTGTCACAAAAAACACATCTTGGACAGGTCACTCAGGATCTTTAATGTGCAGTGGGATGCCTTGCCGATGCTGCAAAGCAGCAGCCACAGGTAGGAACTTGCATCTCCACTTTCTTCCGATAACAAAGCCTGACAGAGTGGGAAAGTGGTGGTCTTCCAGAGGCTGAACAGGCACAGTCCGCAGTGATAGACACCCTGGGCTTCTGGGGGAACGTGACAGCTGATGTGTTCAAACACTTCCCTCCATTTTCCATAGTTATCCTTCCCTCCACAGGGTTCAGTGGATGCCAGCTTTTGGACTCACTCATGCCTTAGGTGGCAGCACCGGCGAGCACAGCGATGTGCCTTGCAGCTGCAACAAGGGCATTCTGCAACATGGCAGCACTAATGTAGCAGCTCATTGCCAACAAGGAGGTTGCTCCCTCACATCCTCCTCCCATTCCCAGACACAGTTCTGGCCCTTTGCTCACGCCAGTGATAGCTCTCGTCTGACTCGCAAGCAGGTTCAACTCACTAAGTCCACAGAACACATCCATCAAAACTAGGCTTTTCCCAGCTGATGGAGCTGGATTGGCTTACATTGGCACCAGCAGCAATGTAACAGAAGCAGCAGGAGTGCGTGACTTGCGGTGGGTTCAGCCTTTTTGGAAGCATCGAACTATTAGAATGACTCAACACCTCACAGGACTTAGCCACAAGTACCTGGCACAGCAAAAATGTTTCAGGGGCTGCAGTACACATGCTGCCTTTACCACCACATCCTAATACCTCTGGCCTCCGGTCTGGCTTCCAGTATGAACAGGAGGTGGCATTAACCACTGGACTTCACACAGCGCACTAACAACTTTTTCCGACCTTCTTTACAGTCAGAGAGCAGAGACTGCAAAAAAGGCAGAGCCACCTTGCAGCCTGCAGGCTGCCAGCTGGACCATGTGTAAAACTTCATCTAAGGAATTCTGGTGGACTCCTACAATACTGCCAAAAATGCAGAGTCTAATTCACGCAGGAGATGGGTTGGCCTTGTTTCAGCTCTAAGGCCGTGGGGAATCCAGTTCTGTAGAGTCAAAGAACCAGCCTACAAATTTCATTGCTTTTCATTTCAAATATGAACACAGCAAGAAGACAGGGAGAAGAGAGACAAAAAAGCAATTAAGAGCAACATAGATGAACAAGAGAAGATAGTGCAAATGAAGGCTGAGACAAGAGACATGAGGAGAACAGGCACATATAAATTGTGCAGAAGCTTTTATTGGTGCTAGACTGTCTGAAATGACAAGAAGTTTTTTTGTAAGTGAAAAGAATAAGTGATCTTTTGAAAACAGATGGTCTGCCAGTTCTGTAGTAGTTGACGTGAGGCATTTAGGTAGCTTGTTCCAGAGGAAAGTGCTACTGGTGAAAAACTACTTCTGACACCTTCAGCAGTCTGAGACCCAAAATGTTCCAAGAAAAGTGGTTGGAGGTTGAGTTGGTTTTCTTGGAGGAGGTCTTGAGGGACCTTGGAAGACCTTATGCAGTCACACTTAAGGAGACCCAGCAGGGCAATCCTTCAGGCTGCTTGGAGATTAGGATTTAGCAGTAGATTATATACTTCCCCCTGGATAGACTTAAACTTTGGGGGTTTGTTATAGCTGTAAATTTTATGGGAAACTGGCACAGCTCTTGTAGTTCTGACACATCCTGGATTTTATATGGTTCCAGAAGACGTACATCGACTGTTTTTATTATTTTTGTATCTTAATCTACAGTCCCTACCTGAAAGGCTTCTGTAATGGATATAATTGTACATGTATGAAAATGCGCTAACTATAGAGGCTACACAACTTTTCTTCAAATGCTTCTCAGTAATATGCAGATGACAGTACTTTTTCTGATGTTAATTGTCACTGCAGACTCCATTTTAACACTGATTTTTGCAGATTATAAACAGGATGCTCTGTATTTCTAAAACCTTGGAGTACAGAAGCAGTTCCAGAAGCAGGGGAACCCCAGAAGATGGCTTTTGATTAACAAGTGTACTGCATCTGAAAGGAATGGGAGAGGTGCAAAGAGTGAGCAATGAAGTGTACAATATAGATGATATGACTCTCTCCGTACTATCTCACACATTGTGGAGGCATTTAAATGGTGTGGTTAAAGGCTAGGTGGGGAAAAATCACAGCAGTGTGCAGACTCCTGCAGCTCCATCTGGTTTATCTGAACAGACCTCATTCAATTAGCTCAGCAAGTCTCTAATCAGCAAAAAAGATCTCAGTTTAGCCACTGCCTGCGTCACCACCGCAAGAAGGATATAGCTCCCAAACTGAGCTGCCCTCTCATCTGACCATGTTAACACATAGCTGTGTATCAGTCTTTTTGATCTAAATGTTAGCACACCTAAATTCAAGGGAGTCAAGTATCAGCTCAGTTGTGCCTGAAAAGCCCTCTAAGCTTAGCCAGACACTGGCTTCTGGATATCTGCCCAGAAACAGTTCCTAAGAGTTTACTTAAGCCCACGTAGGCTCTGCAGCAGCTCTGCACTGTGCTGTGATCCCCTACCAACGGTGACAAGAGACAGAGCTGCAGCAACAGTGGGACCTTCAAAACTTCCTTTACGTGTTGCAGGAAGACAGCAGTGGGAACAGAATACTTGGCACGCTGTCACAAATGCAGCCCTTCTCATAGCAGGAGAAATCAGAATCGGGACTCTTACAATCAAAGCTGTTCTGCCTGTGCCACAGATTTTTTTATTTTGCTGGTTTTTATTAGAAACAATGAGAGCATTTTTGCATTTTTATAAATAACATTCTTGGTCAAAATCAGTTTACCCAGAAAGCTCAGCTGAACAGCTTTTTTTCCTTCTTAATTCTTCTAAATCCACTGCAAAATACATCAGTTCTCTGGAAAATTGTTCAGACAGACCACACCATTTTTCCTCCCATCCAGTCCCCTCTCTCACAACAGTTTCAGCAACCCTGGAGCGCATTTGCCAGGTGTGGAGGTAATTGCTGTCTGCTGACTAGTGGCAATGGCGTCAGTCCCTGGAGCTTCTCACTGACATTCACTTCTTTCTCCTTTACTTTACACATTTTATTTACTTCAAATGCACTGAAACAACTGGCAATGTAAATGTTAATGAATGATGATACGCTCATTAACTGGACCTAGGTTAGCCTCCAACCTAGTGAGGAGTCAAAGGTGGCAATGCATAATAGTAATCACTTTGAATTTTTGATAATGAATTGGAATATTTCACTTTCAGTGAAATATTCCAATTCATTATGCTTTGTAATATTCAGCCTTCTTCCTCGAGGCTTTAAAAGAACCTCATCCCATATACTGTACTTCTGAGCTGTTAGTAATGAGTCTTCAGGGTACTTCTGTGTGGTCAGATGTACGGCCCACAGGTACATGTTATGAATAAAGGGACTGAAACCGAAAGATGAAAGCCCAAACTGAGGGCCAAGAGCAAGACCTGGCCATCACAGGAAGCTCCTACCTCCTCTGAGGCTCAGAAGAAAATTACTTTGATTCCAAAATACAGATTTACAAGCTTAGCCCTGAACACCTAGAAAGTGACACTGCTGCAGCAGGGCTGGGACATGGGACTTCCCAGCTGTCAGTCCAAACCCTTTTTCATACTTCTCTTTCATGGTTAACATTTTGTAACTTGGGGTTGCAAGGCCAAATGCCACACTGTGAAAACAAACCCTGTAGCTTTCTGAAGACCAAACTCCTGCATCAGCACCACTGAAATATTTTATCATGGGAAGATCTTGGGTTCTTACTATCCTTCTTGAATATCCGTGATCTCCATAGTTTTGTTCCCCTGCCTATGGAAATATGTAATAATTTGTCTCAACTGCAAAAAAGAATGAATAAACACATTTGATCAATATATCTACCAACCACCACAACGGTTTTCAGGAATGGAAAATATAACCAGAAATCAAGGAAATTATGAAGAACAATTTTCATGGCCCTTAATTTTCAGTGGGCCACAACAATCAGAAGTTCCAGACTTTGTGTTTGCACTTTTCGTGTGAAGTCCTAAAAAAAAAAAAAGAATTGCAAGTAAAAATCACTGCCCTGAGCCTCTGTCTGCCTAGGTGAAACTCCAAGTAGTACAGACACGTTGCACCTACAAGCAGTCTGGTTGTTCCTCTGGCAAAGCTGACACTCAGGGAAGCAGCTTGCTTACAAGTCAGGACTGCATGTAGAAACTGAAATGGTGTCTTTTGTGTTCAGCAGCGGCAGAACTGTTCAATGAACTAGTGAAGAATTTGGGGTTTTTTTCTGTCTGTATTTCTTACTTGAACTGCATGAGTGTGGGCTTTGGCTGAAAGCCAAGTCTTTAAATAGCACTGGCCACCAGCAGAAATCCAAAGGAGTGGATAATAAACTCAGATTAATAGAAAGAAAGAAAAACTCTCCCCATTTCCATGGCATTGCTCTTAAGTGCCTGGCTGGGGCTCGCCCCCTTTGCCTTGCTGCAGAGGAATTTGAAAGCAAAGGCCAGTTTCTATCCTGCTAATTAGGGGCCGACCACAGCTCTGGATAGCATCATCACACCATACCCTGCACGCTCTCACCATTTGTCTGCAACGCTCATTGTAACCAAAACCAACTCCTCAGCTTCTCTCTCAGAAGATAAGCATAAAACCATTTCTGAATGGTGAGGAAATGCACCAAAAGACAAGCAGAATAATTTACATACATTTGATGTTCAACATAGTGCATCTGTTGCATGGTTTCCATATTCATGCTGTTCTCAGCGGAGAATCATTTGCTTTGTGCTACAAGACCATACGCCCTTAAGCTGCCTCCTTTTCTCCCCGTTCACTTGCTCCTGTATATATTAATTATTTCAATGGGATTTCTTCCTGGTTTCCTTTCCCCATAGAGTAATAATGATTTGTTCTATCAGCCCTCACAGTAGGTGGATAAACATTACTGGCCTCATTTCATGCATGGAGAATCTGAGACAGGAGGGCTATGCACTGACTGCCGTCGCAGAGAAGAGCGGCTTTAAACACCAGTTTTGGCACACAGGAATTTCTTTGTTGCCTCCCAGGTGCGTGCTGTGCTCCCGCCCATGCCATTGAGCTATTCAAAACTGAAGGACGGCATAACCTTTTAGGAAAAAAACAACAAAAGCAGACCTAACAGGCACTGTGCTCATCGTGGCCACAGTGTTTTTTATTTACAACAGAAAAATATGTATGCTCAACTTCGAATGTGCATATATGTCTTTTCTATCTTCCGACACACTTTGGTTGCTTGCACACATGTAAGTGTTTGTGGGTTGAGGTGTGCAATTATGTCAGGACATCCCAGATGGGAAATCTGCTGTCATTAAATGCCTGGTAAGACACAGATGGAGGAATACAAGACTAGACCACCTTGCAGAACAACTTGAAAATAAGACAGCGGGAGGGAGCCTGTGGCTGCCCAAAAGGCTGCGGAGGGTGGACACGATTTCTTGGCACAGCTGAAACAAAGCAGCCTGACCTCGCAGCACCTCCGTAATCCTTTGCTTACCCAGGGATATCCAACACTGCCTTGGCTGGGCATTCGGGCACAGTCATTAAACAGCAAGGAAGCTGATGGCAGCTAAACCACCTGACACATGTGAGGGTTTTACTTGCTCTTTCAAATGTCAAAACCAGGTCAGAACTATGAGACAGCAAAATTAGACCGGGAAAAATCCTCAGGGCGGCAGCTAATGCAATTAGCATAGCTGGGAGCTGGTGAGGCAGAGCGGGCAGCCGTGCTCCCTCACCTCAGCGTGGCCCCACAGCTCCCCAAGGGTTATTTCAGGCCAGAGAAAGAGCCAGAGACGATTCCTTAGCCTCCTTGCGACCTTCTTGCTCCCTCTTCCATCCTAAAAATGTCCCTCCCTGAGGCTGCACATGATTGATAAGTTAATAAAAGGGGATTCAAGGCTACAGGAGATCTCTTCCAAACCCTTTATCCCATAAAACTTACAATATGCAGAGGAAGGTAACATTTCAGTGTTAAATTTCCTGGCCTCCAGCAGTCCTTGGCTGAAGGGCTTCTTCCTGAGCCAGAAGTGCTTAATAGCCCTTTCTGCATTTTTTCCATGACTCTTTCTAATGGCTTTTGCAATAACCTAAACTTTTGGCATCCACAGCATCCTTGAGCAGTAGGTTCCACAATATAACTATACACAGGGTGTTGAAAGAGCCTTCTTTTGTCTTTTCTGAAGATGTCACCTCGACATTTTCTTGATGTTCCCACAGTTCCCATATGCTGACAGGCAGTGAATTATTGACCTTTTTTTAACTTTCTCAGTGCTGCTGTTAATTTCAAAGACCACCATCATATCCACCACCTCAGATATCTCTTTTTAAAGGTGGTGTGTCCTATTCCAGTTTATTATTTTGCTCCTTGCTTCTGTTCTCGGTACTGTTACTATTTTTATCATACCCTTTTGACACTGGGAGGCCAGAACTGCACATGGCATTTGACATTCGGGTATACAGCAGTTATATACAAAATGTGTATCTATATATACTTACTCTGTGTCTGTGTGTATACAGAGATATAAATGGCAGCAAAGTTTCTGGTTTTATTCTCTATTTCTTTCTTAAAATGTCATTAACAGTTTAGTCTTCTGATCAGCATTGAGAACTGCTCTTACTTTTTCACAAAAGTATCTATTATCACTTCAGGCAACTCTGCCCTGAATGGTATTCATTAGCTAAACTGGTTTTTATATGTAAAGCTTCTTGGTAGAAATACATGAGCTGGGCTGGTTCCTCCATTTCTCCTCTCTACCTACAGTATCATGGCCTTGCAGGTAGACTTCCATGTGCCCACTGGCCCAGTGAAGGAACCAAGCAGTGAGGAACATCCTGGTTCATCCTGTGTGAAAGTACTGACAAATAACACAGAAATTTTTTGGATAAATATGGAAAATGTGCAGCCAAGTGTCCACGTAGAACAAGGCAGACCGAGCTCCATAAGGTTCTAAACATCAGACAGACCCTTAAATCCACTTTAATACAGGTTATGATTGATCCTGTATTTACAAAACTCACAGGGGAATGGGAGGACCCAGCCCCCAGCTCCTTTTTCAGTAAATATTTGTTTTGCAGAGGAGGATGGAAATCTCCATCATCAGGAGATCTGAAAAACAAGGTAGACAAACATCTCCCCGGAATGGTGCATGTCTAACTAATCCCCCTGATGCAAGACGACTGGCTGATTGACCTCTCAAGGTCCTTTCCTACCCTAATCTTAAAGTGCCTAAGATTATCAGTCATCTCACAGATAAATAAACAGATCAGCCCTTATTTTCTCAGGGGATATTTGTGAGGGACAGTTTGCAAAGAGCTGCTTCTACCACCCTTCCATTAAAATCCCCCATTTCATAATGGCTCCTACAGTACTGCCATACATTTCTAAAAGAATATAAAGAGCACTCAGAAGCTGGGTGATACCTCCTAACTCTCCAACACATCCTTTGTCTCTCAGATCCCTTTTTGATTTTCACAGAAAGGATATAGTAGACACAAAATCCTTTTCAGAAAATAATAAATAACAAATCTGTCTTAGTATCTTTGACAATAACAGCAGGTTTGTATTTGCAGCTGGCGAGCATTATGAACTCAAGTTACTGGATTGTCATTTAGGAAGCTGTTTTCCAACGTGCAGTCTTTTAGTCTTGTTGCCTGCTTTCCCCTACAGTATTTTAAAGCGATGTTTTGCACAACTGGGACACCGAAAGGTTGATCTACCCATTTCCTTATAATGCCACCTTTATTCCTGCCATTCTCCTGGAGCATCTACAGCAAAGTTTGCTGAGGGTGTTCCTTATTTATTACCTGCTGGCAAATCCAATGCCAGAATTTTAGGAATAACACCATTAACATGCCACGTGCTCTGATGATTATTTCTCTATTGACAAAATTGAGAGCTCACACCACATAACAATGAACTAAAAAGCACACAGCAATGGATTAAAATGGCAGAACTCAATTTCGGGCTTCAAAACATTTGTGAAGCAAATGCTATTTTGAAAAAATCTAGCATAGCTGGATTAGACCCTCTAATGGTTAAAAACTCAATAGACCCAAGCTCATCACATGAGGATGCTAATTATCTGGAGAGAATGGTATTTGTGTGCAGCATCCAACTGGCCAGGAGCCCAAAGAGGTTGTATCAGTTACAGGCCCAAGATCAAATTTTTCTTTCGCTGGCCCTGGGTCATTCCAGGTGATATGGGAATGATACCAACACCAGTGGAAAAAGCTCTGGCCTCCTACCAAGGTGAGTAGAGCCTTGCTTGCCATCCACCGGCTCCTGTCCTGCCATCTAGTGGGGTGTCTCCGCATATCACAAGCACCCAAATAAGTAGAAAATCTTACATCTGGAGTGCAAACACGGAGATCTAGTGGGGGCAAAGTCATCTTTGAGTCTTCTCTATGGGGATCACTAAGTTAACTGAGGACAAATTTCAGCTCAATGTCTTTGGGGGGAGATGTTGGCAGAGGGGTTAGTTGGCCTTAAAAAAAAAAAAAAAGCTGTTCAGCTTTTGAGGGGTGTTTGTAGATAAAAGTTGTGACCTTGGCTCAAGTTGCAGTAAAACCAGCTGTGGTGCGAGGCAGAGCCATGGGTGGCCTTGCTGGGACCCTCTTCCCCCATGTCTCAGCAGCTGCGCTTGCGCTAAGGCCCTTCCCTCACTCCCCGCCTGCAGCCACGCTGTACCTTGCTGGTCCCAGCCCTGGCTTGTCTTTGGACTTTGGTCCCACTCTGCTGGCCTCACTGGGGCACTGTGGGACTGAGCCGTGTTGGGGAGGACACTGCCACTGCCTGCCTCGCCACCACCCACCCTCCTGGCTCCCCTTCCCTTATGTAGCAGGCACTGCTGCTCCATGAGAAGTCAGATTCAGCTCAATTAACAAAGGGATCTAGCAGTGAGCTGTCTCTACTGTGGAGGTTAAATAGGATGAATCCCACCCTCATTCTTTGCAAAACAATTGAACCAGCCAGGCGTGCATTGATTTTGTTTTTGTGGATGAATTCATAAATCTTCTGCTCTGCTGTAAGAGCAACCAGAGAGATCCGGGCTCACTGCCCACAGATTAAGCAGAGTCTGATCACTGCAGGCACAAGTAGTTAAACCACTGCTCCCCTTAGATTTGGCACGGAAGGGGCCCTTTCTGCAGTGTATCTCTAATCTGAGTCAAAGGACTGTACAACTCCGTATTTAAATAGGACTACAGTAGGGACTCGTACCAGGATTAAAGCTCTGGGCCCTGCAGAACCTGAATACCTCTCCCTCTGTGCATGTGACTTCCACACAGACCCATCTTGCCATGCAGGACAGCAAACATGTTCCTCTCTTGACAACGTCCCTTTTCGAAATGCTCTTGTCCATTATGAATAGGGATACGAGGATATTATTTTTATCCCAATTGTGTAACCAGTCTAAACAGGTGTAAATGACAGCCCATCATGCATCTAAGAATCACTCAGTGACACAGAATAGCACTAGAAAAGACCTAGAGGCTGTCTGTCCCTCTGTTGTGGGGCAGGATCAGCTATTATCTGTGTCACTCATGGTGGATCCAACATGCTTTCTGATCTCGCCTGGGCAGGTTCCTAGCCTATTCTCAAAAACCTGCAGGGACAGACCACTAGGTAGACAGCCAATTCCTTGCTTCTCTATTGACAATACTGGAAAGCATTTCCAATGCCTAATCTAAAACTCCCTCACAGCAAAATAAACCAACTCATATTCCTTCTACTCATTCCCACTGCTCTTCTGAACCCTTGCAGATTAGTCCATACCTTTTCCAAAGTGTGTTGCTAAAGCTGGAGTCAGTGCTTCAGGAGGTATTAGCAGTACTGAGCAGAGCTCGGCCCCTCACAGCTTGAAGACAGCAGAAGTTTCTTGCACATGACATCACCACTTATATATTCCAATATGGCATGGGCTTTTCTTAAAACAAGTAAGACAGATGATATTAGGAAAAAATTCTTCATTGGAAGGGTTGTCAAGCACTGGAACAGGCTGCCCAGGGAAGTGGTGGAGTCACTATCCTTGGAGGTATTTAAAAGATGTGTAGACGTGGCACTTAGGGACATGGTTTACTGGTGGACTTGGCAGTGTTAGGTTCATGGTTGTACTCGATGACCCTAAAGGTCTTTTCCAACCTAAACAATTCTATGATTCTATGATTCTGGTTCACTGTTGGATCCACCAGTCCCCCAGGTCTTTTCTGCAGAACTACTGCCCAGTTCTCTGTCCTGTGTCTGTAGCTGATCATTTCTGCTCTGCACTCAAAAGCATGACACCAGAGCAGCCATATGGAGTGCAGCATCAGCTCAGCATCCTTTGGCATTTGCCAGCAGCAGAAGCCTAGGGAAGAGCAGAGGACCAGGGCCAGTATAAGGCAGCACTTCCCTCAACACACCCTCTCAGCTTGTAGCAGTGTGTGGCTCAGAGCTTGCCTGAACCTCAAGCGACATCTTTGTGTTTAAAAGCCTTCAATAGATTTTCCTTTAGTAAATGTGTTTGACTGCTCATTGACACACTGGTCTTGTCCAAGTGCCTTCTAACATTTCAGGCCATTCGTCCAATGTGTCAAGATAATATTTTAATTCTCATCTCAACCTCCAATACACTTGTGGTCCTTCCCAACCTAATCTTGTCTGCAACATTAATGAATGAACCCTCTATTCCAGCATTCAACACATTAGTGAAACACTGAATGGTAGCAGACCCGAGACAGCAGCAGGCCTTTCTACCGTAGTTCTTTTAGTCAAATGGATGTTTACAAGGTTACTAAGTCTAAAATGTAGCTGTAGCTTTGGGCAACAACTTGCTTCAAAGTTCTTATCTTGGCAATTCCAGTCCTGTTTTTCTTGAAAATGCACTAATTGCAGAGCAGCCTGACAGCATCCCCACTGGCAGGGGTTTAGGTAAGCTGAACTGGTGCGTGTAATGTCACAGATAAAAAGGCTTTTTGTTGCTGTGCAGTGACCTCTCTGTCTGTTTGAAGGAGTGCAGCCAGCCATCAAGCAAAACAGAGCTGCGGGTGTACAGCCAAGGAAGCTGCAGAGGATTTTCGGGGACCCGGCTGCAACAGGAACAATTGTAAATACTGTAAATGTCAGGGCAACACCGTCTACATTTCTTCTGAGTGCAGGAGGGGTTGTTGTGGAACTGAAAACCTTTCTTGTATTCTAAAAAGTGATGCCTTTGTCTGGGAGATCTTCATTTATTTAATCCAGTCTAATGTATTCTATTATGTGTGAATAGATCAAACCAAATAAGCTACACTGATGATCAAAGCTCAACTCTTTCAAGTACCAATCTTGGGATCTGGGATTCTGGCTTAGTACACTGCCAACGTAGAACTAAATTACGAATTTTGACTCGAGATCCAAAAGGCTCCAAGGATTGCCAGGGCCTGCAAGACTGGCTATATTATGTAACCTAAACACACCTGAAAGAATCAAACTGATGGCCTAGTTTTCTGAGGTCAATTCCCAATTAGTAAGAAGGTTTAGCACCTAGAGAGCAAATCTTTATTGCCCTGAAACTCCCTGGGGAAAGAACTTGAACAAAGTCGGTTGGAGCTACAGTTTCCATCTGGGTGGGTGGGATGAGGGGCTACAAAGTTGCAGCTCCTGTTTCAGTCCTAAATTCCAGCCAAATTTGTGAAGGTGCAAGTTAATCATGATCTTGTCATGCATCCTCTCTCCCAGTGCAAGTGCCTTTGTGCCAGCAGGTGCACTGGGAAAGGAGTGCTGGGCACAGAGCGCTCTGCCAGGCCTCTCTGTAGTGCCAGGTCTCGCTCAATCATTTAGTCTTCAATTTTCCAGTTTCTCTCTACCAGGATATATACATATTGTTAGGACCCTCTCCCCAACATCCAGCAAATAATGTAAAATATCACCACTACTGTGTGACTTTCACAGCCTTTTACAAAGGTTAGAAGAACACATTAGTGCCGTCCCTTATATCATAGTCCGGCCTTACCTCTCATTTATTTCCACTGTCTGCACCTGACAGGACACTTAGCTGCAGGCACAATCTTCTCCCTTTTTATACAGCCCAATGGGAGTTGCCACTGGGCTGAAAACATACTGTTTACTTAGAGAAAGAATGGTGAAGTATCAGCTGTCATCTGCCATTTTAATCCAAGACACAATTAGTCAAGCACAGTCATATCCAGATGCTAATATTTGATGGAAGTGAGTAACACTGCAATAATTCAAGACTAGCTGAGATGTGTCTTCCATGAGAAAAGCTTCTTGTGAGTCTCTGCAAACACCTGCCTAGAGAATCCTACTCAAATGATATTAAAAGCCTCACCTATGAAAACACAGGACTTCCATCAGTCCTTGGGGATTTACACATCTCAAGAGATGAGGTGCACTGTCAGGAAAACCTGTCACATCTTTTTAAATATCAGTCGGCACCTAAAAAGACCCTGCTGCAGAGGGACCACCTTTTTAACCTACCACTCTGGAGTGTATTAAGCCTGGCTGGACGTGAGAGGTGCTTGAAGGGGCTGCCTACACAGAAAGCAGGTGAGAAACACTAAGGTTTTCTTCAAATGATGCTGGGTTTTGGAAAAAAAAAATAAAATATGCATTTTCTAATCTAGTTCATCACAAAGTGTCAGCACATGACATAATTATCTGTTTACATGGCATGATAGGAAATTTTCAGCACTGGTACCTTGGTGAAGTGCTTCTTGCAAAGCCTACACCACTTGAAATATCACTAATGTAGTCCTGGGATTTATTCAGGGTTGTCCGAGTTTAAAACAGTTTTGAAAGCAACTCAAGTTAAAAGGATGCAAAACTTTGTCATGTCAACACTCCTACTCTCTAGCTTTTTCAACTTGATCTTGATTTAGCTTAACTCCACATCAAATTGGTGTTCACACTGGAGCCTTGACCTATTTAACTGACACATTTTTAAATAATATCTCCCATTTCACAGCTGCAACTCTAAATGTAGACCTACAGGCAAAGCAACCTGAAGGTCCACCTACCTTAGCAGTTGTGCCAAAGGGTTTCTACCCTGACTCCAGTAAATTGCCTCAACTGCTGAATTTCTAAGAGGTTTCAATACTACTACAGAAATATTCATTTTTCTAGAATAATCTCTTTAAAATAAAACCAAATTGACGCACACCTACTAACTGGATGTTTTTAGCTGCATATTACACCATGGAGAAGGAGCCAAATGTTCCCCTGTCACTCAACCCACTGCTAAAGATGTAAGTTGCTCTTTTTCTACTGCTGTTTGTAAAAAGAGGGGCTGTCTTTTATCAGGCCAGCTGCCACCGAGGGAAACCAGATAAGCTTTTGGGCAGAAGCCCCTTCTTCAGGTCTGAAATAGCAACAGTAGTCTTAAAGGTGAAAAACAGCAGAGAATGACTTATACGTTTAGTTAATTATGTAAGCAGCTAGACCGTCTGAAAAAAAAAAAAAAAAAGACACTGATATCTGGAGCAAAGGAAGAGATAGCAGGGAAGGAGGAGATAAAACGCAAGCTCCTCTGGCACGCACAATGAAAGCAATGAGTAATTTACTGCCTGAGGAGGGTGAGGAACAGAGAATTGTATCCTGTGCCCTGGTTTCTCTGTCAAGTTGGGGATGGTTAGCAGCATTAAGCATTTTACATCCCATGATGTCTTTTGAAGGTATTTTGACAATGTCCCCATAGCAGCTGAGTTCAGGGGAGGTCTACATTCATTTCAACTGTGACAGGCTGCTGCAGAAAAGTACGTACAAGGGGGAAAAAAGAGGTCTAGGCATTGCTGTCCTTCTGCCTTTCATCTCGACCCCGACTGCTGGATTTAATCTCACTTATCTGTGGAAAACCAAGAAAAATATACATGTAAAAATAAGAATAATATATCTGGCCTATCCAGTCCTCCTGTACACGTAGAAGTGGTGTCTCTGAGCGTACCCAACTGGATTTATCTGAGGGAGCAATAACAGGAAGAGTCTAACAGCTTCTTAATTATTTGTGCATTAAAAAAAAAAAATACCATTCATTTGGAGAAGGCACAGCACTCAGTACAGTGAATACATATCATGGTCTTTACAAGGTGTCAGGAGCTCCTCAGCAGCGAGCGAGCACAGTCCACATTGCAGTAGTCATTACAGATGATGGAGATCACGGGGAAGCACCCTGTAGGTGAGAAGGCAGCAGCTGGAGGCCGTCAGGACAGCACTTTATCAGGCTGTTAATAGCGTGAGCACAGCAGATGACATGGTGGCACCCCTGACTGTGGTGGGAGACACGCTGCAGCACTACCTCAAAGTGCCTGGGAAAGGCTCGGAGAGTTTCTCCTTGAAAACTGAGCTTGTGCCAGGGCTGAGGAGAAAGATTCATGCCCAGGTCAGTGAATCACAGAACGGTAAGGGTTGGAAGGGACCTTTGGAGCTCATCTAGTCCAACCCCTCTGCCAAAGCAGGTTCACCTGGAGCAAGTTCGACAGGAATGCATCCAGGCGGGTCTTGAAAATCTCCAGAGAAGGGGACTCCACAGCCTCTCTGGGCAGCCTGTGCCAGCGCTCTGCCACACTCAAATAAAGAAGTTTTTCCTCATGTTGAGATGGAATTTCCCGTGTTCCAGCTTGTGCCCGTTGCCCCCGTCCTGTCACTGGGCACCACTGAAAAGAGTCTGGCCCCATCCTCTTGACACCCGCCCTTTAGATATTTATAAGCGTAGATAAGATCCCCTCTCAGTCTTGAAAACAACAATCAGCAAGAGGAAGAAGGCTACAGCCGCTGGGCAGATCTGCCAGTCAACGCAGAGCGAAGCCCAC
>NW_009646421.1:872037-880228 GCF_000708025.1 Charadrius vociferus
GGCCTCGCTGCGGTGACTCAGGGCCCTGCCGCTGCCTGGAGCCGGGCCTGCCGGGCCGGTGGCGGAGGCAGGGTTTGGGGAGAGGGGGCTGAATTCTCTGCGAGGGACTCCAGAGTGGGACACCCACCGGCCTGGTGCCTATGGCCGGGGCAGGGCTGGCCGCTGCCCCAAGTAGTGTGAGAGAGAGCCTGGGGCAGGCAAGCTGGAGTGCAGCGCTGGTGGTGTAATGAAACTTTGGTCAGGCACTGGGAGAGGAGCCTGGCTTAAGTAATCTGTGCTTGGGCTGCAGTCAGATTCCTTGCACTTAACTGTGGCTCTGAAGTCATGCCCTGCTGTCAGGTCATAGATGTGTAAGAGCGGTAGCATTAAGATTTTTTGCAGAGCCGTTAAGTTTTTTGATGTCTCTAAATCTAGATGGTCACCAGGACAGAGGGTCAAATTGATGACTCTCTAATTGGTGGCAATGCCTCTGCTGAAGGTCCTGAGGGAGATGGAACAGAAGCCACGGTCATAACTGGTGTTGACATTGTAATAAACCACCACCTTCAGGAAACCAGCTTTACAAAAGAATCCTACAAGAAGTACATCAAGGACTACATGAAGGCGTAAGTGTTGGTAGGCTTTTTCTTTAAACGAGACTGCAAAATGTCAGTTGTTGAGATTTTTAAAAACAGTGTTGAACTTTATTCCTAGTAGGTGTTAGTTCTGATACAGGTGCCAAACTGGCTGTAAACTTCAATAATGTCTTAATACTTGGCAAAACTGAAGCTCTAAAGGATTGATACTGGAATATCTAAGTTTATCTTGGCTGAGGTAGAGGACCTGATCACGTGCTTTGGATGTTATTTGTAACCTTGCTGTTTTCTTTTGAATTCATCTATGCCAAACATTCATGTGGAAGGGGGTGAGGTGGTGAAGAAAAGCTTCCTGAAGCTTTTCTAACTTCACAATTTAAATGTCAAAAATAATTTGTGTGAATGGAACTTTCTGCTAATTCAAGGTATAATTTCTGTTGCTCATGGTTCAGTGGATTAGTATTAAAGGTGAAAATGCTTTGTGATACTGATAGATAGCACTCTTGATGCTATGGAAATGGCTTGCTAATTTTTGTCTACCATTAGCCTAGACTAAAATAAGCTTGATATGAGTGGCAGACACTGTTCTGCTAATTTGCTAGCAAAATTAAGTTAAAAGTTGGGGGCTTTGGGAGGGAGAGGAGAAAGACAGCAAAACCAAACAGTTTGACTGTTAGTAAATATTTCTGCTATGATGTGATGCTGCACAGTGAAGTTACTAAGTTAGAATATGTCTTCAGAGCTTTTTTTTTTTTCTCTTGCAGAATCAAAGCCAGACTTGAGGAACACAAACCAGAGAGAGTAAAGCCTTTCATGACAGGGGCTGCAGAACAAATCAAACACATCCTTGCTAACTTCAAAAACTACCAGGTAATGAAACTTGCATCTCCTTACAGCAGCATTGCAGTGATACAAACTGCAATTGGTTCATCTGCTTAACTAGCTTGTTAAAAGTTTTGAGGGCTTCTGTTGCGAGGACATCTAACTTGACCTTCTCGGAGAGTATTAAGGGCTCTGAGAGTCAGAGAGGAGAAATAGCAGAAGACTATTGTTTGGGGATCTCATTTCAGCTTGCAACGCTTGTAGTTAACTACACTTGTAGTTATCACTGTTTAGGAACTGTGGAGTTAAAGACTTGCAAGATGGATCACTGGCCCCTGCTGTGTCTTACTCTGCTGTTCATAGCAGTGTGTAAAGTTATGTGGTACTAAAATGGACAAGCTGGAGAAAGCAAAATCCCTGCAGCTGGTCAGGGAGACTTTTAAACCAAACTTGGAGGTGTTGTAGCTTTCTTGTATAAAAAAGCACTTTCTCCTGTTAGTAGCTCATTAAATGTCTTGGTAACATGTTTCTCTGAAGTTCTTTGTAGGAGAGAACATGAATCCAGATGGTATGGTGGCTCTCCTGGATTTCCGTGAGGATGGTGTGACCCCATATATGATTTTCTTTAAGGACGGCTTAGAAATTGAGAAATGTGTAAGTACTGGTCTGAATTGGATGAATGTGTGTAACTACATGATTAGCTCTTTCTTTCAATGAATCACTTGTTCTGTTGTATCCCTGTTAAGAACAGTAGCTGCCAGTTTAAAAACTTTAGGTTCATGTATGTACAGCCTAATTGCTGCTTCATGTTATACAAAGGGGCTGAAACTTCCCTTGTATGCTATTCAGTTATGCTAAATGGGGACTTAGTTTCACTGCAATGATTCATGGTGACTTAATGGCTAAGAAATGCAGAAAGAATTGTCTTGGTGAGATGTGTGTAATTGGTAGTGGTTTAAACTATTAGATTAGAGACAATGTCCTCTGAAATGGAGCACTTCTACTTTGAATCCCTCTTGTGGGGTTAATTCTGAAGTACCTTACATGTTCACATTCCATCTTCTTTCACTTAATCTGATGCCCTTATTTTGTTATGCAAGGACTGCCTAATTGCCCTAAATTTGGGAAGATGGTGATATTTGACTGAGTACTTAACCTTATTCTGTCTGGAATCTTCAGCTGCCTGAGCTCAGACAGCTCCTGTGCTCTGCTTTATCTTTAACTACTCTATGTTGGAATGTGGTTGCAAGGGAACAGTATTTGAATCCCAACACTTGCATTTTTTGACTTATTCGGAGAGTCGTGGAATTCGCTGCAGACTATTGGATTGGGTCACCAATTGGTTTGTCCAGTCATTGTGGACTTATGAAGTCTGTTTATAGCCAGCTAAATTTATCTGTAAAGCCTCTTACAGGCTTTCTGGTATGCAAGTCATGTAAAGATGAACCAATTTCTA
Organism: Charadrius vociferus; assembly: GCF_000708025.1. NCBI lineage: Eukaryota > Metazoa > Chordata > Aves > Charadriiformes > Charadriidae > Charadrius > Charadrius vociferus. The sequence goes on from NW_009646421.1 coordinate 874,891, forward strand.
GGGTGGAGCAGTAGCCTAACTAGGGGAACATGTATTAGCCCTACAACAGCATCTTCTGCAGCTTGACTGAAGGGTGCTGTCTGTCCTGGGCCTGAGAACAGGCGGTTGCCTGGAAGGTGTCTCCTCAGAGCAGAAGCTTCTTGTGCAGACCTTTTTGATTTGTAATTTAGATACCCTATCTTGAAATATATGGGGTTAAAAGAATAGTAGCAAGGTGTTCCACTGGGCAACAAACTGTTCCAGCTTCTTGGTACAGCTCTTGTAAGAGACAGCATGTACATTGTATGCTTTAGTAATAGTTTAGGACATGCTCTTATTTGAGAGGAAATCTGAAACTTGGTGTGTCGAGCAAAAAAGCTGTGAATGAGTGTCTTTGTCTGGCTTGCTCAGCAGCTGATGCCAGTTGCTCTGCACGATTGTAGAAATGCTCAGCATCCTCTGATAGACCATGAGCACTTGTACTGTTGCTCTCTGGTTTGCACTAAGATGCAAAAATAACTTCCTTGCGCTTTCTGCCTGCCTGACTGTGGCAGCTCAGATTGAATTAGGGAATACACCAGTAAGTTACAGAAAGTTAGGTTGACTGTCAAGACCTTGAACTAACACTTGGTACTCTCGTTTCAGTAACGAATCAAACAGTATGGTTTTGGATCACCTGTCTTCATAGCTGGCTGCTGTTTCTTCTTCATCGGCACAACACCAGGAACTGGCAATGTCTAACAACTGGACTGATGTCATCTTGAGCTTTATTCACTTATTTTGACCCTGATTTGGAGTGGAGGCATTGTTTTAAAAAGAAAAAAAAAACACCCAAACATCTGTCATGTAGGTTGTCTAAAATAAAACTCATTTAAACCCATTCTAGGTGATGCCTTTTGGTCTACTGTGTTTCTTAGGGTGACTTGCAGGAGAGATCGCAGCAAGATGTTTGTCCGAGGATTTGGTACTGTTAGTAGTATAGCCTGGCGCTAGCGCACTGCAACTTGACTGTCTCCAGACAGACCTCGTACACTTTCTACCTGTGACATTGGAGAGCAAGAGCAGGCTGAGGGCAATAAGGCAAAGCTCAAGAAATGTCATCGTAGTGGAGTGGACCTTCTTTGTCCTTCATGATTGTATAGAGACTGCTATCTCTGGAAGATGCCAAAATTAATAATTTAAAAAAAAACCCCAACAGAATGGAATGTGTGCTACTCAAGCTGAGTGCTGGCTGAGCTGCTTTGTCAGACAAGGATATTTGAGTCTGTTCTCAGTTGTAGTATAACTTCAGGATGAAGGTAGGAGGATGGATTGCGCACTAGTCTGAAGACCAGCGCTCTGTTGGGCCAGGTAGCGGGAACATTGTGGGGAGGGGGTCAAATCACTACATTTTCCAACACAGCCTGCCTGTGGTACTGGCTGCTCTGTATTTGACAGCTATTCAGGAGCAGATTAACTAGAACTCAGTCAAGTTACAGGATTTGGGGTTTTTCTGTACTTGCCTTTGCCTTGGGGATGGAGATGTGGGAATAGCCTAGCCCTGTCCTAGGTTTATTACGAGGCAGGTGCTTTGAGACTCACCTGAGTGTTTATAACTTCTGTTCCTGCTGTGTTCCTCATTAGGAAATGCATCTGTTTGACAGACCTGGAGCAAACGGCCATTGCTTCTCTGGTTCTTGCTGAGATGCAACAGTAACAGGTTCCTTGCGCTTTCTACCTGTCTGACCTTGTGGCAGTCTGGATTGAATAAAGGAACACAAACGCCGCCTTCACAGGGCCCAGACTGGGAGAAGGGGGTTTATGTTGCTGCTGACAGTGAGACACTGTGTGCCTGACTGGGGATGCTGCCTTGGACTGCAGGTCATTAACTGTTACAGGTATAGGAGGATAAGGTGCCTGAAAGGGGAGCCCGTGACCTGCTTCCTAATTGTTGATCTGGGAGGCCTCAGGCCTCCACTTCAGCAGAGTTTTGGCGTCTTCGCTGTCTCGTGTCGGGTTTTGGCACTGGTGCCGGAGGGCTGAGGTGGGGATAGGTTCCTGCAGGGGTCAGATAGATGTGGCAGCGGACTGGGAGGAATGAGATAGTGTCTGTGGAGGTGGGAGTGGAGCGTGCCCCAGTTATCTTGGAGGTTCTCGTCTGATTTAAACACCCTATTTTAGTTCTGTGGGAACTTCATTTGCATACATATTTTTCCCTAGCTTTCCCAAGAGTCTTGGGCCAGCTGCGCTTCTGGCTGAGAGCCAACTTTGGTGTAATCTAAGCAATGTAAATTAATGCTCCTCTCTGCTTTCACCCAATGGGGGCTGAAAGGCAGGGAGGCAGGTTCAAAGCCTAAATTTAATCACTGTGAGCTGGTTCTCCCTGTCCTTGCAGAGGATTTGTTCAACGGGGCCACGAGAGGATGCCATCTTTCTCTTTCCATTGCGTCTTTGTTTAAAAACTGGGAGCCTGAAAGAAAGGGGATAGTAAGTACTTGTTTAGTTTGAGACTTTGGCTTCTCAGTGAAGTTTAGTGTGGGCAGAGCAGTGCTTGCATGGCGGTGCAGCCCCTGATACCCCCAGCTCCTGCTCCCAGTGAGTCAAAGTGTTTAAAACTGAGTGGAGCTGGGATGAGGGAGTGAAAATGGCTCTTCCCCCTGCCTGGCTAATTATGCTGAGGCTGGGAACCCTGGGCACGAGCCTGGAGGGAATTGCTGTGTGGCAGCTGGGTACAGATGATGAGGTGCTGCTTTGGAAAGCAGGTGCTTAAAAGCCTGATGAGCACAGCCTCGCTCTTGGGTTGAATGGTGTGTGGCAAATTACACGCAATCCTGCCCGTGCTCTGGGCTAATTGGGATATTCCAATTGGTGTGTGCAAACATGCCTAACTAGTGGGTTACATGCTCCTGTCCATCTCAGATGCTTTTCTGCGTGGCAGAGCCTCTAAAGGGAAGTCTCCCGCCTCTTGTAGAGAAGTGTCCATTCAAAGGCTCTTGAGATGCAGGATTTTGTTCTGCTCATCTCCCAGCGAGCTGCAAGAGAAGTGATTTTGCTCCTGGCTGCACCGCGCTTCCCGAAGATGCATTGCTGCCTTCAGTTTCTCAGGGGAAAAAGGCAAGTCTTGCCGCTTTGCGGTGTCAAGCCTGCGAGGCACTATGGAGGAGAGGTTAAACCATGCTTGATGGTAGGGAAGGACCATGGTGGTGACAAGCAGCTGTCTCAGCTGTGCTGCTCCTGCAGTGGAGGCAGAGCAAGGGAAAGTCAGGATCCAGGTCCTTGCATTGGGAGTTGCTGCACGCTGTTAAGTGGGAGGCCTGGGGAGGTAAATGCACTTGTCAACAGTCCATGACACAACTCTGAGTTGGAAATGAAGTCAGTGTATTTCCTCGTAACCCAGTTCTTCCTCTTCTGCCCCCCCTTCATTTCAAGCAGCAATCTTCTGGGGCTGAAAAGCTGAAGTGATTTGAGAAGGGAAGCTTTGTCCTGCTGTAACGCTGCAGCTTTGGAATTACTAAATTGGTAGAAGTCCGCCATCATAACAAATTACCCTGGTGCTGCTTAAACACAGCCCGAACTGAAGGACAGCTTTAAAACCTATCCCCATCTTGTTTTAAAACCTGTGCTTAGGCTTGTATATTGCATTCCTGGGAAGATATTTTCTGTGGCTGGAAGGGCTGTGGAGCTGGAAAGGATCTAAACAGCTCTTCTGAGCCTCATGGAGCAGATTAAGGGGCTGGGTAGAAACCTTTCCTCTGCTGGCTCTGGTCTCTGCTCCGTGTGGGGCCAGGAGGCTGCTCCTGCACCCACCAGGAAGGTGAAGGAAGGCTGGTTGCATTATAAAGAGGGGAAAAAAAAACCCTCAGTTTTTAGTTTCGTGCCTTTGTGGTTAAGGGAGTGATGTCTTGGGGCTGGAGGAAGCAGCTACTGTGCTGGGCAGGTGTCCCATAGTCCCCTTGGCCTTTGGTCCTGCTGCCGCACTGCTCCCCCTCAACACTGGCTCTTTGTCTCACAGTTTTGCTGCCCCTCTGCTTTGAGGAGAAAGAGTGCAGGTTTGGGGATGTTCATGCAGTGGAGGGAACATCTGTTGTGCTGGGAGAGGTGCTGGTGGGGCTGTGGGGAGCTGGATATGCCCATTGTCCCCTGTTAGGTACCCAGCCAAGCCAGCCTGGCTCCAGCCCTTGGCTTTGCCCACTCAGCCTCCGCAGGGGGTGGGTGCTGGAGCCTTGTGCAGCCCTCAGCTTTGGCACAAGGAGGGAGAACCTGCAAAGGTTTTAAATAAAAGGATGTAGGGATTATAGAATCATAGGATGGTTTAGGTTGGAAGGGACCTTGAAGATCGAGTTCCAACCCCCCTGCCATGGGCAGGGACACCTCCCACTAGACCAGGTTGCTCAAAGCCCAATCCGGCCTGGCCTTGAACACTTCCAGGGATGGGGCATCCACAGCTTCTCTGGGCAACCTGTTCCAGTGCCTCACCACCCTCAGAATGAAAACTTTCTTCCTAATACTTAATCTAAACCTGCCCTCTTCCAGTTTAAAGCTGTTCCCCCTCATCACTACATGCTCTTGTAAAAAGTCCTTCCCCATTTCTCCTATAGGCCCCCTTTAGGTACTGGAAGGCCACAATATGGTCTACCCAGAGTCTTGTCTTCTCCAGGCTGAGCAGCCCCAACTCTCTCAGCCTCTCCTCATAGGAGAGGTGCTCCAGCCCTTGGATCATCTTTGTGGCCCTCCTCTGGAGTTGCTCCAACAGGTCCACGTCCTTCTTATGTTGTAGACTCCAGAGCTGGACTACATACTCCAGGTGGGGTCTCATGAGAGTGGAGTAGAGGGGCAGAATCCCATCCCTTGACCTGCTTCTGGTGCAGCCCAGGATATGGTTGGCCTTCTGGGCTGTGCTCGCACGTTGATGGCTCATGCTGAGCTTTTCATCAATCAGCACACCCAGGTCCTTCTCAGGGCTGCTGTCCAGCCATTTCACTGGAGCACAAGTACTGGAGACAGTATTTGTGCTTGGGATTGCCCTGACCCAGAGGTAGAACCTTGCACTTGGCCTTGTTTGAGCTTCATGACTTGGCAGGGGCCCACCTCTCCAGCCTGTCCAGGTCACTCTGGATGGCATCCCTTCCCTCCTGTCTTCCTTGCCAAACAGCTTGGTATGATGTAACTGGTTGGCTGGATGAGGGGAGAGCTGTAGATGTCTTCTACCTTGACTTTAGCAAGGCTTTTGACACTGTCTCCCATAACATCCTCATTAGGAAGCTGAGGAAGTGCGGGTTAGATGAGGTGACAGTGAGGTGGATTGAGAGCTGGCTGTGTGACAGGACTCAGAGGGTTGTGGTCAGTGGCATGAAGTCTAGTTGGAGGCCTGTAACCAGTG
>NW_009646421.1:881067-882682 GCF_000708025.1 Charadrius vociferus
GGCTGCCCAGGGAGGGGGTGGAGTCCCCTTCTCTGGAGATTTTCAGAACCCGCCTGGATGCAGTCCTGAGTAATGTGCTCTAGGCAATCCTGCTTTAGCAGGGGAGTTGGACTAGATGATCTCTAGAGGTCCCTTCCAACTCTGAAAATTCTGTGATTCTGTATCATCGGCAAACTTGCTGAGGGTGCACTTCGTTTTGTTTTGAGTTGTTGGGGGGGGAAGCTGCAACTTGCTTCCTTCCTTTAGCAAGTCCCTGACTGTTGAGCTGGCTCAGGCCAGCCTGCTGCAGCCCTCGCAGTGTTTTCAGCAACAGCCGTTTAGGGAGGATGCTTTTATTAAACAGCAATAGTATCTGCAGCAAGATACCTCTGTTTTCTCACATGCTGCTGCTGGCTTGGAGCAGGTAAGTTGCCTCCCTCCGCTCCCATGGACCTCCAGCTGCGTTTCAGCTCCACAGCTGCTTCCCTGGGACGTGGCTGCTCTTGTTAAACTGGGATGTTTTGCCCTGCACCCAGGCGGCAAGTAAATCTCCGGGTTGCTGCTAGCCCACAGCGGGAGAGCAGCAGTTAAACACCATGTTCATTTAGCTCAGAGGTAAATGTCTTGGTAGGAGGAAAAAAGAAACTTGGCCAAGCCTGAAAGTCTTTGCCATAAACAGCACAAAATCCATTGCCAGGAGCGCAACTGTGCTGGTTTGTGGTCCCTGCGCCTTGGCTGCCTTTTGGTTGAAGCCGCAGCTGGAGCTGTTGTGCGAAGATGACAGCCAAGCGGCCACGGCCAAGACTGGAAGCCTGGGGGAGCTTTTTTTGGGTGCCAGCAAACACTGGTAACCCTGGGAGTGTGTTCCGCAGAAGTGCAGCAGGATGTTCTTGAGGATGCATGTAGCTGCTGGGTGTTTTGAGCCATTAGAGCTGCATTCATCACCTTCCACTTCTGACAGAAAGGAGCCAAACACCCGAGGAGGCCTTTTTAGGCTATTTTTGGTATGTGATACCAACCTTGCCAATGAGGCAGTGGCTGAATGCGGTGAGGAAAATTATGAACAATCATTTCTGTGCAGCCTTCCCGTTATCCTGAGACCCAGCAGCTGGGATTCACCTCCCTGGCTGTGACCAGCAGTGGTGGGAGGAAGTTCTGGCCCCTTTCCTTGCAGCCTCTGCAAGGCATGGCCATGCTTGCAGCCCTGCCAAAGCAGTGCAGCTGTTTGATTTTTATTTATTTATTTATTTATAGGGAATGTCCAAAAAATCAAGATGTCCAGAAAGGATTTAAGGATTAGCTTTCCAAATTCTTTGTAATACAGTAGTCAAGAAAAAAACATGTAAAGCTCTGGATGCTCCCTCACTGTGGATGCTCAGCTAGCAAATCCCCACTGTTGCTACTGGAATAGTCGGGTTCAAAGGCTGAGGTTCATTTCTACCTACAGCTGTGTCTGCACCTGAGCCTGACAAATCTGATAGCCTTCTATGATGGTGTGACTGGAGGAGGGGAGGGCAGTGGATGTTGTCTACCTTGACTTTGGCAAGGCTTTTGACACTGTCTCCTACATCATCCTCACAGGCAAGCTTAGGAAGCGTGGGTTAGATGAATGGACAGTGAGGTGGATTGAGAACTG
>NW_009646421.1:882973-918192 GCF_000708025.1 Charadrius vociferus
CATCCTGGGGTGCATCAAGAAGAGTGTGGCCAGCAGGTCGAGGGAGGTCATCCTCCCCCTCTACTCTGCCCTGGTGAGGCCACATCTGGAGTACTGCGTCCAGTTCTGGGCTCCCCAGTCCAAGAAGGACAGGGAACTGCTGGAGAGGGTCCAGCAAAGGGCTACAAAGATGATATGGGGATTAGAACATCTCTCATATGAGTAAAGTCTGAGGGACTTGGGTCTCTTTAGTCTAGAGAAAAGAAGATTGAGGGGGGGATCTTATTAATGCTTACAAATACTTAAAGGGAGGGTGCCAGGTGGATGGGAACAGTCTTTTTTCAGTGGTGCCCAGTGATAGGACAAGAGGTAACAGGCACAAACTTGAACATAGGAAGCTCCATCTAAACATGAGAAGGAACTTTACTCTGAGGGTGGCAGAGCACTGGCACGGGCTGCCCAGAGAGGTGGTGGAGTCTCCCACACTGGAGACATTCCAAACCCGCCTGGACGCCGTCCTGTGCAACCTGCTGTAGGTGACCCTGCTCTGGCAGGGGGTTGGACTAGATGATCTCCAGAGGTCCCTTCCAACCCTGACCATTCTGTGATTCTTTGAACCAGGCACCCTTGGTCCCTCCAGTGGAGGCAGGGAGGGATTATTTCTCTGCCTCCTGCAGCCATAAAACTGCTTGCAGCTGCTGGCGCTTGGTCAAGTTGCCCACAAAAAGGTGTTTTGCCACCTCCTGGCAGCACATGCTGTCTGGTTCACCTGTCATGGTGGCGCTAAGAGCGTTTTCACCCCCATAAACCCACCTGGATTTTAAGCTGAACAGGAAAGACAGCAGCTGTCCACAAGTAGAAGGGTTTTGTGTTCATGGCCGCCTGGCTTACTATGGGCCAGGCAGCTTTGGGAAGGAGGAAAATCCCATGGCTGGGGGTGCTTGGGCTCATGGATCCTGCATGGATGTAGCCTTAGCTGCTTGCAGCCTGTCCCCTTGCTGGTATAAACGGCCTCTTCCCAAGGCTGGGCTTGGCCAGGCGGTGGAGGGAGGCAGGCTTTTCAGGAATCCACACTAGGTTTTATGTAAGCCTCTTTTGAGGGGAAAAAAACACCCACCAAAAAAACACCGCCAAAAAACCCCCATAAATCAGATGTGTAAAGCCCAAGGCAGGTCAGTCTCATTTGCCTCCCCGGTGCTATCAACCCTTCCACCACAGACTGGTGGGGGTAACTGGATGGGCGCAGGCTACTGAGGAAGGACTCTCCATCGTTTCCTTTGTCACTTTTAATCAAGCCTTTGCCCTTGCCTGTTCCTCTGGTCCTTGGTGATCCATCTTGCAGCTGCTGAAAGCCTTCCTTGCTTCCTGGAGGTGCTCAGGTCCCTGGGGAAATCCCATTCTCAAGAATGAGCTCCAGAGGTAAAGCTAGTTAATGGAGTAGAGGTGAAAAGAAAGTCATTCCCTTCCTTTCAAGACAGAACCGACTACTGCAGCTTCTCCCTTCTATTTATTTGCCTGTAAGGTGCAAACATACTGGATGCAAAAGCCCAAACCCCCATATAGCACCATCGGGAGCAGAAAGCCCCTCTCAGCTGCTTGTGCTTCTCCAAGGAATGCAGCTTGGCTGAGGTTCTAAGACCAGTACCAAACAGCTCCTTGGGCTGAGATGTGCTGAGCTGGGCAGGAGAATGGGGTGACTGTACATTCAGCTGCTGGAGCTTGAATCTTCCTCATCACAGAAGCCCTACGTGCGGTTAGTTGAAGTGATGTTCAATGGCACCTGCATTCATTGACCCCTCTGGACCTACAGGTGCCCTATGTTTCCCATCCAAAGGTATTCATCAATTCCTTATTCCAAAATGCAGTGAACTCAGAAATTTTTTGAGTTTGATGAGAGCTGAAGGTGGAAGAGTTTGACCTTCTTGAGCAGGACAAGAGGTATGAACCTTGAGACCTGCTGCAGCACTGTGTGCTGAGCTCTTCTGGAAAGGGCCTTTTTTTGATCTTTTCTGCTAGCGTTTGTCATCCTTTTGCAAGTAATTAAACACTCCCAGAGAAAGGCTGACCCCACAGCCTGATTGCCACATACAGTCTTGGGTTAGGAGACCCAAAAAAGAGTCCTCCAGTCCTGCCACCGGTATAAGAAATGAGGCAGGTTGTACCCAGCCACAACTCTTTGAAAAGCTCAGGAAGCAGAGCTTTCTTCCAGGTGAGCCTGGAGCAACTGCTCAGCTCTGATACTGCATTAGCAAGAAAAATGATCCGTTAGGAGTCAATAAATACAGTGACTAATGAAAATGCCATCCTGGCAACAGGGACGTGTGAATGTGGGTGGGCATAGCTGACACATGCAGGAGGTACCTTCAGCTGGAGCCAACTCCAAGCAGCTGGTGAAGACAATACGTAGCTGACTCAAAGCATGGATGACTTTTCGGGAGCATCCACTGGGTTCACAGCGGCCAGTGAGCTCTGATCCCACTCTGAGCTCAGTGTCGAAGATGCGGTGGCAGCAGCAGAGGCCTCATAGCCACATAACTTTCTGCTGGCCTGTAGCTAATATTCTCACTTGGTGTTTTCTGCTCCCATTCATCCTCTTAATGTCCCACTGGGCACCAGAGGAGGCAGGCAGTAGCAGAGGCAGGCAGATGTTTACAGCTGTGAGCTCATGGGGAACTGAGCACAGCAGCACTGGGACCAGCTTGTCCCATGCTGGGTTCAAATCCACACCCCCCTTCCCCATGTAGCAGTGGCAGCCTTCAGGTCGCACCTTCTCACCCACTCCCAGCCCATTGGCATGGGGATGTCTCTACTGGGGCAGCTGCATCACTGCTGCCTTGCACCAGCTCGGCTCCATGCTGGTACCGCCTGGGCTTAGTGTGTATGAAATGCCCGATGACTCAAAGAACTGGTCATTCGGGAGAAGTAAGGCTAGAGAGTAGAGAATAGACACGCTTTTAATCTCATTTAATGGCATTTAGCACATTGAGACTTCTGCTTGTGCCTATGGGACCCCCTCATGGACCAATGTTTCAACCACTAATATTCAAGAACATCTGCATGAGCAGAGTTCGGCAGTGAGCAGAGACAGCAGCACATGGGAAGACCAGCAGGGAATCGGTGTTCATCACTGCTGCGAGTTCAGAGATTAAATGAATCCAAATATGGGGGCTGAGGAATCAGACTTGAACGCCTACGAGGCTCTTCCTCCTCTCTTTCGGCAGATGGCAATCCTGCTAACAGCACTTGCGTAAGGTCCCCTTGTAGAACAAGTGGAGCGGAGCTGGAGAGTTTTTGCTAGTTATTACGTGCTGGATCCAAATGAGGTTGCCCCAAATGCTAAGTCATTATCGCAGCTTTGCGTGAAGTTAGACCAGTCCCACGCTTCTTTTGATGCGGCCCAGGATACGGTTGGCTTTCTGGGCTGCGAGCGGACATTTCTGTCTATCCTCACTGGTGTGGTAAATGTTTCATTCTACAAAGAATGAGTACTTGTTATTACTATCATCTATTCAAAAACTATTGTTGTACCATACAAACATAAGCAAAAGGCAATCTAGGCATAGCCACCTGGCTGGAAGAAAAAAATGATGTTGCAACTGAACGAAATAAAATCAAAGCTCCAAGTCCTTCAAAGCAAGTTAAGACAACAATAAACCTAGTAAACCTCAGTCCTGAGACCTTGCAAACTCAGTACAAAGCCTGTGGCCTGGTACCTAACAATGGCAATACTTTATTTACCAGGCTACAGAGCTACAGTGTAGAGAAGATGGATGTAGAGTCTTCTCAATGGTGTGTGCTGATAGGCTGTCTGGAGAAGAGGAGGCTGAGGGGAGACCTTATTGCTCTCTACAACTACCTGAAAGGAGGTTGTAAAGAGGTGGGGGCTGACCTCCCTAGTGGCAAGTGATAGGACAAGAGGAAATGGGTTCAAGTTATGCCAGGCGAGGTTTAGATTGGATATTAGGATTTTTTTTTTTCACTGAAAGGGTTATTAAACATCGGAACAGGCTGCCCAGGGAGGTGGTGGAATCGCCATCCCTGGAGGTATTTAAAAAAAGGGTAGACGTGGTACTTGGTGACATGATTTAGAAGTGGGTTTGTCAGGTTAGGTTAATGGTTGGACTTGATCTTAAAGGTCCCTTCCAACCTCAGCGATTCTATGATTCTATGACAAGGCACCATGGACACAAGTTGGAACACAGGAAGTTGCAATTAGGTACCAGGAAAAAAAAAAAAAAAAATCCTCTGGGTGGTCAAGCACAGGTCCAGGTTGCCCAGAGTGGTTGTGAAGTCTCTATCTTTGGAAATACTCAGAACCTGAGCAGGGGTGGTGCTGAGCAGCGTGCTATATCTGGGCCTGATTTGAGCAAGGGGGTTGGGTAAAAGACCTCCAGAGATCTCATCCAACCTAAGTTATTCTATAAGACTATGGTTCAGGATTGACTTACTGTTTGCTTTTTTTCATGGAAATCTTGTAAAAACTCTAGAATACTCAAGACCATTTCAGGAATTCTCCTAAACCAGGATCTCCTGATCAAGTTCATGTTCCTGACTTGTGTGATTCAGAACAGACATTTCGATTTGCTATATGAGGACCTTAGTCATCAGAAGGGTAAGCAACCCAGAATCACTTAACAAACTACAGAAGCTTAAATAAAGTCTTTAAATTAAGTTAAAAGTCACCCAGTTCTCCCTATGCTTTTAGAAGAGAAAGACAAACACGTCCAGGCGTCAGACAGGTTGAATCAGACTCTGGAGGTGCAGATTTGCATCCACTGGAGAAAAAGGAAGCCAAAAATGACTTTACATTTACCTTCAGCTCATGTTACTCCCACTTTGGTTTAGGCACAGAACTTTTATACTTTTGTTGTTGTATTGCTAATGGTGGAAATCACTTTTCTTTACAGAGATTGTGCTTCTAAACTACATTCTTGGTGGTTAAGGCACATGGAATGAATCCGTACTTTGAACTCCCCCAAAAGATGCTTCCACTTAGCTGAGCAAAATCTGCTCTGCAGCCATTCTTGTCTTGTACAATTAATAGTTAGTTTCTTACTCAGATCAAAAACTGCTCCAGCAGAAGAGATTCACCCTCTGGTATATGATTTCTGACAAATGACAGGAACAGTTATCAAAGTTTAGACACCCTCAGTGGTGCAAAACCTCTCACATCTGCCTCCCACAGCCCTGGGCAGGGGCTTTCTAATGGAGGGGGAAAGGCTTCTCCCTCTTGCAGCAATATTTTGGGCTTTTCCTCAGGAGTACGATTCCCCATTAGATTTGGAACTCACCTGGACAACCCCGTCTTCCCTTCTTGTGTAATCATACAATCATAGAATGGTTTAGGTTGGAAGGGACCTTGAAGATCACCGAATTCCAATCCCCCTGCCACGGGCAGGGACACCTCCCACTAGACCAGGTTGCTCAAAGCCCCATCCAGCCTGGCCTTGAACACCTCCAGGGATGGGGCATCCACAGCTTCTCTGGGCAACCTGTTCCAGTGCCTCACCACCCTCAGAGTGAAAAATCTCTTCCTAATACCTAATCTAAATCTCCCCTTTTCCAGTTTGAAGCCATTCCCCCTCGTCCTATCACTACACGCCCTTGTAAAAAGTCCTTCCCCATCTCTCCTATAGGTCCCCTTCAGGTACTGGAAGGCCACAATAAGGCCTTCACGGAGCCTTCTCTTCTCCAGGCTGAACAACCCCAACTCTCTCAGCTTCTCCTCATAGGTGAGGTGCTCCAGCTCTCTGATCATCTTTGTGGCCCTCCCCTGGGCCCGCTCCAAGAGGTCCATGTCCTTCTTATGTTGTGGACTGAAGAGCTGGACTCAGTACTCCAGGTGGGGTCTCACAAGAGTGGAGTAGAGGGGCAGAATGACCTCCCCTGACCTGCAGGCCACACTTTTTCTGGTGCAGCCCAGGATACAGTTTGCCTTCTGGGCTGCGATCGTGCTCACGATTTGTCTGTTTGGATGAATTTGATTGCTCTTAAAACTGCAGGAAGAAACATTTTTACTATGCTTGCATCAGTTCAGATAAAGCAAAAACAGTATCAGTGAGGGTTTTCTGTATGGCCATCCCTTTTAACATCAACTTAATTTCTGAAAACTTTACAACAATTTCATCATAACGTAAGCAGTATTGTCTAGATTTCAGTATTAGTACTTCAGTGAGGCTGGTGAAAATCATGTGACTGCAGTTCAGAAAGCTTTTTCATTTGCAGCTGTGCTTTGTGTGACTAAATACTAAATACTGTGTTTGAGTTTTCTGTTTTGGTATCTGTATTTATAATCTCTCAGCATACCCAGAAGTTTAGCTAGAAAGCTTATTTCTGAACAACTGAGTAACTAAAGTACAGCTGAGCAAAACAGGATATCCTGCCTTACAATCCTTACTATGTCAATATTTTCAAGCCTGTCTTAATATTTAGATATCTAAAATATAGACTAATTTTTCAGACTATTCAAGCTATTTTGAGTTGTAGTCTTACAGGTTTTTTTACAGGTTTTTTTAAAGTCAGTCAGGTATTTTGAATGTAGATGTTTATCCCTAACTTCAAGCATTGACATACAGCACTGTTTGGTGTTGTCTTAACTGCCTAAGCAAATTTGGCAGCAGGCCAGCATTTCTGAATATAAAATTCAGGAAGTTTTTGGTTTTGGAAAGTGAACTCCAAACCGTAAACCCCATAAAACCCACAAAATCATAAACCCCATAAAAAACAGTGTGCTCTGTATACTTTCCATTACTCCTAAGTAGAGTCTATTTACCCTGTCCAAAGGCACTCTGCAGATCAATAAAATACCTACTTTACTTGTGCCATTTCACACTGACTGATGATGTCCTCTCAACTGAAGACAAATTGTGAAGCAGTAAACTCACATAAATCCAAACATACAAGCAGATCCAAAATACCTTCCTGGTAAGCTAATCCTGCTGGGGATCCCACTAAAGGTAACCTTTTCCCTCTGAAACGGCACGGTCATTTTTACCTGTGGCACTGAATTACAACACTACTAAATCAGGATTGCACGGCATTCCCCTGCGTGGTTTTAGAAGACCACGTGAGGAGCAACACAAGGGAGAAGGTGGGCTAGACTTTCTAGGCACCTTAGCTGCTCAAACAGGACACGAGTCCAATAGAGGACTCATGAAAAGCAATAGTTCTCATCCTACATGCTTGTGAATGCAAATCTCTGGAGGACTCGAAGAGCATGAGGAGGACAGCAACGTGTGCAGGCCCTGCCTATTGCTGAGGAGCACATCATGTACCATAGCAAGACACAAAGGCTGACTTCCTGAGTTCCTCTCAGCATCCTTAGGTATCTCCCGCAGCCATTAGCAAGCTGGGTCCTGCTCATAGAGCCTGAGGAGACGGAAGTCAATGGCAATTTCTATGAAAGCCCACACACATCCCTGGAACGTCATCTGTTCTTCAAAAACTCTCAGTAGTCCACCTCCTAGGAACTAAACACTTCATGCCACGGGAAGCTGAGCACCAGCAGGAAGTGTATCTGTAGAGAGATACCTATGCAAAGAATTCTAGAAAAAAATGAATTGAGCAAAATTAAAATGTGTGACTTATGCGTAAGGGTTCAGAATTGTTTTACAAACCTCCCTCCGAACCTTTCATTCCTTCCAGGTGGACCAAAAATGGAATGTTTGCTTTTCACGCAGACCTATTGTTTTATTAGTGTGTGTGCAGAAATGATGCTCACATCTGAAAGACCTGAGAGAATGTGAAAGTTGTGCTATAAACCCTCACTTTCTGCTTCATTTACAGGTATACTAATGAGTTTTTTTCCACTCTGTGTTCTTTGGTCTTTTTTTAACATAAAAGCTTTGAGAATATAATTAAATAGTCCCATCCCATTTCCCTCCCTGCTCCCTCCCTAAAAGGATGCTGAATAGACAATCCTTGCAATGTGCAGTTAAAAAATGGGAGAACGGAGACATGGATACGTTAAGCAATCTTCCCCAAAACACACAGAAACCCAGTGGCAAAGCCAGCAATAAAAACATGGTTTGAAAAAACCCTTCATACCTGTGCTATGTAATTCAGTCAATAATGTAGAACTCTGCGTGGTACAAATTAAAATAACGCTTTTATTGATATGCTTAAACATAAAACATAGGTAACATCATAAAAAACCAAACAAAAGATAAATCTATTCCTTGATGTACCCAACAGACAGACATTTCTTTTTTTTTCCTCAGTAATTACCTGGAGGGGGATTGTCATCTTCCCTCTGACCTGTGTATCAAACAGCCTTCGCTTTATGGGTTTTTAACTGTGTTGATTTGTTCCCATGGAGTCTAAGGACTGCAATGAGCACCGCAGTTGCGGCTGTTTTTCCTAAAGCCAGATCCCAAAAGGAGCACCGTGTCCATTCCACCTAAATGCCGCACAAAGGGTTGTGTACCTTTGCAGCCTTCCAGATGAAGCCCTGACAGATCCCAGCAGAAGGGAGGTTATTAATCTGCTTCTACTGGAATGCAAAACCACCAAGTTGCGGGTTCCTCTAGGACATGTTTTCCTTCAAAGTTATCGAGGCTTGGAAAAGCCACAAAGCTACCAAGAAAAAGTAAGATCAGAACTCAAAAAGATTTCTAATAAAGATAAACCTAATACATGTTTATTCTATAAATATTTTTTTCCTGTCAAAAGACAAAACACTTATAGAAACATACAAGAAACATTCCTTGGAAAAAAATGAAGCTAAGGAAAATTACAAAGGATCAGCTGCTTTAATTTCACTCAAACCTTGCAGAATTGTGCTGTGCTCAGTCCTGTCTGTAAACCCACCACGGTTCCCTCAGTGCAATCACTCTATTTCTCTCTTGCTTCGTAAATGCTTTTGTTAATCACTCTTGTCTTCTCCTTGGTAGTGTCTGTATTCTGGCTTCAGCTCCCATGTGTTTTTGTGGGTCCCCTTCACGTTGTAGATGCCTATTTCTCTTAAAATTTCTTTCAAGTATATCTGAAAGGAAACAAAAAATTCAAGTTATACAGACAGACAATTACCACGGTTCCTAAACGACATCTCAAGATCTGCTCAATCACATCAACTCAGCTTGTAAAAATGACTTGGCGGACAGCAAGGTTGGCTGATCGGCACTACCTTGTGCGATAACGTCTCTGTGATAGACTTCAACCCCCAACAGGGGTTAGAGCAGCCCGGGTGTAACACCCGGCCCGGCACAAGCCCCAGGGATGCAGCAGGGAGCACCCGAGCCCCAGGGGTGACGGCTCGCAGGCAGTCCCTGCGCAGCCCTGCCGGGGTGCCGAGAGGCAGGCACTAGCTAGATGGATGCTCGTGGGCTGCCGAAACGGAGCTCCCAGCGCCTCCGGGAAGGCGATGCTGAGGTTACTGCAGACCCACAGCAGCAGCACCCACCCACAGACGAGCTAGTGGAGATGCTCCACAGCTCCTGGCTCAAGATGGGGCACTTGCAAAATCAAAAGGCTGAGATATGCCCATCGTACCCTGCGTATCAGAGGCACAGCTGGCCTAAAAATCTGTGTGCTGTTACGTTTCTCACATGACTATGGAGAAGTGGGGCCGCAGGCAGGCTTTCTGCCCTGGGAGATGTGCGGGTGGCCACTGTGCACAAGGGGCTCCCCAGGGTGGTGGGACACAGCCACTGTGCGGGTCTGTACATCACCGTTATGTCACACACCTTCCCCCTGCTGGAATTTCTCCACCTAAGCTGAAAGCTCTTGGCTTTTTGTCTTGCTTGGGCTGGGATTATCTGGAAACTGCCTGCCTTATTCAGACCCCATCAAAGCCCCGAGCTGTTGATTTTCATTTTGCAAAGCTTTAAGCATTTTATTATGGCCTCGTTTTTAGAGGACAGCTGAGTAGATGCCAGAGAATTTTCTAATACATTCAAATATTAAGGCTAGGAAGAGAAATTAAAAAAAAAAACAAACCCACAAGCAAAGCTATGATAACCAGTAGTATAACCTTTGACAAAAGACAGCTAACTAATATCACGAAATTAAAAAAAAAAAACCCCACAAGCAAAGCTATGATAACCTTTGACAAAAGACAGCTCACTAATATCACCCTCCTTTACTCTTTATAATAAACACCAGTAATTTGTTTCATTTTTTAAAGAGCCATTTGCCTGCTTGTTTGTTTAAATATTAATCGGGACTGACTTGAGTGGATTGCCATGGCAACCACAGACCACAGTTTAAGAATCCCCACATTAAATTAATAATTGCTTTAGTTTGAGCAATTTAATCCTCTTTGAGTGCATATATTGAACTGGAGTTACTGGAACCCTTGTATTTTCTGTATCTACCGTTCCACTAAGTGCAAATATCAACATACTCCAACTCATTAAAAAAGCAAATATTTGTTGATAACATAGGAAAAAAAGAAAAGCCGATTGCCCAGTCTTTTCCTTACACCATTCCCATTTTTTCCTAAACAGAAAAGTTGGGAAATAAACAAAAAGAATGTTCTCAGTCAGTGAAAAAAGTATCTTTTATAGAAACTGATTGTTTCTCTCTCTGCACGTACACATCAAAAATTTACAAAGCAAAAAAAATCCTGACTCCACGCTAGTGACGATACTTCATTTGGACTCATGTAGCAAAGTGATTTTTAAAAACCTATCTTGAAGCAACGAGGGCTGTTTAAAAGATCACTTTATCCAACAAGTAAGAAAGATGACCATTAACAGACTGCGTCTCCAAACTAGTTTCTTAGGGTCTTCTCTTTGACCAAAGCGGCTGCGGGCAGGAGCTGTGAGCGGGGAGCTCATTTTGCGCTGCAGGGATGGCTCTTCAGTCCTTGAGGGTTCACAACGCAAACCCCAGCAGGTGGCAGCAGGAGATCAGTATACCTCTCTCAGCACACCTTTCCACATCTCATCGTTGCAGAGATGCTGTCAGTATTTGAGAGTCAGGTGTCTGAGACGAATGTACTCACTATAACAGCAACTAGTGCACAAGCGGTTTTGTACGGTGACGCTGCCGTTGTGCAATGCATTTTTTTAAAAGGTCATTAAAGCAGGTGAAAAAGTGATTTCTATATAAGTACGTGTAGATGTGTATACCTGCATATCCACTGCTTTGTTTGCAATCCTTGTGCATGCACACGAGGTAGATTTCAGGAGGGTCACTGAACAGGCACTTCAAAAGATGGCAGAGTGCATGGGAGAAACACGCTCAGATTCAAGGTTAAATTCTGCTCTAGACCACGTGGACAGATTAATGAGAATTGGAAAAAAAAAAAAAATTATAATTGCCTCTCGTCCCATGAAGTACATCTATATGCAGTTCCTGGGCTGAGAGACCTAGTCTGCATCTGGGAAGCCAGGTCACGAGCTGTGACCATACCGAAGGGCTGAGGCAGAACGAAACCCCAGACGGCTCTGCATGGTCCTCGGCTCCCAGCAGCTCGCTGCTGTTCGGTGGCAGTATCTTTGGGTGACATTTTCCACAAGACAGTTCTCGCCTCTCCCTACTTGCTCATGCCTCCAAACCACCCACCCAGTTAAACAAAGGTTACTTTTCATTTCAACTAGTTTTCAGACCCAACTCTCCAGGCAGTTACGCTTCTCTCTGGGCAAAACTTCCAAGAGTTTTGATTCAACAGCGGAACAAAACGGAACAAAACCAACCCAAAATGAACGGTGAGGTAACGTCTGTGCCACAAGTGAGGGGACTTCAAGCTGGGACTGGGAACTACAGCAACTGAGAATTTGCAACATTTTCCTATTTGCTGTCTCTGCTGCGGGGGGAAACAAGCAGCAGTGCTTTTGGGCAGCGCAGCTGAGAGTGTTTAGCCCCGAAAAAATCATTCTGCATGCACAGACAACACTGAATTGTTGGGAGGTTTTAGACAACTACAAATCGGGGCTAATTCTGCTGTACTCTTTTGTACTTGAGAGCAAGTGGCTCGATGAGATGAGTTCAGGGGACGTTATGATTTTTCCTGCAGGATCACTTCTCCTTCCAGAAACCAGAACGCTCCGCCTGGGTCTGCGCTGTGCCAGGTTGGCCCATACATCTCGAAGCATACGACTCAGTCTGATACTGTGTCATCAAGAGAAACCCCCCACTATCCTCCAGTGATGCCAAATACTGAATTTTAGAGCCTGGTGAGTGTTAATCACGGGTCCACAATTTCTCCTCAGAAGGTGATTTGTCGTGTTTATATACATGCTATTATAACACAGAAGCTAATCGGCGGGTAATCTGTTTACACATTTAAGGCATCATCTTCTTTGTTACATCTTCCCCCATGATTTTTTCCATAAAAAGTGAAATGTTATTACAGAATTATGGGATAAAAAATTTCTGAAAAGCTGAGAGAGGAGTTAACTTCCAAGTTCTGAAAACCCTTCCAAAACTCTGAGGGGGTGAAAAAACCACACCACACTTAGGATAACCATTACTTAAAGCCGAAATATAAGAAAAAACTGTAAAAAATCTACCCCATTTTGAAAAAAAAATGCAGTTCATATTAGACTACTGGTTCCATTCTTCACAAATATTTGGTTGCTCACATAAAAAGCATATTATGTTCTCAGCCATTAAGTCCAAATCTAGAATTACTGCAGTATTTCCAGGGAGCACTTGGTATTTACATCTGGGTAGGTGGCAACAGATTTGCCTACTACTGCAAATTGTTATTTTTCATTAAAAAGAAAAACAAACAAACCCAGGTTTTCCTAATATAACAGTAGTTTTCATTTGGAGTAGACTTGCTTTGTGATTTCACGATCGCAAAATAAAGATGGCAGCAACTTCCCATGTAATATGCAACATATTCTGTAGCAAGGGTTTAATTTACTATTTACATATACCATTATGTAAGAAAAATGCCCTTATTTATTTGTTACTTCACTAACAAAGATGTTGATTCCCTTAGACGAATGTGTTTTAAATATTCTTAGCCAGTGATGTAAGCACCTAGAACTTACATTTTAACAGGAACTAAGAAGACAGCGGCAGCTGTATTTTTTTCTCGTGTCTGAAAATAACCTCAACACTTAGAAACTCAAAGGAGAAATTACATACCCAGACAATCTTAGACACTATGACAGAAAATAAAGCAGTGAACACTCAGCAGAGATTAATTAGCAGCCAACCTCTGTACAGCACAGAGAAAGTACGCCTATTCACCTGTTGGCATTTTACATTTTTTTGTCAGGTAAAGCTGCTCTGTGAACAATAAAGTCACAGTGGGCATTAGGAACAGATACTTTATTTGCAGAAAAAAACCCAAAGTTGCACACCAGAGGCTGAAGTCCGCAGCACCAGGGATGCTCGCACACAGAGCGAACACCGGCTGAGCAGCAGGAACCAAGGGATAGTATTTTTAAATGGAAATGGATGCCGTTAGCAACTCCCTACAAAAGTTTTTAACCAGAACCCAGATGGGAAATTATGGTAGCTTTAGATGAGGGGTAGATGACGTACTGAAAGACAGTTGTGAATTTATCACCATACTGGCTCCCCAACGAATGAAGGAAGGCGTAAGGAAGAGGATTTCCGTCATTTATTTTCTCAGGATATTCGGGTCTGAGGAAGCTGGAAGGGCAGCAACACCTAGGGCAAAAAGCCCGGCTGGAAACGAACACGAAACCCCTCACTCTTGCACACAGCTCAAAACTGAGACCGCACAGCCCACTCAGGGGGAGAGGATTTAAAGGTCTGACTACTCTCAGGAGCCCTGCAGGATTTTTAGCTAGCAGTAGAGATACTCAAATAAGAAACAGAGATGCAAAGATATAGCCCAAATAACATGTGACGTTGGGTCAAATTAGTTTACAATTTCCTTTTAATGTATCTGCATTACTACAATAGTTGAAAAAAAAAAAAAGGGCTAGATTTGCTGAGATGAAAGGATACAGCACAGATCCACTACACTACAGGCAGAATACACTCAGAAGCATATAATGATAGCAGAGATGCACAGACAGGCATAGAAATTTATCATAAAAGTAACAGAAGTATTCACGTGAGGTATTTTGCAAACACAGAATACAAAACTACCCTATATATCTAACCCTTCGGGCAGCAACTAAGGCAAAGATTGGATTAATCTGGCCCAGCTTCTGGTGCTTAATGAAGAAACTTGTGTCAGAAGCGCAGTTTTTCCAGGCTCCTTTGAGATGATGAGAGACAGGTACATTCAAGACGCAAATCACATCATAGAAGGAAGAACGCTTTTGTTCTCCCATGGCTTAAGTGGGAGTTGTGGGTGACTATTTCTAGCTGAAGCCATGTTAGATGGGATAAATCTGCATCTACTTACATTCAAAGTGATCGAGACAGTGACTATCACACCTATCTCTTACCAAAAAAAAACCTTAAATTTTTCTTGCCACTCCCTCCGTATCTTCATCCTATTCCTTCCTCCTTTTCAGCTCCCATGATCCACACACCTTCTCTGCCACACAGAGAACGAGTTGACTCATTAGATAAGTGAATGGAATAGAAGACATGAATATATTATCCAACTAGTTTCTTCCAAGGTACTAGAATACCGTGAACCTACATGTATTTGAATTGGGTAATATCTTCATGCAGCTTCTTAACCGAACAGATCGCACACCTTGTATTATATAAATCCTCTGATACAGCTCCACTTAATTCCAAATGTGAAGTGAGCAAAACCAGTAAGCATCTCCATTTTGTTCCCCTCTTTTAAAGAAGAATTTTTTCCAGAATCCAGCTGTCATTGTTCCTTCTTCTGCCTTAGCTCTAACAACTTTTGAAATTGTTCCTCCATTTAGACTCAAACATAATGAAGTCCCTTTAAGTTTTCTGAAAACTGCAGCTGCATTGAGTATAGATATCGAAGTCAGCACTGAAAAACATCAAAAGCACCAAAGATACTTCATGTGTCATTGTCTACCTCTGCTCCTGCCTGGTCTGCTCAAGGAAAGCTTGAACAGGGGAAGAAGGGAAAGTTAACTGGAAAGTTCGGGTTCACAGACAAAGGAGCTGGCAGACATCGCAGGGTAACACAGTCATCACGTGAGCACACATCTTCATGCTTTTCTTGTTTGTGCATCAAAACTGTTTAAAAAAAAATCAACCCAAACCCCAAATATCAACTCCCCGAACTCCTAGTCTAAAATTTATTCTATTTGTAAAGGAAATCAAGTGATTTTGGGGGTGCTGACATCATGCCTGAGCTCCCAATATGGATAATGTGTGTATTTAATACCAATTCCATGAAACACAATTTTCTAGACCCATAGAAAAACAGTAACCCCTGCTGCTATGCCAAAATAAAGTTCAGAGGCTGAAGGAAGGGCTGACCACCCACTTACACAAGCTCTCTACTGCTGACTGCAACAGAATTAAGCTATTACTTCAGTGAGGGAAGGAGTAGTATGGAGGAGGATCAGAGCATTACAGAATTTGTTTTCTGCTATTAAAGAGAACCTAAATAAGAAAGAGACCATTTAGGTTAGTTAAACCACCTCTGCCAAGAAAAAGCATACTCACTGCAATGCTTGGTATCCTAGAGAGTCCTACAATGGTGAACTTAAAAACTTTATGATTTCCATTTGTTGTAAAAGACATTTAGAGAGCTGTTTTAAAGGCATATAATATACATTGAACTATTTTCTGGACATGGAAAATATACACAATTTTAACTACTGAAAATGGTTATACTACAAGACTACTAGTACATACCACCGGCTGTTTGGTTATGTCCACCAGGTCTTTAATGTTGTAGTACTGGTGTTTCTCAAAGGCTGAAAAAAGCATGTCCAACACTTGTTGTTTATCAGCTCGAGCCCTTTTTCCATCTTCTTTCTTCTTCTTCTCATATTCAATCTATCAGATACAAAACATGTTTTAAAGACATTCATATGTAATGTCGCATAATTTTCAGTGCTGAAGATTAAGACATAAAAAACCTCATCTATTTAATAAAACACTGTTCAATGACTCAGTGCTTTTCATCTGGAAAATTTTCTTTTGAGCACTCGAATGTTCTTTTATGAACATAAACTAAGCATTTTGTCCTCAGCACAATAGGCTTTTCAGATATGTATCTCTGCGTTAACCAGTAAAAAACCCCAAAACCAGAGCCCAAACCTGGAGAGAGAATTACTATTAATACAGGAATCTAAACTGAGATCATATTTTCACTCCACCTCTGTTGACATCAGCTTCTGAAGCATAATGACAAATATAAAAAACCCTACAAATTACCACATTCGGGAAAATCCACACACCAACATGGCTACATCCACAGTCATAACAACCACCTGTCCAAAGGATGCTCAAATGGCCCTCAGATACTGCCTCATCTGTTCCAGAAACAACACTCAAGGCAACCGCTTCATCAATATAAAATCAATCTTCACCGAGTGAAGACGCACTTCAAGGACGCAGATGGCATCTCTTCAGGAGAAACCTGAGTAGCACACACAAACTTATGGTAGTCCGAAAAAAGCCACCCAAGGAAGTAGACGCCTGTCATTGCCACACATCATCCTATTTCAGAATGCATATTAAAAAGTATTTAGCTATCATAATCTGCACAAGATGACCATGTATTTTTGTGGAAACTTTTATCGCTGCCAGCATCCAAAAATACTTCCTGCATTTCCTCACGTTCATCATCAGAAGCAAGACTTGCACAGACCAACACACCCCAAACAAACCCCAATCACTGCAGAGTGCCAACCACAACATCTGCCAGCACATTACCCCATCCACCCCTAATACCACCCTTGATAACAGAAAACCACCAAGCTCCTTGGAACTGACAAACGTGACCCAGAAGGTAATATAATTCATGTAATCTTTAAGTGCTTTCAGGCAAACTACGTGGGTGAATCCAAAGCGGCACAATGCATAGCAGAAGAGATGCATGTGATCAATAAGGGACACATGCCTGGCTGCCAGTGGGATACTTTTGTACAGGAGTTGTTCTGCCTCTGATGTCTCAAACCTGATCCTCAAAAGTAAGACCTTCAGAGAAGATGCCTAGAATTGAAAATTCACAGTTCTACTGGATACTAAAAATCTTATTTTTAAGAAAAGAGATTAGTTTCATGGCACAATTTATTTTTTCCTATGTTTCCTTGCCAGCTAACTCCCTCCTACTCTCTGAGTGAAAATAGCCTGTCTCTTGGTATTTGTCCCAAAGTGGCTAAAGACTATTACCACCTTTGCTGCTGCTCACACGTCTCTGGACAGCCAACTATCTCAAATCCTGAAACAGATGTACATGTTTACTTTGAACACAGAGCAACTGTTCCCAACCTGTAGCTTGAAGACTGTTGCTTCTGCTTAAAACCTAAGATGGGCTTGGGCATCCAAATACTTGTCTGCTTTTCCAACCGTATGTTAGTGTTATAAAAGATTCAACCTCTCCACACAAACCCACACAATTGATTTTTATCCACTAATAGACTTTGATGCAACTACTTAACTCTTTAGCCTCTGCATTTAAAAAAAATAAACCTTTAAAACGGTAATAGCGTTGCAACAATAGCAAACTGTAGCATCAAGTAAAACAGCTTCACAGTACATCATCTTGGTTGCCACGATCTACAGCAGAACTGCTATGCCACAGAAACTCGAGCAGGAACACAAATCTAGGACATTGGCCTTGCTATTAACAATAGTGTGTCAAAACATTTGCTTCTTCTGAAAGCACGACAGACAATTAATTAGGAACCTCGGTTGACCTGGAAAAGGTTTTAATTGTAAGTTTTGGAAGGCCTGCTGTGGATTTAATTTCTGTTTCTCTACCAGTATAGTCTCACTACGCAGTATAATGCAAGTAGACTGCATCTATTTGTAAAACCATGAAGTAGAACTGCAATGGCATTGAAATATATATGAACAAGTCTCCTCAGCTGACACTCTTCAAAACTACAAGCCCAAAATACCAAGCAGCATGGCTGGCGTGTGCTCTGCCTTGCAACTCCACCAACAAAGCAGTTGGCCAGTTCTCTACTGGGTGTGTGTATATATATAGTCATACAAGTATTGGAGAAATAGGGAAAATCTCATTCACCTAAAAGTCTACTATGACCTACAGCGATACCCATGTCCTGGTAGGTGAGGAAGGGTTTCTGTATGAAGCACTGAAAGAAATGATACAAAGAGCATGAAGTAGGATGAGATTGGCCCTTTGCTGCATGAAATGTAGGATGAAATAGGAGCTGTGTGAGAGTGCTTGTCTCTTCTGCTGCCTGAAAGATAAGCAATACGCTAAATCAACTGTTTGATTGCCCAAAAGTTCTTTGCATCCTATCTTCATCTGATCTGACACTAGTCAGTTTGCGGCATTAAAAATGCTTTTAATTTACACCTGGCTTAAGTCAGAACTTACTAAGATATACGATGAGAATTTATATTTTTCCCGACAGAGAAACCACCTCTCTAGAGCAATCATCTACTGCCACTGCCATGTTCTACTCAATGCAATGGTGTAGGGACTTGCTGTAAGGGCATGGGTGTATCCTGAGGACAGTGAAATATGCAGGGCTTAAGACGTGCACTTTATGTATGATAGCTGTCCCTTCGGTCTTAAAAAAATACATGAATATGTCACATCTCAGGCTACAGTCTAAAGTTGATACTTCATGCTAGCATTGAAAAGCACCTTTTATGATCAGTACTCCATTACACTGTATATTTTGGAAGTCTTATTTCCATCTACAAGAACAATTTTGGTTTTTGTTTTCTAATATTATTTGTATTTGAAAACTGCAAATTTTTTGACAGGGCAAAACCCCTGTCCCATAAGTAATGAGACTGACAGTGCTTCAAATAAATGAATGAGTAAGACCATCACAAAGTATGATGGTATCATCATTCTACGTGGAATGAAACCAACATAGAGAAATTACCTGGCATGCACAAAGTTGCAGACAGTGCCATGTTACATTGTGTTTTCAGAGGAAAATAAGTCAACAACAGCAACCCAAACATTATTAAAAATAATCAATCAAGCTGGGTACAACAAGTATTTTTTGGTCATGTTTGAAAACTGCTCCAGATTTTTTCTCTCTGATATTTGATTGTCAAACACAGGAACTACTGTCCCGTAGGATATATTGTACGTTTCGCTCCACAGAAGGAGGAAAGCAGGAACTGCAACTTTATGTGATCCTCTTCGAAAATCAAGACGCTGACACTACATTCTCCTGGAAGCAGAGTTTTCTAATTAGCCACTGCAATCAACTGCAGTGGGCTTTCTTGTGGCTGAGTTTTCAGCCTTTTTTGACTCAGGGGTGCACAGAATTTTCCAGTTTCTCTCTGCAGTTGCTGATCAGGTCATGGCTGACACTGGTAAACAACGCTCTACTGGATTTTTGATACAGCCCTACTGCATTCGAGACACTGGCTTATGGGAGACTAGGACTGAGGACTTAATAATGTTGTAAATATATGCATGTTAATATTTTACAAGTGGAGGAGATGGATTATCCAGCATTAATTTGTTGCCAGAAAAGCATCCGATACTTTAAAGGTCAAGAGCAACTGATGTCATCTACCTGGACTTGTGCAAAGTGTTTGACACCGTCCCACACAATATCCTGGTCTCTAAATTGAAGAGACATGGATTCGACAAATGGACCACTCGGTGGATAAAGAACTGGCTGGACGGTCACACTCAAAGAGTTGCGGTCAATGGCTCAATGTCCAAGTGAAGACCAGTGACGAGTGGCGTTCCTCAGGGGTTGGTATCAACATCTTTGCCGGTGACATGGACAGTGGGGTCGAGTGCACTCTCAGCAAGTTTGCCGATGATACCAAGCTGTTTGGCAAGGAAGACACGCTGGAGGGGAGGGATGCCATCCAGAGGGACCTGGACAGGCTGGAGACGTGGGCCCATGCCAACCTCGGTGTGCTTATTGACCAGAAGCTCAGCATGAGCCAGCAATGTGCGGTTGCAGCCCAAAACGGCAACTGTATCCTGGGCTGCATCAAAAGAAGTGTGGCCAGCAGGTCAAAGGAGGTGATTCTGCCCCTCTACTCCATTCTTGTGAGACCCCACCTGGAGTACTGCGTCCAGCTCTGGAGTCCCCAACATAAGAAAGACATGGACCTGCTGGAGCATGTCCAGAGGAGAGCCACGAGGATGAAGTGAGGGCTGGAGCACCTCTCCTATGAGGAGAGGCTGAGAGAGTTGGGGCTGTTCAGCCTGGAGAAGAGAAGGCTCCGGGGAGATCTTATTGCGGCCTTCCAGTACCTGAAGAGGTCCTCCAGGAGAGCTGGGGAAGGACTTTTTACTAGGGCATGTAGCGATAAGACGAGGGGGAATGACTTTAAACTGGAAGAGGGCAGGTTTAGATTAAACATTAGGAAGAAATTTTTCACTTTAAGGGTGATGGAAGAAACCCATCTCCTTTTCTGTTTTTTGTTTTGGTTTTAAGGAGCAAGAACAAGAGTAAAGCGCTGAGGTTATTCCTTCTGTATGTGGCAGAGCTACAGGAATAATGGGTAACATGGGCGTATGGGAAAAGCTACTGGGACTCTCAAGGCAATCTCTGAGAAGAACAACAAAAAATCCATGGTACTGTTTGTACCTCTTCAAATGACATACAGTGAAAATGTGCTTAGCTAGCAACTAGCTGCTAGCTACAACTCTCCCCATGTAGAGAAAAAAACTACTCACTTTAAAATTGACGCTTCCTACATAAAGGAACAAAGTAACAGTAAGGAAATTCTCAACATTACCTTCACTGATGTTAGGTCTCCGACAGGACTATTTCATGACTGGGTATAAAATCCTGATTATATGAATAACAGTCTCCTGGACAATAACATGAAGCAGTCTTTTTAACCAAAGCACAATCCTTTTTTTTTTTTTTTTCCTAGTAAATTGTGATGCCCAGCATTCTTCTCTCTCTATTATTTTAGTGCCTCGGTACACTCTCCCCAGTAGGAGCTTCTATTTTACATTCTCTGGATGAGCTAAAGTAAATCAAGAAGGAGGGTTTGTGTTCTCTATACAAATGCAATGTGAAATTTCTAATATTCTTAATTCATTAATGTATAAAAACAACTCGCACAGAAAACTGAATCTCAAACCCTCCCTTTGTTGGGAAGTTATTTGCAGCTGGCATCCGAGTTGCCCACATTTTCATTAGCAACACGCCAGCATTTCCCTCCAACTTCAGCAACAGCTCCCGCTGTTGTCTAAAAACACGGAGTGCATTGTGAAGTGCTGTTAAAAAAAAAAAAAAGCACAGTATCTGTTGCTGTTTTCTTCTTTTTGTCTTGTGAATACGCTGCTTTTAGCAAGCTACAGCGCGGCCTTTCATTTTTTTTCCTTCCTGTTTTCTTTGCGAACAGGATGTTTTGTACATTGTAAACTAATTAATTTATTTAAAATTGTGCAGTTTTTAAATTTCAAAAGCATTAAAATATGATTTGCTTTCAAGAAAGGACCCTTTTAGAACAAGCTGCCGAGTACAGAAGTTGCAAGTTTATCCCTGCAAGACTTCATACAGAAATCAATTTCTCTTTGTTTACCTCCCCAGGATGTTGCCAAGCTTGCTAAAAGCTGCCAAAATTGCCTTCTTGAAGTTTTCATTAATACTGAAGCTGATGTATTACACTGCTTCGGTAGACAGCTAATACAAAGGTGATAGAGAAGTGAGATTAAATCTAAAGTGACATCTGATGACATCTGAAAGAAGTCTTAAAGGTTTTCCCATCACCCAGAGCACAGGTACCAACCTCTATAGTACAGGAGAGTGGTAAAAGGACAGACCACAAAGAAGCCTCTGAAGGAGTAACCAGGAGCCCTAGAGAACTTTTCTGCTACGTTACAAAAAAATAATGGTCACAGAAAAATTCCAGCTGCAAGAACATTAACATTGCAACCTTTTAAAGATGCACATCGTATACAGAAAATGAAGGTCCCCTTCCCAGACAAGAAAAGCTAAGTTATAATCCTGACGTATATCACAAGGGAATTGCAATTTCTTCTAATAAAAACATGGGTTTAATATAATTTCTTGAAAAAAAAAAATGATCACTTTCCCTGTCCTTGTATTCAAACAAGGTATTGCTATTTCCCAGTCACATATAATTTATTTCCATCTTCCTTCCTGTTAGATGTTCATTTAGGGGTACATGGAGCAGCCACACTTAAGCCCCATTTCATCTTCTCCCTTATCTCCCTTCAGGAAATTTTACCCTTTCTTAGTAAATGCTCATTCGTTCCTCAGAAACTCCCCTGAAGACAACCGAATGTATGAGCATGTATGGTAGTTTGCACATTTTTTTTTTCTTCTTTCTTGTGAAAAGTCCCCAACAGGGCTGTCATATAATTACAAGCAAGACAGCAAGTTTTAAGAAAGCAACTGCTGCTTGAAAACACCCGAAAAAGGTAACCAAGAGGTTTAAAAACTTCACGGACATGTTCTCTCAGTCGTTCATCTTTTCAGCCATCTAACCTGAACCTTAATAAAAGAGTTAATGAAAAGAAAGGTGTTGTAGGAAGTAGTCATGCCCGGGCCTCTAGAGTTAAGGCATGGCCACGAGTGACTCAAGTATCAGTATGTCCTACTAGATTTTTCCCATCAGAACACCTTTAAGGCAGACATGAAAAGTAAACTCACTGCCAATGGATTTCTGTTAGCATGGACAGCTATGTAACTGCTAAAAACATTACAATTACTACCCAAGAGCATCATAACTTTTAACAAGCCTGGTTACGTCCCGGTTATACCCCCTGAGTCTCACACAAGACCTAAATTTCTGTAATGATACAACAACCGCAGTTCGCAACTGGAATAAAGATTCAAAGATGGTCTCCAAGTTGAAGTCATACTGTTGTAATTATGCTACTGTCAGGGAAATGGCACAGAACCCCACTAAAAACAGACACTGTACATCACCGTAGCTCATTCCAGAATTAAAGAAAGAGAATAACAATAGCATCATAAAGCAATATACTCATATAAAACTGCATTTGCATAGCAGGATATACCAGTGTGACTATTTTGGTTAAATGTCATTCCCTTAGCTGAAATAGTTCTATTGGTATGATCATCTATGTATAGATCAGACTTTGAACAGTAACTACTACAAAACAGTCCCATGAGAAAGAAATGATTATTTTTGGTTCTGTGGAAATAGACTGCCTTTCAGAATAATGCTTAAATATCATCCAGTATATTGTCATTTGTTTTATGTAAACAAAATCTTAATAAAAAGTGTAAAAGTTTAAATGACTAACACAGTGACTCATTTTCAGTATGACTTAACATTTCTCACATTCAACAGTAACAGCGATTATATATGCATACACACAAATTACTCAAAGAGGATCTTTAAGAAAAAGGACATTATAGTTTTTATGTACATCAACTGATCTGGAACAGCAGTGTGGGTGTAATATTGACAAAGCTAATGATGCAAATAACACGTACTATGAAGGTATGAAACTGTGAAAAATTATCAGCTGTTATTCTTTTCTACTTGTTGTCAGTTCCTGCAAAGGACTGGAAACTAATGATTCTTTTCAAGTCTTTTACTCACCTCCATACGGTATTTTATTTGGCTCAAAGGAGTGCTTCCACATCTAATAGCACAAAGGCAGAACTGCCTTTTATCCCCAAATTTCAAAATTACATTTCAAAAAAGACTAGAAGAAGAATGTAATAAAGACACTAGAAAAGGCTCGGGTAAAGGTGGTCTGCCCTCCATCAGGCAACACGAGAGAGTTAGAATTGGCAGACCTTAGCCCCAAGGGTGATGTTGGTCTCAAGACAGAAAGAAGATCCCCAAAGACAAAATCAGGGAGAAAACAGATAAGATGGAACATTTCCAAAGACAGTGGCCAACTGCGAGCAAAAGGGCTGCAGGACAGCAGCACAGCGATTCTGGAGTCCTGAGCCAGACTCCTGGCTAGGAGAATAAGGGAGAATACTGAAAGCTACTTACATTATATTGATGATTAGCCACCGGTTTATAGTTCGTGGTTACGGCTTTGTCCAGCTGCTGTGATAGCCTTACAGGTTTAGAAGATTCTTCTATCTGTAATCTGCAAAAGAAAAGAAGAAGAGAATAAACAAAAAGTTCAGACGAGTACACACTCAAAATGAATTCTAAAAATCTGCAAGTACGAACCAGCCCGTGTCAAAGGTCAGCTGTGAACAAATCATACGGCAAAACAGATGCACTCTTCTAAACTAAGTTTTTCCTACTCTATTTTCACTTGAGGACCCTATGGATTATTAGGACACTATATGCTACAGAAGATACTGAAATACTAAAAACCAAGGAATTGTGAAGGGAAAACACTAAAAGCCACGTTTGAATACAAGTTTTATTCCAAAAAGCCTGTCACTCAGGTGGAAGAAAAGCTCATGCTCTTAAAAAGAGCCAGCAATGTGCCCTGGCGGCCAAGAAGGCGAATGGCATCCTGGGGTGCATCAAGAAGAGTGTGGCCAGCAGGTCGAGGGAGGTCATCCTCCCCCTCTACTCTGCCCTGGTGAGACCGCATCTGGAGTACTGCGTCCAGTTCTGGGCTCCCCAGTTCAAGAAAGACAGGGAACTGCTGGAGAGGGTCCAGCAAAGGGCAACAAAGATGATTAGGGGACTGGAGCACCTTTCTTATGAGGAAAGGCTGAGGGACTTGGGTCTCTTTAGTCTAGAGAAAAGAAGATTGAGGGGGGATCTTATTAATACATACAAATACTTAATGGGAGGATGCCAGGGGGATGGGAGCAGTCTTTTTTCAGTGGCGCCCAGTGATAGGACGAGGGGTAATGGGCATAAACTTGAACATAGGAAGTTCCATCTTAACATGAGAAGGAACTTCTTTACTTTGAGGGTAGTGGAGCACTGGCACAGGCTGCCCAGAGAGGTTGTGGAGTCTCCCACTCTGGAGACATTCAAAACCCGCCTGGACGCTGTCCTGTGCAACGTGCTGTAGGTGACCCTGCTCTGGCAGGAGGGTTGGACTAGATGATCTCCAGAGGTCCCTTCCAACCCTAACAATTCTGTGAATTCTGTGAAAAAGAGATGAAAGCCAGACCAAATGAACCCAGAATCTCTCAGCTTACCCAGCTGAGGTAAAAAACTTCCAATCCACCTCTGCTGACTCCCACAGCACAGTGAAGATCAGACTCCATGACCTCCTCTTAGATATTTTAATGTAAAAATATAAATTTCCGTGACCTTTCTTTTGGCATTATAGTGCAGTAACAGAGCACAAATAACTGTTTTACGAGCACTTTTAAAAATGTGAAGACAGAGAAATCCACCCAGGTTCAAACCAACGTACAATCAAGTCTCAGTCATGCAGTTAACGAAAGGTGACCTTCAGTCCTCTTCGGGGAAGACTCTGAGAAGGTCAGAGGTTGAACACATTTTGTCAAGCTCATCCCTGTGTAATTTAAAGCTTATGCATGATGGTCTAGCAGTGCTCCATTTACTTCAGGTTTAACACTCAAGAATTACTACTTGAAACAAAGATGCACGAAACCAAGCTTTAGAAAGGTGCAGGACAAAACCCCTTCTAAAATAGCTTAATGGCAATACAATTAATATTAAGATAAAACTAAGTCACCACCAGCGACAGCATTTTGTTTCCAAAGGTGTATCTTATAGGCAGAAGAGCCAATTTTCACTAAACACAATAAAAGACTTAAAGCCCAATAAATTTACAGTGATGTTTGCATGGTTCCAAAGAAAAATTAATTTTGTTACTTTAATGCAAATAATAACTGCATGTTTATTAATGTAAAACACAAAAGCAACAAAACAGACAGGACTTTAAAAAACACTGTAAGTGTTTGAGATCACTAATTTCTTTTCGTGAAAATGTAACGTAGACGCAAAAAGCTAAATTTAAATTCAGCATGCTTCTGATTTAACACCTGAACAACCTAAATAAATTACATTTGAAGTAAACATTAAATTAAGAAATAAATTCTCTGATTGTAGCAACGAGAACTAAAGTCAATCATCCTTCATAGTTAGTATGGCTGGACAGTAGTTGCCGGTAGTTTTGTCTCATACACGGATCGAAACTTACTTTCTCCTGAATCTTTGTAGACTTGTCATTTGTTCTATAGTTTTAATTACCCTTAAGCAACTATTGTCTTGTATTCTTCATTTCTACATCAGGAGAAGGTACATCAATGCCGTTTTCTGTCCAAACGTAGCACCTTTTTTTCTTAGCTTGAAGGATAATCGATCGGAAGGTAAACGAGCACTGAACACTTTTTACTCCTGTTCTGGCAAACAAAGGTAGAAGTTTTTATCACAAGAGTTTATCTTTTGGCCTTCAATCTAATTAAATGATTTTAAAGATTTTATTGATCTGGTTACCGAAGGTCTTCTAAACTCACATTTCACAAAGAGGCACAGGCTAAAGCTAAATCAATATCTTTTTTCCAAATCTGTCTCTTTCTCCATTTTGTCATTGCTTACTTTTTTTCTTTTTGGTCTCAATGACTTTTTCAATTTTTAAGTAGTTCGGCTAATTTTTTTTTTTTTTAATCTTCTCTTGCAGTTCTTCACCATTTTTTCCAACTGTTTTGACCTGGGGTGTTTTCCAGTCCTCCCTCTCCCCTGTTCTAGCTATTTTTCATCTCCCTCTCCCCTCTCAACATTTTTCCTTTCTGTAAAGATTTTCCACTCAACCT
The DNA here is from genome assembly GCF_000708025.1 of Charadrius vociferus. Lineage (NCBI taxonomy): Eukaryota > Metazoa > Chordata > Aves > Charadriiformes > Charadriidae > Charadrius > Charadrius vociferus. Next base: position 909,574 of record NW_009646421.1, read on the forward strand.
GTTTACTAATACTGTTCCTGTTCATGAGGCAAAGGCTTCTGGAGATAAACTGAGAATTCTTGTCTCTCCTTTCCCCTCCAAAGCCACAGCACCACCTTCATGTGGACCAGATTTAGATATTTGATTTCTGATGTTGATCCAGAGTCCTTCTCATTACAGCTGCAGCACAGGTAAGCGACAGACAAGGTTCCTAACAATATTAAAATAGACCAGATGGTCTCACGTTTTCAGGCAGTGTTAGGCTTTCAACGGTGGCATTTCTCTGTGATTAAATCCTCCTTGTACCAGGCTTTATATTCATTACTCTTTACAACCTAAATTTACAATATCCTCCATTCCTTCAGGAAAACAGCCAAAGAACAGTAGCCCTTCAATGATGAAATGCCAGAACACTGAAAATATGGACCTCAGACTGTCCTCAGAAGGAAAAGCTTTAGAATGGTGATGTCAACCCCCCTCCAGCTTCTTAATAAATTAGATATTTAAGCGTGCAAACAATTGATAACTCTTTAGCCTAGAGCCTGTCATGAACTTTGGACACCACTCGGTGTTGAAAGTCTCTTCCCGTTCTGGCATTTTAAAACTACAATCCAGGAAATTTCATCACCCATTTCAGTGCAGCTTCCACAAATTAATCCTTCTTTACATGAAAGAACACCAGCAATTTATTTCTCAACATTTTTCACTTGCCATACAGGATATGCATTTCAGGTTTTTTATTTTCAGCTGCTAATTTCCAAATCGGTAGAAAAACAAATGTGTAGGAGAACTAATGCACTCCTCAGAGGCCTCCAAAGCTTGATGGCAGTGAAGTTACTTTTAACATGTGAAGTTCCCCAGCACACAATCTTGAAAGCAAAGAAAAACTTCTTGCCTGCTCAGGAAATGGATGGAAGCCTACCAAGTGAAAATGGAAATGGAAAATCGAAGTTGGTTTGTGAAATGACGGACTTCAGAAAGATGTACATGTACCAACTAACAAATATACCAGCTACAAATGTTCACGTCTCTGAAGGAAATTTCAGAGATATCCCTGTTGTACTTCAAGGTTTCTTGCCAAAGGTTTCCAAATTATGACCCACAGACCTCAGATGGTATTTAGAAAACTGGCTAACAGTACAGCGCTAATGATTTTTCCTGTTCCTAGTTAATAAATTGCTGTAGGGAGAACCAAAAATATATTACATCCCTGGCATTACTTTTTAATGCAAGCAATTACAGCAGTTGCCACATGCCAATACGGAAATCTAAATGGGAAGTGCACAGTGACTCAGGAGGCAAACCTTTTTATTAATATGCATTTATTCTACACATGCATCTTGCTCTTCTCCCTAATGGCTGCCCTTCTCATTTCTTTTTCTGCAGCTTTCAAGATCTCCTGGAGAACGACAGAGCCTCATGGTGCTTTCCTTCCACCGGGCCTCCATACGGAATGTGGTCACACAATCCTATGTGGAACAACAGCTGCTGTGCATCTGGAGTTAACCTCCCCAAAATGCACAAATACAGGTAAAGGGCATGACAAATGTGGTATATACCTCAAATTAACAAATGGTTCATGTGTGCATAAAGCACTGAAATTTGCTTAGCACATTACAAAGGGTAAAGACAAATAGCCTGTAATCATTTTGTCCAGATCATGTGTTGGTACAGACACTATTTGCCACTATTTGCAGGGAAAATAAGGTGTGGAGGTTTTTTTTGTTTGGTTGGTTTGGTTTGGTTTGGTTTGTTTTTTTTTTCAAAACCATGCCATAATTTTCTCACATTCAGAAAGTATTATGTCTGGGTGAATATAACTGAGTTTTTAAATTTGTATAGCTGTTGTTTGAAAAAAGTTGATGAAATATAAATTTATATATTCTAGTAATTATACACTCAAAACTTTATAACAAAAGCTATGAATTGGGCATTATATCAGCCTTTTAGACCAATGTTTTAACATGTTACAGTTACTTTTAAATGCTCATTTCTTAAACAGAATTTAAAAAGCAGTATTAAACCAAGTATTATGTAGCATTTTGTACAGGGTTTTCTCAGAGTGGATCTGCTGACTCTTAATTGAAACTGTTAGTAGGAATAATAAGAAAAAAATCAATAGATATTCTGAGTCACTGGTGACACCGATTTAAAGGAGCAGTGGCTTTTTACCTAGTACTCTTTGTTATGATTTGCAGGAGTGTGACAGAAGCCTTAGTTATGGCTCAGAACTACACAGAACTCTCCAAGGAGTTAAATTTTCCACTTGACTCTTGTTGAAATAGCTAGCGCCATAATTCATGCTAATATCCGGCCTAAAAAATCAAAAGAGAATGCGGATTTCTTTTCCTAAATCTGCCAACAAATTAGCGACAGAGCAGCCACCAGCCTGCACACTGTGGTTTTCTCTTCCACCCCCAAGATCAAATATAGCTCTTCTGCCTTGAAATACAGCAAGTAACCAGCATGGCATCGAATTCACCACGGTCGTTTCCCAGCAAAATACATTTTATACTGCAACTCTGATTTGTCATTGTGCCTACAGTTGAATAAGGGGAAAAAACATTCAAACAGGCTGGAAATAATTCTATAGGACTTGTCAACATGCAGCAGGCTCATAAAGGGAGACAGATGAAGGCAATATGTACATTCCTAGGACGAGATGCTCACTGGCTTTTAAATATACGTATCTTCCAGCAATAAAAAATAAACCAAAAACCTTTAGAATAGATGATTTCCTGTGATTAATGTTCCACCACAAAACAAATATTTTAAAGATTAGAAGCAGGTATTAACCAGAAATGCTGCTAGCGCTTGAATTCTTGACATTTCTAAATAAATTATTGTACGGACGGGACTGAAAAATTTGAATACCTTTCTGTGCTTGGCTGTATTCACACAGGGCACTAGAAAGCAAGGAGCTAACCTTATTGTTGCAAAAAAGGAAAAGTTGGTTTGTTTCTCTCTCTGCAATATCACCCAACAGAGATGCACTGGAAAAAAGCAGACCCACTGCCCAAACCTTTGGAGGGGAAGAAACACAAGCTCTCCACATCGTTTTGCAGCTTTTTTTTTTTTTTTTTGACTCCTCGCAGAAGTTCCCAGCCCAGTACCAGGGGAGCAAACGCCAATGACTAATGCTCTCTTAGTTCCTTACTCAGTAATTTTGTACTTGAACCAGACACAGGCAGCTGCATTACGTGAAGTTTCATGCCATCTGATATGGGCAACAAAGTTTTTTCTTTGCTTCCCTATTTTGCTAAGCATCCCAAACGTGACAGAGGTAGGAATGTCCTGCAAAATCTCATCCAGACCAAGCTAATGAAATAAATGTAACAATGCCGCTTCACACCTACTTCTCTTGTGTTCATTTGGACTCCCGCACCGTGCTGAGGTTCAGGCAGCATCTTTTCTGACTTTTCTTCCAAGCAAGAATATTAGTAATATAAGAAGTGAGCAGATGATGGGCAAGGGATGAAAACTCCTACAAGATGCTGAAACTCAAAGTTTTTGTAATTCTGTGAGAACTAAAGGAGGGCAGCACCCTATGGTGCATATCCTGCTAAAACAACCCCATGGCGATGCCCAACCACAAACAACATAGGAAATTACCAGAATTACTTCATCGGTAAAAATACATGTTATCTAATAATACTGATGACAACCTGTTGCTGCACAAAACAATCTGTCATATATTCTGAAAGATAAGAACCAGTAAAATGAAAATTCAGCACGTGGCGTTTCATTGTAAGAAGAAAAGTCCTACTGTCTCACATTAAATGGAGGTGGATGACTGCCGCCTGTTACACGGATGAACCTACTATTCTCCTTCAGATATTGAGTGTTACTCCAGCACACATCCAGTCAAAGCAAAGTGAGTCCGTCTCCATTTATAAAGACTAAGCAGGCAGACAGAGAAGAGGATAAGCTGAATGGAAATGGCATTAAGAAGTGCATTTGCCAGCACTAAATAATGAAATGTTCCAAATTATTAATATAGAATATGATTTATAACTAATTTTAAGTCTTGAAATCCTGGCATTTCAAGAAAAGTGCTGTAATTATTTTATGCTCAGGAAGCCTATTAGATTTTTCTGAAGTTGACAACTTCAACTATATATGTTGAAGGCTGAGCAATGAATCATACGAATATAAGATAATTTCGTGTCTAATATTGAGACAAGCACCACAGTCATAACTGAAGACTCCAATTCTACACATCTTTCTCCAGTACAGAACATGAGATGATATGAATGGCAATTAAACAATAAGAAACAATTTCTTATGCATTTTATTTTCTGGTTTGATAAAATAGGAATAATTGTTTTAAACCACTAAACTCCCATTTTTCCTCTCTGAGTTTAGTATTGCAAATGATTAAAAACCTTTTGGCTTGAAGTTGTGAAGATAAATAATGTAAAGATAAAGTAAGACAGACTTTAGCATTCTAGGAGTCATATAATTGAATGACCTTCCCTATTATTTGATGCCCAGCTTTAAACAGAGTGATGCCCTAATGCAATTAGCATGAAGAAAATTATGAGATCTGCTTGTTTCTTGTCTTTGCCTCTGTTAGGATTGTCTGTCCAGGTTTGTGTCTCTCTATGTTTTGTTTGTTGTTTCTCCCCTTTACTCAACACCCCTTTTTGCACCAAAAAGGGTCCTTGACCAGATACCCTTAAAGGAGCAGATGCCCATTCACCCTTGTGAAGCAAGGCAGCCTCTGCACCCTCCTTGCTTTCCAGGAGGACTTGGATCAACTTATCATTGCTCTCTTGCGAGGTGAAAAGGCCCTTCCACCGCTGTCGTGCTGTGGATCGATGGAAAGGCCTCGCGTGGTCAATCATAGAATCACTTAGGTTGGAAAAGACTTTTAAGATCATTGAGTCCAACTGTGAACTTAACACTACCAAGTCCACCACTAAACCACGTCCCTCAGCATCACATCTATGCATCTTTTAAATACCTCCAGGGATGGTGACTCAACCACTTCCCTGGGCAGCCTGTTCCAATGCTCGACAACCTTTTCGGTGAAGAAATTTTTCCTAATAACCGATCTAAACCTCCCCTGGCACAGCTTGAGGCTGTTTCCTCTCATCCTACCACTTACTGCAAAGAAATGAACATTTCCTTATTATCATTCAGATACTCTGGAAAAGCAGAAGTCTGCAGCTCTTGTTGCAAATGTCAGGATTTTGCAGTCCTTTCCATCCTACAGTCAGCGTATTCAATCATTTTGCGCCCAGAAGGGAAACAAACCCTCCGTTATTGGTTCCTACCATACTTCCAACATTTTCTTATTAACAGACACACCATGAACGTCTCTGTTCTGCCCAGTTTTCAGCCCAACACAAATCCCAACACAAGCGAGAAGACAGAGTTCAAGAATAAACAAAAGCAGAACTAAAGGGGACAGTCTTGTCCAAGGATGAAGCCAGGGTGCAAGTGCATCCATGTACGCTTTGTTATATTCTGTATCTTTATACGGGGCACCTCACCTTAGTTTCTAAGTGGATAACACTGCGGGACACAGTACATTTTATACTGGGGTGCTTATAATTGTGGCTTATTCCAGTGACAGAAAGGTCTAAAACTAGGGTCAAGTAAAATCTGGATGTCCTTTTGCGTTGGTCAGTGCACGTGGGCTACCTTGAGCACAGGCATGAGACGAGGCATAAGACCGGCAGAGTGACAAGGTACGCCAAGCAGAAGAAATTAGGCAGCATGTCAGAAGAAATGGGAACGCAGGTGAAATTTCGGAGACAGCACTGAAGAGCCATGCAGATGTAAATGACACACATCGGTCCTGTGTGGAAAAAGAGAGGTAGGTGACAGAGAGGCTGGAAGAGAAGCAAAACATAATGGGAAGAAGAGTCTGGTGGACGCACTGCAGGAAAACAGCAAGGAAGGGGAAAAAGTAGGTTAAAAAGTCTTAGTTTCCCTTTGGGTTTGTTCAGCTAAGACACGCACACGAAGATCTGCAGACCTCTACTTCTGAGCTAACCCTTCGACATCGTCTGTACAGCAGTCCGTACAACACATGCAGATGTCCATGTCTGAAATATTGGTAGGAAAGAATAACCAGAGAAAGTGGATCCTTGCTTCGGGGGAAGCATGGGGAATCTCACAAGCCCACTATGAATACTACAGAAAGCAAAGACTGAAGATCTAGGAAAAGTGACTCATTAGTGACACTTTAATTTTAATCTGAAGACTATCCTCCTGAATTAAAGCCAGATGTATTCCTTTCAAAAGGGTCACATAGAATTTTAACTATGCACACACACATATTTTGTTCCTATCAAAAAAGATCCTTTAGGAAACAAATATACAACATCACTTCTTCCTCTTTTATGCTACTAGATGGTTTAGAATGTGAGTTGGAAAAGAAAATAAAGACTGCATGGTTTTGGGGAGGGGGTCAGTGTTCTTGAACATGTACAAGTGGGCTTAAATACATGTAAAAACATATGACGATAATAAGTGTACTTATTATTTTTAAGGCAAAAGTGTAAGGAACGGTTTTATCCCCCTTGTTGTCGGCTCAAGACTTTTTCTTGCTTTACAGCCAGGTGTTGGGAAATCTCTTGCCTCTTACCTAAAGGGACATTTATTCTCAATTGTCAACAAACAAAACCAGCCAACTGAAAAATAAAGTATTTGAAGCACCGTTGACAAAATGCAGACTGCTAAAAACAACAGCATGGGTAAAAGGGTTAAACTGTGCGTGCTGAGCACTTCGAGTTTTGATCTAGGTGACAAATGACGCCTGTGCCCTTGAGATTTTTGAACAGGAACCTGGGATAAGATGTGTTTAAAGTCAAGCCCTGTTCCCAGCTCTGCACTGTTATGCCACGTACACCTTTCTGAGAATTATGCCATTTGGAGTCCTATTCTTATCTAAACTTTGGAGACAATCAGGTTCTATATTTTATGTCTGTCCCGACTACCCTGGGTTGCCTGCTCTCCCACTAATACAAATAAACAACGTGTTTGAAAGTGTGTGCGTCTGTACTTGGGAACCTCCAGATGGAAATTGTTTCCTGTTTAATAAAAACTTCATCTTGAATATTTTCTCTGATATCATAAACAAATTAGTGCCGGTATTATACTTGGATGCCTGAGGATGTAAGAGGAAAGAAAAGATCTGACATCCTAATGTAAAAACCAAGACAAAACAGATCTTTATAAATGAAGTTACCTTCAGGTATTCATATATTTTAAAGACAGAAATGATCATTCTAATCATGAAATGATAATCTAAATTTTTCTCCTGTGTACTACTGACTGAAGAGCCTGATACCTCAGGCTCATAATTTCAACTTTACTATGCTACATCATTTATAGAAAAACATCCTGTCATGATTCAAAAAAACAAAAATGATGAAGAATCACTGTATGTCTATGTCGCCTTATCATGTTTTTAAAGATGAAGGCTCCTTTCCCACTACCATTTTCAAAGACGCAGTTTTCTTTCCTGCTCCCATTTTCCTTAGTCCTCAAATTTCTCTATAAAGAATGGATTTATTAGTTAGACATTATTTCAATTTAGATTTTAGAAGAGGAATTTTAAATTCTCAACTATTAATTATTTCTAAAAGCAAAATAGACTTGTCTCAAAATCACATCATCTTCATTTTCCTGCCAAAACTAATTTGCAGTGCTTGTTGCTGCTTTGAAATCAATGGTATAAATAATGGGGACTTGTAAGTCCAGGCAACACAAAGCCAAACACTTCTTGTTGCTGTCTGCAGTTCCAGAAACGGTGTAACATTTTGCTAATGGAAACAAGAAAGGAGAATTTTAGGAATGAGTCTCTTTAACAGAAAACCACATTTTCACCATACCCTGAAAGGCCTAGGTCTTGAATTATTGGTTAAAAGGTGGACGATTTACAAGCTCGGTCAATTCGCTATGCAATTCTTTTCATGAAACTGCTCACGTAGCTAAAGAGAAGCTGGAAAGAAAGAGGCAGACTGTTGGCTACAAGTCCTCAAATGAAAAAAAAAAAAAACCCAACCTTACAGCATCTCAGCTAACTCTCCTCAGTCTGAACCTTTCCTCCCCTTCTCCCGCAATACGTCTTTAGGGAGTTACAGCTGCCAGCACTCTGCCTCCAACTACGCGCTCCCGTCTCCAAAACTCCACTTTCCCAGATACCTCACCACTCCCCCGATAGCTCTGCAAACAGCCACGGCATCTGGCTCCATTGGGGATCTTCCAGTTAAAATTTACTGTAAACAATTTAACAGTTTGTGGCAATCTGGGAAACATTTGGATTGCTTCCCTAGAAAACCTAGCTGGCTCAAATCCTCGAGGTTTTTCTCTGTCTCTTCCTTCCTTAGCCTGCAGACCTAAAATGCCAGATAGCGGAATGCCTTTTTGAGGACATTCACCTCTCTTCTGTTAAAATAAACTTGGAAACAACCAGCAAGGGACTGATGAAAGGGCACTGAAATGAAACTGCGGGGAAGAAAACATTGTGCATGCCTGTGTGTTAATGTCTAGATACTGCCATCGATAGCTTAAAAGGTAATCTTGCACAGTTCAGCTACTGTTAAATAGCTTAACCATATGCTTGCACTAAACCGCTGAATTAGCTCACGTTGAACTGCTGAATTACCCCACCCAACACTCTTT